>NW_027185804.1:36337669-36477087 GCF_028583685.1 Petaurus breviceps papuanus
TGGTAATTCCTCCTAGGAGGCCGGTGGTAATTCCTCCTAGGAGGCCGGTGACGACCGAAGACTTACTATGGGTAAGTGAGAGGACGGGATATCAATAGCCCCCCACAGGGATGTGCAGGAAGAAAAGAAAAAATAAATAAAACAGGGTCACTGAAGCATCTTCTGGAAAAAAAAAAGGAAAGAATAGAAGGAAAGAATAGAATGAGCCCAGGAAGAACTAAAGACAAGTTCAGTGGCTTCTGAAGTTAAATCATTATAAGATATAATGTCATTACATATTATTATAAGATATAATATATTAAATTATTAGGCTAAATTTATTATAAGAAAAATAAGTCATGCATTCTAGAGACCCATAGTTCCAAGTACTATCCTCCCTTTCTGTTTAGTAGGACACAGTAAGGTATGGAGAAAAGCCCATTCTATCTGGTGCTTGTTAAATTCAAGATGAGTTGTTTTATTTAAAACACCTGCTCTATGTGCCAGGCACTGTGCAAGGGCCCTGGAATACAAGGTGTCAGTCTTTGCCCTTGAGTAGCTCACATTCCAACCTGAGAGACAGAGGTACATATGTAAATATTCACAAAATCGGCACAAAGTAACTGGGTGGGAGGACACTAAGAACTGGGGGGGGGGGGCAAATTCAGGCTTCATATAGAAGGAGATGTGTTAGCTGAACTTGGAAGGAAATGAACTCTTCTAAGAGGAGGAGGTGAGAAAGGAGAACTTCTCAGGCAGGAAGAGGGAAGCGAGAAATCATTAATGTAAGAACAGTAGGAAGGCCAATGTGACTGGGCTGGAGAAAGCAAGAAGGAGAATAATGTGAAATAAAACTGGAAACGAGGTTTGAGGTCAAGTTATGGAGGTCTTTGTGCAATTTTTCTCTTAAATACTTTTGATAACAGTTTAAATAGATTTGATGTTGGAGGTAAAAGGGAGCTCTTGGAGCTTACTGAGCAGATCAAACCCTCAATTTGGGAAAATCCCCTTGGTAGTTATGTCAAAGAGTGGGCTGGAGTAAGGTGAGTGGGGGCCAAAGAGACTCCTTAGGAGACTACTGCCATAGTGCAGGAGAAGCCAGTGAGAATGCCTGAACTGGGATGGTGACTGTGTGGGCAGAGAGAAGCAGAAGAGACGGAAGAGAAGGTGGGCAGGTAGAAATGAAGAGTTGCGGTGGTTGCCTGGATGGTCTACCTATCTACTCTACGGAAGTGAAGGGGAGTTGGTGAAGATGACAGTGAAACTGGGAACGACTTGAAAGATGGTGGTGCCATTGAGGGAAAAAGAGAAATTTGGAACAGGGCTGGGTTTTAGGGGAAAGACAATATGTTTAAAACTAGAACCCTGGAGAGAGGGAGGCAGGGAGAGAGGGAGAGAGAGAGAGAGAGAGAGAGAATGTGTGTGTGTGTGTGTGTGTGTATTCCCCTAAGAACACTTAAAAAAGGTCTAAAGGTCTTTTGGAGAAAAAAAAGCTGACATATAGAGCAGGGGTCCTTAACTTTTAATTTTTGTATCATGGACCCCTTATGTAAGCTGGTGAAGCCCATAGATCTTTTCTTAGAATGTTTTAAAATGCATAAAATAAAAAAGAATTATAAAGGAAATAAATATATTTAAATACTGTTAATTATATTAATATAAGGGAACACTACTATGCTATGAGCAGTGATTAAGGGGATGGTTTCAGAAAAACCTAGGAAGATTTGTATGAACTGATACAAAGTGAAGTGAGTGAAACTACAACAATTTACACAATAATAGGAATATTGGAACAATAACCAATTATGAAAGACTGAGTAACTCTGATCAACATAATGACCCACCACAACTTCAAAGGACTCATGATGAAAAAATACTGTCCATCTCCAGATAGAGAACTGATAGACTCAGTGTAGATTTAAGCATATTTTTCTCTTTCTTGCTTTTTTTCATAACATGGTCAAAGTGGAAATTTGCTTTGCATGACTTTGTATTTATAATAGCTTTTATATTTCTTGACTTCTTGATGGGTGGAAGACAGAAGTGTGTGTGAGGAAAGAGAATTTGGAACTGAAAATAAAATAAAATTGAATTAAAAAAAGGAAACATGGTCATCAAAATCGTTTTTTAAAAAGTTTACGGACACCAGACTAAGAAACTCTGATACAGAGTATTCTCTAAAACAATTACTAATGATTTGAGAGAATAAATGGTTCACAATACAACATGTGACCCAACCTACCTGGGCCCTTAAAAAGTGACCACTTACAGGCAGCATAAAGCAAACAATACTGTTGTGAATCTCCTTAAAATAAACAAACATGCATGTAAAAAACAGAGTCCTGCTTACTTACAACCTCATTTTTATCTTTCATCTGTACATAAAAGGTTTCTCCCAAATTAATCCCTTCTGGTTAAGCCAGTAACATAATGCAATCCAGAAAAAACCAACGGAATGGAGACTAAAGCCTGTATTACAGTCCATTAGCTATTAATATCTGCAACAGTGTCTCCTGCCACTGGGCTAAAGAAGCGCTGCCCTCTAATACAAGAAAGACAAGAAGCACTGCCAAATGACTCCCCTTCTCCAAGACAGTATTAACACATTACCAAGTGCCAAAAGGCCCATTAAAAATACACACACACACACACACACAAAGTGACCCACTTTTAGAAGTCAGCAGCTTTTCTCCTTCTGGTGAAGTATGAATATTTAAATCGGGCAGCCAAGTCAAGGAGCCAAGGCTTCGTCCTGAATGCAATGCGTGCACTTCGCTGGGGCTGGGAGCGGGAAGGACCCCGCTGTCACGCACTGACACAGAAATAGATGTTTTACTTAGGCCTGGAGAAGGCCAGTTCTGTCAGCATTCCACTGCTTTTCAGACTTTAGTTCCAGGGTAGGGAGGGGTGGCAGAAAACAGGAAAAGATGGTTCATAGAAACTACTCTACGTGACATACTTAGAAATTTCTATCAGGCACCTATAATTTAATTTGCAGGGAATCGGGCAAATAAAGGGGAGGTTAGGCTGGTGGTTAACAGCTGTAAATCTGTTTCTACCTGAATCACACTGTAACAAAGCACAGGGGGTGCTCCACTTGAAGACAGGGCTAAGCCCGTCATCATGACACTGACAGAACCAAGTACAGTAGCACCAGCCCTATTATTTAAATGGGATCAATAGCCATAATTATCAGGGCAGCACACTGTTCAAAAAAACATGGCAACCGAATGGAAATACTCAAACCCCCACAAGCTTGACTCTACAGGTACCTCCCTACCTATCTCCTTTTGGTCTGATTCAGATCTTATCATTAAACAGAAGTGAGAGAAAGAAGTAGTTTTCCTAATCAGATAGAATGTCAAAAAGATACTCAAGTCTCCCCCCTTTTCGGTTTACTACAGGAAACTTTAACCGCACATAAGCCCCTCAAATGTGTATTCCTAGCCTTAATAAGAAGGGGGCCGAGCTTCCACTCCCTTGGCATGGGGCTTTGCTCCATGGTGTCCATGTGGGTGGGGTTCCTTTCTGAGCCTCTATGCTGTATCACCCCCGACTACTTTTTCTCTACACAACATGTGAAGGCAAAGGCCAGAATCATACTCTCTCCTGGCATAATTGCACCCAAAACTCCCATAGTTCCCTTCTCCAAACTCTTGCCATCCAACTGAAGAAGTTTACAGTTATAGCAATAAGATGAGAAATTCTTGTTAAGGTTTAAAAAAAAATATGCCTCTGCCTCACATGAGAATAGTGAACTATTAAGATCTGTCAAATAAAAAAAATCCACAGCGTCCAAAAGCTATTATGAATTCAGAAACATCTTACACTGAATTTTTTACTTTATTAATCACATATACTGAAAAATAATATTGGACATTTATGTGTGTGATGTGTTATTTACAATGACTGATATACACAACAGAGACTCAGAGATTTTTATTTGTAAGTTTGTGGACCCCTGAGGTCTAAGGCTCATAACCTGGGAACCAGAGGCCTAGTGGAGGGCGGGGGGAAGAGAATCTGCACCCTCAAGGCCACATGTGGCCCTCTAGGTCCTCAAGTGCGGCCCTTTGACTAAATTCAAACTTCACAGAACAAATGCCCTTAATAAAAGGATTTGTTCTATAAAACTTGGATTCAGTCAACAGGCAGGACCCAAGGACCTAGAAGGCCTTGAGGCTATAGGTTTCCCACTCCTTGCCTAGACTAATCTCATTCTACAATAAATTACCAATAACTTTTTAATATTAGAACACATTACTAGATCAAAGGCATTCTGGTTTAAAAAGAAAATGATCATAAGAATTTGACTTTCTAATATACATAACTCACCCCTCTAAAAACTATAACATTCCCCAAAGAAGTTTCTGTACTTTCACCTAGAGGCCATGACTTAGAAAGAAAGGCTCCATCTCTAAAGCAGGATTCAAGCCCAGCCGCTCCTGACCCCCAAGGCCAGTGGTCTGCCCAGTATTGTATGTTTCCTTGCCTTTGTACAGAAACTAAGAATTTTTCCAAGTGATCTTCAGGAGAACACGGTGAGGCAAACAGGGGGTATTGTCACCTCCTTTTCATGGCTCAGAAGTTAAGCAATTCCACTAAGATGATGTGGAGCCCACCTGGTGCAACACAAAGATCACAGATCTGGGGCACTAAGAACTTCGCCTCCAAAGCCTAGACCCTGGGCAAGTCACTTAAGCTGTGAAGCTTTGGTTTCCTAACATGTACAATAAAGAGGTCCCTCACCAATTTAAATCTGATGACTCCTACGTTCTAGACTTATCTGCGCAGTTGATAATCAGTATCTGAGGCACCTACTATGTGCCAGTACCTAAGGAGACAGACAGAAATGGAGTGACCCCTGCTCACTCTCAAGGAGTTCAGATTCTGTTGGAAGATAATACACACCCAGTATAGACAAGACACAGACAAAATAAATGGGGTATGTGAAGGGATCCTGCATCCTGAATCTGCTTCAAGTCCCCAGGAAAGGCTGCACTGAAGCAGGACAGGGTATGTCTTAGCCTTTTTTTGACTGCTCTGGCAGCAGGCTGGGGACGACTGCAGACCTCTGCTCAGAATCGTATTTTTAAGTGAGTAAAATAAAACACATAAGATTAGAAAGGAAAGCAATTTTGCTGAAACATGAAATCATCAAAATACAAAGGTTGTTCCCAGGTCAAGAACCCTAGAGCAGGATGGGACCTGTGAGGTCATCCAGTCCTGATTTCCTAGAGGAGGAAATGGAGGCTCACAGAGGCTAAATAGCTAGCCTGAGGTTGAAGAGGCAGGAAACAGCATTAACAGGATTTGAATTCAGGTCATTGAGACTGAGTTTTTTCCAAGGCGCCTGCCACCTCTCTATAAAGGCTTGTCCAGCCTTTCATAGTTTAAGACTGCACCAAACCTCTGGGGACGCTGTGGACAGAATGATCCCAAGCTCCTTATGAACTTAGCGCTGCTCTTATGGCCTCACATTACAAATGCCCATTATCAGATACAGAGCAGGTTCTCCAAAAGCCTCACTGATGCACACACACACACACACACACACACGTCTATGTCTATGTGTGTGTGCATGCGTATCACAGTCTTAGTACAGTTTTAAGCTTTAATAATTTCAGAACTGTCTACAAAAAAGCATCATTGGAAAGCATAATGAAATTTCATTTGCAGTTTAGTGTTGTGAATTCTGAATAATAAGTTTAAAATTTAATTTGAAGAAGAGAGAGCACCCTGTCATGAGATGTTTTGGGATGACACTCTCTCAGAACAGTGGACTGTGGTCCTCTTGCTTGGCCTCTCTCAGGTCATGTGATCTATCTCCAATAACCTTTTATCTTGTGGGCTCATGTCTAAGCTGTCCAGGATGCACCAAAACCTGTTCTCTGGACTATCTTCAGGCTAGGATTACTAAGGTGGCCCTTTCAGTCACTGAGCACTAGCTGATCAAAGTTTTTACAAAGTTCAAAAACTGATGAGTGATATCTAGCCCAAGATGGTGGTTATGTTGAATTTTAATAAGAAACACATAGCTGTATTTTAAAATATTAATTAAACTCATTTTTGGTAAATTTGTAGCATTTATACTTCTGAAATTAAAAAAGCTTAAAACTGTATTAAGGGAGAGGACTCTGGGAAAATGGTAGAGTAGGTCAGAAAACTTTCAGCTCTCCAAATTTCCTCCACAAAAAAGGCAGAACATCACTTCAGAGTAGCAGAAATAAATACAGAATAAAGCAGTTGTCCTCTAAAGACAATCTGATAAGACCCCAGGAAAGACCTGACCTCCAGAGGTAGAGGTTTGGCCCGAGTGAAGTGCAAACACTTCCAGGTCAACTCTGCAGAATCAACCAACAAGTCATGGGGTCAGCTGGGTTGAGAGGCAGCCTTGGTCTTAGGAACCTTCACCTCATTGGACAGTGTGGGAGTCTGATGGCTGGAGAAGAGAAGACTGAAAGACTTTCCACTGTTGAGGGATGCCAAGCATAGCTGTGCTGACCAAACCCATCCTGGTCTGTGGTTGTGGGGAGCAGGAGCCAGCACACACCTGGTGAGGGCATAGCAAGGGGCAGGGACCCTGCTGGTTGTGGGCACTTGCAGGAGAGTCCCTGGTTTCAGCTCCAGGGAAGAGAGGACAGCTATAGTTTGCAGACACCAGAAGGGGCTGCAGGGAGCAAGATCAAATACCATATATGTGGGATAGTGTGTGTGACTGGGGACAGGAGACAGACCTCAAAAAATAAAAGTATGAAGAACCTGAAGGTTGGGTCATTATTCCCCTTATTTCAGAACTACAACTTGATTACACTAATAGGTGCTAAAAAACAAAATAAACAATAAATAAAAATGAGTAATCAAAGGAGGAAGAACCCAACCATAGATAACTACTACAGGTATAGAGAGAAGGTCTGGGTTCATATTCAAAAGAAGATAATGGGGCTAAAAAACTTTCAACAAGAAATGTCAAATGATCCCAAGAACAAAAAGAGTTCTTGGAAGAACTTTAAAAGGACTTTAAAAATCAAATAAGAGAGATCTAGGAAAATTAGAAAAACAAATAAGAGTAATCTGAGAAAAATCAAGAAAATTATGAAAAGAAAGTCAACTAACTAGAAATAGAAATCAAAAACTTAAGGAAGAAAATAATTCCTCGGAAACTAGAATTGGGAAAGGGGAAGCTAATGAAGATCTAAGACACCAAGAAATCATAAAACAAAAATCAAAAGTAGGAAAAAAATAGAAGAGAAAGTAAAACATCTCATCAGAAAAACAATAGATCAAGGAGAAATAATATAATAATAGTTGGACTGGGGTGGCTAAGTGGTTCATTGAGTAAAGTACTGGCCCCGGAGTCAGGAGGACCTGAGTTTGGTTCCAGCCTCAGACACTTAACACACACACACACACACACACACACACACACACACACCCCCTAGCCATGTAATCTTGGGCAAGTAAGTTACTTAGCCCCAATTGCCCTCCAAAAGGCAATAAATAAATAAATAGTTGGACTACCTGAAAATTACAATAAAAAAGAATCTTGATACAATATTACAAAGAAATTACCAAGGAAAATTGCCCTGAAGTTCTAGAACAAGAATGTAAAATAGAAATAGAAAAAAAATCCAGTGATCACCACTTGAATGAGATCCCAGGATGAAAACTTACAGGAATATCACAGCCAACTTTCAAAGTCCCCATGTTAAGGAGAAAATATTGGAACAAGGGGAAACATTAAAGACCAGTTACAATGGACTCAAAAAGGCCAAATTGTTTACTTAATTTATGTGAAAACATTAGTACATAGAACATTAGAACATAATCTTATGATCGTCATCATTATTTGGGTAGCTTGAAAGAAAGGAGTGGGCTGAGCTGAGTATGATGGGATGATTCTTAAAAAAAAGTAAAACCGTGTAGAGAGAGAAAAAGGAGTAAATATCTCATACAAATGAGGCATAAAAAGAAAAAAAATTTATACAGAAGAAGCTAGTGGGGGGGGTGAGTAGTGCAGGAACCTGATTCTCATGAGGAATGGGTTAAAGAAAGAACAACATATATTATGTCTAGAAGGGTATACACATTTTCTAAATTCAGGAAGAAATGAGAAGGCAAGGGGAGAGGAGAGGAAAGAGGATAAGGGAGGGGCTCAGAAGGACTCAGACTCAGTGGATAGGTTAAAGAACAGGAGGGCAAGGTAGTAGGTAGAAGTGAAGCAGAAAAGTGAGTAGGGTTAGGGTAAATAGGATGAAAAGGTCAGTGAGGAAAAATAAGAAGCTACAAGTAACTGTACCATAATTTACCCATAAAATGGAACCGGAGAGTAGATTAAAAATTTGAATTCAATAATATGTTGCTTTCAGAAAACATTATAAAAATGAGAGACACACAAAGATAAAATAAAGTACAGGAGTGGAATTTAGTGTGTAAAAATAACAAAGATAGAAATCATGATCTCCGAGTCAAAACAGATTTAATCAAAAGTGAAAAACAGAGAAACAGCACTATATGCCAGCAATATTATGCAATATTGTTTTATACCATTCAAAATAACCGGACAGTATAAAATACCTGAGAATATCCCTACCAAAACAGACACAAGAACTATATGAACATAAACATGAAACACTTTTCATATAAATAAACTCAAATCTAAATAACTGAATTAATATTTATTGTTCATGGGTAGGTAAAGCCAACATAACTTTTAAAATTACAATTTTACCTAACTCACCTATTTATTCAATGTTATCCCAATTAAATTACTAAAAAATTATTTTACTGAGTTAGAAAAAATAATAACAAAGTTTATTTGGAAGAACAAAAGATCAGGACCTTCAAAGAAACCAGGAAAAAAAGATGTAAAGGAATATCAGACCTTAAACTATATTATGAGGTGAGAGAACTGTTGAAGTGTAAAAAGAATAAATTTCTTGTACAAATAAAACCTATGTAGCCAAAAGTAGAAGGGTTGCAGAAAACTGGGGGAGGGAAGGGAGAGACACACACTTTCATAGACAATCTCTCAGAAAGGATGTGAATAGATTGGAATATTGCTGTGGAACAGGAAATGAAAAGCTGGTTGATTTTGAAAAACAAGACTTGGACTTATGAAGGAAGATGTTATCTACCTTCAGAGAAACAGATGATAGGAGGAAATAAGCACAGTATGGTCTTTACATATATGTATATGAGTATATATAGTGTATGTTTATAGATATCCATACGTATGTGTATATTTGTGTGTATATATGTATACATATGTACATATGTATCCACACTTAATTGTAGCTTTCTTTAGGGTGGTGGGGGGAGGGAGAGGAAAAAAATAATAAAGAAAAAGTGCACACACAGCAGGGAATAAAACAAAACCAACAAAGAAGCAAAGAAAAGCTGGGCAGCTTTGAAAGCAATGTGTAATATTTATCATATAAGCTTTCTTAAAATGGAAATGTATTGTTTTATATTGAATCCTCTGTTAGGATCTGCTATGTACGTGGCAATGTTTTTATTTTTCTTTTCTCATTTTGTATTTAAGTTTAAAATTTTTAAATTTACCAAAAAACTGTATTAAGACTTTGGGGGCACCCTGTACATATAAGCACACTCAAGTGTGTCAGCTGAACCTAGGGTCTTGGTTCCCTTCTGCTACAGATTTGCTGAGTAAATAATTCCTTTATAACTCCAGTTTGACCACAAGCTAATCATGTCAGAAGGCAAGCAGCTGTCTAAGCTTACTACACGGGGCAAATTGAAGTGGGACCATGTCCTCCAGAGCCCCCAAAGCATCATTTCCCCATGTTTAGCTGCATGAGAAAAATGAGTGGCCTAACTCCAGAAAATCACTACTCCATCTTCTTCCTGAGGCTCCTGAAATTTCATTGGTTGCTCGGTTTGGGGAGTTTCACTTTCACATGTTAAGTGATTTCCTTCCTCCTTTTATGCTGAGAAGGACAAGAGCTGTGCCTTGGCAGGAAGAAGGCCATAATGCAGCTCCTACCTTCCTTCCCAAAAGGAAGCACGGAGGAGGAGGGGCCCCTCAGCACATGCCTGGGTAGGGCCCCAGAAGCAGCCCAGAAACACACCCTATGTGTTGGGTTTCTTGCTCCCAGCGATAAAGGCACCCCATTAAAACTCAATACATTTTGGGAAGCAAAGATAAAACACAAAAAAGGCCTTTCTTATCTTCAGAAATGCAATTCCAAGCTTTGTGGGCTCTGGTATTCAGCTGACAGATTACTAAAGCTTATTGGAAAGCTCCAGGCTTTCCCCCAACTCCGGCTTCTGAGGTTTGCAGGGTTTGTTTCGGCAAGTGTGTGAGAGCTTGTGTACATGGGCTTGGCTCAATTCACACACATCAGTGAACAGCAACAGCAGAAATGTAAGCCCACAGCAGGAGGTTTAATTAACTATACAGAGGATGGAGCCAGTAGGGCCAGAGCCATTCCCTCTATTGGGAGGAGCAAACCGACCAGGCTCATATGCAGGGGAAACCCATTTCTAAAGAGAACAGATCTCCCCCTGGGGGTGGTCAATTTGGCCAAAGAGACACCTAAAAAATCAGGTCGGTGTGGGCAAGAGCCTTGGGTTTCCTCAAAGCAAGGTAAAGAAAAGTCAGAATTTCATTTATTTTCTAGGGCCTGGGTTGGGCTTCACTTGGCTTTCTAGTCTGAGGTTTAAAGGTAGTCACAGAAGAAATCTCAGCACATTTGTAGGCATCACAAGGTACCACTTGCCACTGAAGGATATTCACCTCATATATAGTCCAGGGAGCTGGCCGGAAGACCAGTTCTAAGTAGGGCTGAATACATATTAAACAAGGAGATGTTGGTTGTAATCCTGACTACCAGTGAGCTCAGGATGAACACATCAGGGCACGGAAAACTTGGAAGCAAACAGGAATTCATTAGGCGAACGCTGTCAAGGCACAAAAAGCACCCTGCACCTGCTGCCTGCCTGGTTTCAGCTCCATAGAGAAGGATACACCTCCCAGAGAAGCTTCCCACCAAGCTGAGCCCACCTCAGGGACCAAATTCCTTCCAGTGCCTTCCTTTATAGGGGTAGACAGCAACTCACAATTCCTCCACTTTGCACCTGACATTCTCTGCCTGGTTTCACTTCCACAGAACAGGATTCCCTCCCCCCCCCCCCCCCCCCACTAGGTACAACCTAGAATCTCCCTCCCATACCCAGTCCTGCCTCCCTTCCCATCAGACTGTAAACTCCTTCAGGGTCTGGACTGGCTTTCTTTTTATTAGCTGTGTCCCATTGCTTTGCCTGGCACATAGTAGGACCTTGATAAACATTTAATAGAGTGAACTGGGAGTTTTCTAACACAATCCACAATGGCATTTCTGTTGTTGAAAGGACAAGACAAATGAGAGATGTTATTCTCCAGAGGGAATCCCAGGGCCCCAAACCTCATTCAAAGCAGTGCAAAACCTGCTGCCCAATCCAGACTTAGAACAACAGGGCCAGCAGAACAAGCTGAGCTAATGTGATTCGGGGGGCATCACTACATAATTTTTCACACTTCCTTTATCTCATGATAAGGTGGAGAGAATTAATCTCATAATATCTATAAGGTGCTTTCAAGATCCTTGGAGAAAAATGACTGTAAGGGGCCATTACTGCATGCTGCTGAGGCTACAAGGGTGCACAGTATGAAACAAACAAAATTTCTGTTATTATTAAACATTTGGATAGCCCTCAAGAATCTTTTAAGAACCATTTTCCATTACTTAGTCCTTGTAGCAAGTCTGTGAGGTCAGTCACCTTTATTATGCCCACTTTACAGAAGAGAAAACAGAGGGGCCAAAGGCAAACAGTTTTTTAGGTATCAATCAGGAAGCTAACTCCCTAAGGATGTGCAATCTGAGGCAATCAGCCCCCTGGCCTCAAAGGCCTCACCCCCACTGCCCCATCAGGCTTAACTAAGTGAGCAGAGCTCTAGGGCCTTAGCCTTCACACTAAGGGTGTGGGCGTGCCTGGAGCCACTACCCCCCCTTTTTGGAGGCCACACCAAAGGAAGGCAGACCTTCAGAAGGACACACCACCCATCCAAACTTGTTATGTCCTTTTACGGTCATAAAAACAATGGGCCACCCACCACACCCCAAGCTGGGTGGCTTCCAGATCTGGCCAGATCCATTCTGGCAATGCTATGCTTTCAAAACAGAATAACAGTCTATGTGGAGAAGTTTGGGGCTACAAAGAAAAACCCAGCAGATAAGGTAAGCTCCTGTACTGTGCCCACTGTATTCCCAAAGTTCATCCAGTGACTGGGATTGTAAGGCATTTCCCTGCCTAGTGGCAAGGGCCTCGAGCAAGCCCAAAAGACCACACATAAAGCCCAGGGCCCCTTGGACGTTTCCTTGTGAGGAGGTGCTCATAGCTCTGGGCTCTCAAAGCCTGGAAGCTCTGTGGGACGCAGGACAAACTGTCCCACAACAATAGCAACAACACTGATATGGCGCTTGAAAGTTTTCAAATCACTTTACAGGCATGGAGATGAGTAACTGTAATGCGAATGTAAATTTTAAAGATCTTCCCTGCCCCTAGGCTAAAGTGCACCTGAAGCCTGGGGTGGGAGGCTTGTTTTTCAGTAGATACTTTTTGATTGGCCAGTGGGTCCAAAAGGTTGTTACATTCTCTGAGCCAGGAGAAGGCTATATAAGCCCTGATGTGTAGCTTTGTTTTGGGGGCTCACTTTGAGAAGTGTTCTGTGATTTGATCTGAATTCTGAGAAGCCGTTGTTGAGAGTCCCCTGGCTTTGAAAAACCCAGAATGTGGAAACCCAGATGTTGACTGGGTATGGATGTAATGGTTGGACAGTTTGGAAATCTGTCTACTTGATGTTTCTGTCTTGATCATTCTGCCTTTATACTTTGAGGTTCAGGGTGCTGACCTTTTCTCCTGAACAAGGTAAACGATATATGTCTGACTGATTAAAGTAAGCTTGTTAACTCATTTTGAGTTGCTTTCCTTTAACAAAGCAGATCCAAGAACCTGCGGTAGCTGCAAACCCTGAGGACGCTTGGGGTGCTTGCTGCTACAGTAACACAGGTCTGAAGATCTCAGCTTTATGGCAAAGCCTCTAAGGAGCAGAGATAGTAAATGGTTTGTCCGTGCTCATGCGGCTTGATACTATGGGAGACAGAGCTTAGGTGGTGCGGCAGACAGAAATGCGGGGCCTGGAGTCAGGAGATCCTTAGTTTAAATCCAGCCTCAGATACTCCCTGCACAACCCTGCACCTGCCTCAGTTTCCTCAACTGTAAAATGGGGCCAACAAAAGCATCTACTTCCAAGGGTTGTTGTGAAGATCAAATGAGATCATATTTGTAAAGCACTAGTATCAATGCTGTTATTATTGTTACTATTATTAAATCTACACCATGCTGGTCTCCCTAGGCCTCAACTTCCTTGTCTGTAAAACAAGAGGGCTGGCTGGGAGGATCTCTAAGGTTTCTTCAAGGCAGTACTGTGAACTTCTACTGCGTGTCATTTCGGAATCTACCTCCCTAAGGTATAAGTTGTTCATCACTGAGAGGTCCAGCCAGAAGGCTGAGGTTTTTAGGCCATCACAGCTCGACACTGTCTACTGTGATATGCGACGCAGCTGGAATCCCATGGATAAAGGGAGTTCCCACACAGATGGAGTCTCACTGCACTAAGGCCTGATACTGGACAACCTGAGCACAAGGCAGACGGTTGTTTCTATGGCTCCAGCCCAGGGCGCAGCCACATAGCACACATCCTCCATAAGATGAGGACAGAGCCTTCCTCCTCCCCTCTACTCTGCAGAGTGCCTGCTCCCCATGGGGCTTCCTACAGCTAAGAGGAAGGTGGGAGAGAGGATCTCACAGGAACGAGAGGCTAAATGGAGATTGAGGACATGAGGAGCTACAGGCAGAGAAAAGGCTTCGAAGGCTCTGACGACCTACAACACCTCTCCATCAACATGGCCCTTTCTTCCAAAGCCCTACCTAATACTCATCTTTGCATTTTTTTGCCGCCTGTTGCTTCTAAATGTCCTTCCCTGGCCCATTATGGAAAGAAATCATAAGATTTCATAGACTGACCCAGGCCAACCTTAGATATAGAATGTACCAAGAGAAACCTCACTGTTGTTTTTTCCCTTAAATATAAATAAGTTCTTTAAAATATTGAACTAGTTCTTTAAAGAAGTCACGTATAAGTACTGTGTTCAACCCTCTATGACTTTTCCCCAAATTAATTAGAACTCTTGCATTTGGAGGGACAGATTTTTTTTTTCTTCCAGGAGATGGGTTTGGTATTGACTTGGCCTAAAAACAAAATTTATTTTAACTATAAATGAGTTCCTGTTTGAGATCCCCAATTCCTAAATGCATTTTGTCCAAACCTCTCTTTTAGTCCTATCACATTCTATTTTGTATCATACACATCATTAAACATTTATTTCCCCCCCTCCACAGACTGTAAGCTCTTTTAGGGTGGGGACTGTGTATGTCCCTAGTGTTTGTTAAAGAGTCTCTTGGTGTTTAATAAAGTTTGTTGAATTGGGAAAAAAATTAAATACTGAACAATATGGACAAGAATGGAAGTGACCATTAGAATATAGAATGTTTTTTTAAAAAATTAATTTTATTGATATTTTTAAAATTTCATCACCTACATTTTCACTTTATTCTTTTCCCATAACCTTCTCCCTCCTCCCAGGAGCTATCCCTTATCACTTCAAAGGAAAAAAAGCAACTTCAGCAAAATAAATCATATTTTAAAAATCTAATGTTATATGAATTGTTCCATATCCATGGTCCCCCAGAGGAAAACCACAGATACAAAAGGAGCTGAGAACTAAAGTGAAGGCAAGCCCTAAGAAGGCTGGGGGCAAAGGGGTGCTGTTGGAGAAAGCAATGCTTGGCTGGGTAAACCAGGGGCAGAGAAAGGTGAGCAGGGAAAAGCAAGGCTCCAATGTGACCTCCTCTAACCTCTCTCTATCAGCACTCGTCCACTCCACAGGCCCTAGCTTAAACAAGACCTGAGGCAAGGAGAAAAAGGAGAGGCAGGGTCTGAGGCAATAGCTAAGAGAAGGAAAAAGTATAAAGAGTGAGAAATGCTAGCTAGTGCTTAGTGGCTGGTGGCAGCAGGGAGGGAAGGGGGTTGTCAGTGGTAGGGGTGAAAGAGACTAAGGTAATACATTCCAAAGCCCAATTTCAGGTAATGTTGAACAGTGGAGGGTACCCTTTGATATTATTCTGGGCAGCAGAAAGGCTTCTATTCTCTCACTGGTGGTATATGTGACCTATAATTTTTCTTATCTTCTATCACTTCCTAGCTCCTTCCCCTTTCCCCACAGAAATGCTCAGAATCCTAAGAACACCTTCCCTTGATTCTGCCGTCCCCTCAAGTTACTGTCCTTTTATTCACTTGTCTAGGAAGTCACCCACACTTGCTGCCTCCACTTCCTAACTCCTTCTCTCAAGCCTCTGCCCACCAGCTCCCACACCCGATGCCTCCACTGAGGCCCCAAGCACTCAGCACTCCCCTTCATTACTAGGTATTTATTTTATTGTACTTATTTACACAGAGACATGCTGTCTCTTGCAATAGAATACAAACTTATTAAGGGAAGGTAATGTTTCCATTTTGTCTTTGGATCTCCATGGCCAGGCAGATCACTAGAATTAAATCCAGTGTCACCAACGGTCTCTTCACTGCTAAGTCCAAAAGACTTTTCTCAGTCTTTGCCCTCCTTGGCCTTTTCACAACTGCTAATAATTATCATCCTTTCCTTTTGGAAGTCTTCCCTCTGTTGGCTTTTGTGACATATTTTCATAGTTATATTCTAGCCATCGTGTGGAGAAGATGTGAAAGGATCCACCGTGTCCTTCTTTTTTCCCAGCCTCTAAGTTCGGATGCTCCCCAAGGGAGAAGTGTCCCAAAGTCTCGTCTATTTACTCCCTTCCTTGACAAGCCTATACACTCTCCGGTGATTCTTACCTTTACAGATGACTTTTGACCTCTCCCCCTAGCTCCAGTCCAAATACTTGTGTTTATTATCTCTAGAGAGTTCTCATTTTTCAAGGATGGCCTTGATGGTCTCTATGTTACACAGATGGAGGAAGGGAAGAATTATATTCTGACCAATAAAGTAATCACATTAATAAAGTGCACCACTATTTACAAAGTGCTTTTCTTCTGGTAACGCAGAAGACTGGCATCATCAGCATTATAACTTGTATTTACCCACAAGCATCTCAAACTCAACATTCCCAAAGAGGACATTCCTATTTAGTTATTGGAAGAGCTCTAGGTTTCTTTCCAACTCTGAGATGTTGTAATTCTATAGAGAGAAGATTCAGGGGGAGTAGAATTCCTGCCTTAAAATATCTGAAGGGCTGCCCCATAGAAGGATTAGACTGAGTCTTCAGAAAGCTAAGATCAATGTGAGAAAGTTATAGGGGTGCTCAGTGGATCCAGAACAGATCCATCCTGGGGTGGCTGGGAGAGCAGGAAGCTAAACAAATCATTCAGTAATGGGAGTTCCAGTCAAGAGAGGATCCAGGCTGAAAAGGTCTACTGCCCTCTCCCTGAGTCAGATCACATCTGGACTAATGTTGTCAATAGTAATAACAGTTATAACTAGCATTTATATAGCACATTAAGGCTTGCAAAGAGCTTTATAAATACTATCTGATTTTATCTTCACAACAACCTGGGGAGATAGGTGCTATTATTATCCCCACGTGACAGATGAGGAAACTGAGTCAGATAGTGATCAAACTATTTGCCCAGAGTCACACTGCTACTAAGTGCCTGGAGTCACATTTGAACTCAGGTCTTCCTGACTCAGGGTCCAGCATCCACGGCACTACCTAGCTGATTCTTCATTGTTCAGGCCTGGTTCCATGATTTGAGGGAACAATGACAAATTGCAGTATGACCAGAGAAGAACAATGAAGGTCATGACAGACTTCGTCTGTTGGTTGATACTGAGTCCCACTAAAGGAAACAGTGATGTTTACTTGAAAATGGCTGGGGTGGGGAGGGACACATGTAACATATTTAAAGAACTGTCCTGATGAAAAGGGATCAGGTATGCTCTGATTGGCCCCCAGAGCAAAACTAGGGACAACTTGGGAAAGTTGCTCAGAATCAGATTTCAGCAGTAAAGGGAGAGAAGATATCCTAAAAGAGAAAGGCAGACATTTTACTTCTAGAGGTCTGAAGCTCTACCCTTCAGGAGGTCTTCAAGAAAAAGATGACTACCATTTGTCATGTATATGTAATTAATGCAGGGTCTATTCTGGACAAGGGTCAGCCTAAACGGCCATTAAGATTACTTCCAAAACTGAGATTCTGGGAAAGAGACACTACATTCATATGCTGTCCAATAAGAACAAATACACGTGATTTTTTTTAATTAATGAAATATGCCCACTACTCAATTATGCAAGGAAAATGTCAGTACTTCAGGTTTTGTTTCTTTCCTAAAAGTCCAAGCCATGCCCTGAGGTGTCCCACAGGGTCAGCCCTGAGTCCTCTTCTCTTCTCCCTTTAGACTTTCTTACTTGGAGCTTTCATTATTGTTTCTCCCATTGTTTTAATGATCATTCTGTGTGGATGACTCAAATAGATTTATCCAGCCCTAATCTCTCCACTATGCTCCAGTCTCATGGCTAGCAGAAATCTCACTCAATATGATCAAAACTGAACTCACCACTCTCCTAAAACTTTCCTCTCCTGACTTCCCCATCACGGTTTAGAGCATGACCATTCAGGCTCCAACCCTAAGTAGCATCCTCACCTCCTCCCTCTCTCACCACTCCCCTCCCCAAATCCAATCGGTGGTCAGAGCCAGCCAAGGCACCATCTCCTCTCCCCTGCCACTGGCCCCCTCTGGTGCAGGCCCTCGTCCCTTCAGGCCTGGACTACTGCCACAGCTGCTGGGGAGTCTGCCTGCCTCATGTCTCTCCACACCCTAATCTAGCCTCCCTTCAGTGATTCACCTAAATTGCAGGTTTGACCAACTCCTTCCCACCCCTCCACCCGGCCCTCTACTCTGCTCTATCTCCTCCAGAATCAAACATAAAACCCACTGCTTGGCATTCAAAGTCCTTCACAATCTGTCCCATGATGCCCCCCCCACCACCTCACATACTCTTGTGATCCCATGATACAGTTTTCCTTGATGTTAAAACACTCCATTTCCTGACTGTCCTTCATTCATGGAATGCTTCCCTCATCCTCCCCTTCTGGCTTCCCTCAAGTCCTAGATAAAGGTAATGTCCTTCTTGGATCCCTCTTCATTCTCCTGCCTTCCCTCTGATGCACCTTCCCTTCAGATTCACCCTGACCATAGCTTATCTCTACACAGAGGTTGGTGTGTCTTCTCCCCCGTCAGACTGGGAGCTCCCTGAGGACAGGCACTGTCTTCTGCCTTCCTTTGTATCCCTAGGGCTGAGCAGAGTGCCTGGCACAGGGCAGCACCTAATAAATGTTTTATTGATCGACTGTACCTATGCTCAAAAAGGTCCCTTGAGTCACATTCTAAAACCAAAAAAGATAAAACTTCAAATCTAAACAGGGCGTAAAAGGGAAGATGCAAAGCAAATTTTGCGTACTAGAGTCCATCTCCCTAATATGTGAGTATGCCAGTCAAATCGATTCAGAAGCCCTGGGGGCACAGCTTCTGTCCCATATGGCATTCAAATATCAGCAAAAACAGTCATAAGAGCCAACGTTTACAGAGCACCTACTGTGTGCCCAGCTCAATCAGCACAAAGCAGGACTCCATTAGGATGTTCTCACTCCTCGGTCGGGCCACTGTTACTCAGGTACGTCACAGGTAGCACAAATTACTGGAATACTGGTAGGCGACCCAAGTTTCTGAGACTGTAATGTTTATTAGATTTCTACTCATACGGCCTTCCTGCCCTTGGCACACTGGCTGCTGATGCAGCACAGGGCCCAATACAAAGGCCCAATCCTTGCAGGACCAGAGGGTTTGGTAACGATATGAATCAGATCCTAATTAGCAGATGCTCTCTGCTCAGTGGGCATTAACCCAGAATGGGACTGTGGGAGAATCCAAGTCTCCTTACTCTAGCTGGTGAGAGGCACAGAAATGGACTCCCATCTGACCTTGAGAATGGATGTGAATCTCATCCCTGTCATGGCAACTGAGACACAACCTGGACTTCCAGAGCACTGCAGAAAGGCCTGGAGCCAAGAGGCAAAGCGTGTCACATTCCCTTCCTGTGGGATTTTCACACCACTATGAGACCCTCCTCAAGGTACTTAGAAACTACAGCAAATAGCACGCTCTGGGAATAAATAGACTTTGAATCAAACACGGCCCAGGAGAGCAGCTTGAGGGGCCTTGCTTCATGACCTGCAGCATCCTTCCCTCCTGGCTACTGCTTTGGGCACTACCCACAGGTTCACTAGATTTTAAGAGGGAATGTCTGTGACCGGCTTAGCATGCCGGCCATTTTCTATACTACGGGATGGGGCTGAAAAGGGCCTTTCTCCAGGAATGAAGAGCAGCGTCTCGCTTCTGCTTCTGCCACCTCCCTGATGAGAGTGGTGAGAAGTGCCGTCACCCTTCGCTTCCCAAGCCGGCGGCAAAGACATCCTCCAGGTACCATGGTATGTTCTGATCAGGTGACCCAAATGAGCCAAATAGAAGGGGTGGCCAAAGAAAGAGGGCTTTTGTGATGGGGGTGGGAGGAATGGAGGATAGAAGGGACAGCAGGAAGAACACAGGGGAAAGAGAAAAGAGAAATGAGGAAAGAAGACTGGTTTTTGCCCTTTTTCTTCCCACTGACAATAGCATCCTCCTGCAAGTAAAGCTTTACATGGTCTGGAGCCACCACTGTCCTCTTTAGGGGGACCTTTCTATGTGCTAGATCAAGGCTGGGGAGCCTACGACCTTAAGGCTTTTTGACTGAAACCACACTGTACAGAACAAATCCTAAAAGGCCGCACTTAAGGATTCAGAAGGCCACAGGCTCCCAGCCCTGCTCTAGAGTGTGGCTGCCACAGAAGTAACAATTACTGGCATCCAACTGACAACAGTCTACACATGCTGAGGGCTGCACTGAGACCCCAGGGTCCTGCAAAATAAGATCATGCAAAGCAGACAATGGTGAGCAATAAGGAACACAGTGAAGGACGCTGCCATGGATGTGGGAAGATCTGAAGTCTGTGACTACCTCAGCTGAAGCACAAGCATGTCATCAGGTTCTAGCTTTCGGTGGGATTCATAAGCACAGCAATAATGATTTAGAAAATCAACAGGGAGGCGGCTGTGAAAGTGATAGAGAGTCCCTGCTTCTGGGGAGGCTGAGGCCGGTGAGCTGCTTGAGTTCAGGAGTCCTGGGCTTCAGCAAGGCTACAGCTTGGAGGCTTGGAAATGGAGGGCCACCAGGCAGCCTGAGGAGGGCTGAACTGTCCAAGCCGAAAGTGGGAGCAAGGTTAAAGCTTCCAGGCTGATCAGCACTGGGACTGGATCCCTGGCGGGTCAGGTCTGAGTGAGATAGGGAGACTCTTGCTTTTTTTTTTTTAAATGACAGCCTTTCCCTAGAGTTTGCAACCTTCAGCAGGGTAAGTCACAAAAGAGGAAAAGGCATTTCCATAAAGCCAGAATGGAGTGGGGGGGACAGGAGGGCTACTGCTAGACATTTCCTTTCTTCTCTTCCCCCCTTTGCTTGGAAGCAAGCAAAGGGAGAAGAAGCAGCTTCATACAGGTAGGCTAGTGCTGCCAACAGTCTTTTAGTGGCCTTGGTCACGGCGGGAGGAGAAGGCATAGTGACAAATACCGCTGGGTCTTGTTGAAGAAAAGTAGCTGGCTTCCTTTGATCAACTGAGTGGTATGCTGATCAGTGTGATTTCCCTGTTCTGCTGACTGTGAGCTGGTTGGGCAGAGCAGGAGAGCTGGCTTCTGTGGGGCCCATGCAGGGAAAGAAAATTCCACAGCCTCCAAATCACAGAAAGCAGCAAGAAATAAAAGCGGGCTGGGCTGGAAGCAGACACCTTCATTCTGCCAGCGTGGTCCTTACTGACGTAAGGCTCCCAGGGATGGGAAGGCAGGGGGTGCTCCAATAATTTTAATTGATCAGCTGCAGGACTACACAAGGCAATGGATACAGCTACACTTCAGAGATCAGATGGAAAAGGATGGTTTATAAAATTTTAACTGTTTCATTTTGGTTGCAAGAAAAAGAGACTGGACATCATTTAAAAAAAATTAAAATGAAAGAAACAGGAACTTAGCAACATATGTGGTTCTTGGCATAGTTTTAGACAAAGGAAGTATGTGCTCAGCACCTGAGAGTGAGTGTGAGTGTGCGTGTGCAAGAAGCCCTGCAGCTGCTCACTGAATTTCCTTCTATTTGCCAGAAAAAGCAGCTGCCGGACTGACACCAGTTAATCTGCCTGCTTCCTACACAGATTTTTCTAGTAAATCACAGAATTTACCTAAAAATAAATATAGCCATGTCCCAGCTCTGCTCCATTCAGCTGCTGAGAAGCCCTGTAGGGTCTTAAATTTCCCCAGGAGACTGCACTCCCTCCTGGGGAGGAGCGGCGGCAAGTAGCTAATAGCCTTGCCTGTCGCAAGCTCTGCGTGTATGACGTTTCTAGTCTGAGTTTGGGGGTGTCTGGAGTCTGCACCTGTGATGTCACTGGCAGGCCCTGCGAAAGCGCCGTTTGAGAACTTCATGGCAGAGCCCAGGGCTCTGCAGGTACCCATGTGCTTAGCTCATGATCACACAGTTAGATAAGGGGCTAGCAGGGCCAATCAAGTTCTGGGACTTAGTTGGGAAGACCTGAATTCAAATCTGCACACTGACGCTAGGTGTGTGACCCTGGGCAAGTCCCTTGTCTTTGATTCAGTTTACTCAACTATGAAAATGAGGATAAAAAAGCATCCACCTCTCAGGGCTGCAGTGAGGATCAAATGAGATATCTGTAAAGCACTTAACCCAGGGCTCAGCACATAGTAGGAGTTTAATAAAGGCGTGTTTCCTTCCTTTCTAGTCTGCACTGAATATTCATTAAAGGCAACTCCAGGCTTTCTTGAATTCAGGCCTAGAATTACTCCACATATCATGGAGCTTCCTGAGTGTGTACTTAAGGTAAGGGCGCACACACTGGCCCATCTGCAAACGGGCAGGAAAGATGTGCTCGAGCACAAAAGAGACCAACTTCCTGCCGCACTCATTCGCCCTCAGTAACAGGCAGTCGCCAAGCTGACTGTGAGAAAGGCACAGAGGCCAAAGGGCTGCACGTGAGTCAAGTGAGCAGGCCACTAGGCCACTCCACCTCTGGAAACCTCAGTTCTCTCATCTATAAACTCAAAGTCTCATAATCCACTCTCTCATAGTCCTCAGGAAGAAAGCATTTCACAAAACACAAAGCGTTAGAGCAATGTGAATTATTAATAAAAAGAACTTCTGAGCTCAAAGAAGTTGATTTTTCAAATATTTTATTAAGTTAACGAGTCAGACACTAAAAAACAGATATGGTTTTTTTTAACTCAATAAAACGGTTAGTTTTAGAATTAACTTTTTTTTTTTAATCTTGCAAGATTTCCCCCTGCATTTAGGCAGGTCCCATTTGCCAATTTAGAGACAGGGCCATTCATTCACCAATTGACTGATTTGTGCATATGAGTTCTGATACAAAAAAGAAGTAATTTAATGGCCAACAGGTTCAAAAAGGGCAAAAAGGGGCTGGGGCCTGAGGGAAATTCGCCTCCATTTTGTCCTATGGAGGGTGGAGGGTGTTAGGTGGTCCCTGGGCCAGTCAGCAGCAGCTATTTCTTTGTCTGAAAGGAGGATTTGAGGTGGGGGAGGGGCGCTGGGAAAGAGGATTAATAGTGAGAAGTGACTGGTGCACAAAACAAAAACAAAAGGCATCAATAAAAATGTTTCAAGAAAGGCCAGAGAAGTAGGGAGACATTTATAAATCCTCCAGGGTGTGTGGCATGTGGCAGATAATAATCTGTGAGCGCCATCTACTATAACAATATGCCAGACAAAGAAACATTCCCAAAGGAAGGAATGTCTCCAAAGAAGGGGGCCAAAAAAGTTAAAGACCTGCACCCACGGCCGGGCATTGACCTCAAACACCCAAGCCCATTCTTGGTTCAAAATTCCCCATCAGAGCTGAGTGTTTGTTTGGAGACTGGATTCAGTTCCCTATGCAGTGTCCTGGGCCTGCGTTGGGTGGCCCCAAACTTCCAGTGCCCCAGTCTGACAGGTCTAACACGGGTCCACACTGAAGGAGGAGAGAACTCAGTGTGTAACACATACTGCCTTACAGGCCCAAGATGAGTGGAATGAAAAGGTCCCATGATAAATATGTGGAGGCAGAATTACTGTTTTTTGGTCTCTTAATGACTTCCTATCTATCCCGCATCTGGCTCATTTGTACAAACTGGTTTCCTTTTTGTCAGTCCTGCTAGACTGTAAGCTCCACAAGGACAGGGACTCCCTCCCGCCTCTTTCTGTATCACTACCACTTAGCACAGTGCTTGGCACACATGGGAAAAGCTTAATAAATGTTTACTGAGTGACTGAAAGAGACTTGAACATGTGTGTGTTTACACGCTCCAAATGAGTGCATGATATTTATGGCAGACAAGAAAGTGAAGGGACCCCAGGTCTCCTTAGGAAAGGGATCAGATCTAGGATGGGGCCAACAGTTCTGGAGCACCTTTCCCTGGGCAGACCAATGAATGGCACTAATAACCGCAGTAGAGTCCTTCAAGGTTTACACACACGTGTGGCGCTCAGAACCAGCCTCAGGGAGAGGGCATGAGGATCATCACCTCCCTTCTGCAGATGAGAAAATGAAGACAGAAAGAGGAAGGCCCAGGTCAAGTCAAGTCAACCTTTTGTAAAGTGCTACTCTGCTTGGTGCCAGAGATACAAAGAAAAGACCATGCCTGCTCTCAACATAGCTCCACACAAACGAGAGATGGGCTACACTGGGGAGAAGCAGCAGAGGGAAGGCACCAGCGTGAAGGGAGATCAGGACAGGCTTCTTTCTTGCAGAGGAGCTGAGAGGTGGAGCTGAGGAGGGGGCTGAGCTTGGATCTCATCTGAGGAGCGGGCAGGGTAGAGTAGGCGCAGGGGAGGCCTGAGCCAGGTGATACTAATGGCAACAGGGAGATGCCACAGGGAACTGAATGGGGGGGGGGAATACCACAGCTGACGGACCCTGGATTTGGGGATGCAGACTGGAGAATGAGGAACAGGAAAGCTTGAATTCTGCCTTCCGTGTGTCCTGAGGCAGTGCAGCCCTCACCTCCACTGGTCCATCTGTGGCACCTGCCTCCCCCGCAAGGCTGAGACTCAAGTGACATGGTGTCTGTGTATCTGTAGCTGCAACCCTCAAGGTGCCATGTAAATGCTGGCTACCATTGATCACTGTTATGATCTGATCTAGGATCTACTAGTTCCAAATCCATACACTCTTAATTTTCAAAACTGTTGGGCATGAAGATCTTAGGAATGCGAATGTTTAATAACGATACTAACTCTATTTAATGACAACGATCACAACGACAGCTAGCATCTACGTAGCACTCTGCACAACACTTCACCTGCAGACTCGTCTGTAAAGCAAGGGTGTAGGGCTGCTGTCCTTCCCACAGGGAAGTGGCCAGCCTTCCTGCCCCCACAGCCCATGCTCTAGTCCCGACACCACCAGCGGCCTTCCAGAAGACACCGACCATCCAGCTGTTCTCCTTATCTCTGATGCCTCTAAGAATGTGTTCATTATACATACACTTAACCTTAAAAACAGTAATAGCTCAGTGAGCCCCATGGCTCCACATTTCCTAGCCTTAATCACAGTGTTTCACATGAGTTGTACATTAATATTATAAAGCCACTAAAGAATGCGATGTTGTCCGTAAATATCTGACCTAAAAACACATCGGTGAAATTGATATTCTATATATATTTCTAACCAGAAGGAGCAATAAAAGAGATAATAATTATCCTTTTTTATTTAAAAAATCTTGGAAAAAAAAAACCTCAAGCAAAGTAGTTAGGATAGACTCTAAAAATTCCTCTGGCCTAAATTGGAGGTTACTGCTTCATGCATAAAAAGTAACTTAGGTCACTCACCTACAAATTACTTTTTTTTTTTTAAGTAATCGGGGTTTTAAGTAACTTGCTCAAGGTTACACGGCCAGGTGTTTCTGGGTGGGTGCTAAGTGTCTGAGCCCGGGATTCGATCCCCAGGTCATCCCAACACTGGAGCCGGTGCTCTTACTAGCTGTGCTACCTGGCTGCCCCCTACAAGTTACTTCTTATAAGTAGTTACTAACTGGTTTCTTCTCTTTCAAATAGGTCATTTATTTCAAAACAGCTTTCTCTAGTTTCAACTCCAGAATAAACAGGGCACTGACTTTTGAATCTAGGCAATCCCACTGCATTTTTTTTTTTACTGAAACAAATAGAAGTGTTTATCAATACCTACAAATGTTAGTATTGAATAGACGAGACATTTTATATTGGTGAGTATTCTATCATCATTGGGTTGTTACCATTTAATTCAGTCTCTTAAAGACCCTCAGAGAAATGTCAGTGTAAAAGCCATCCAGGAAATTCTAAAACAACATGGCAGGTCCAGGTGGCATGGATCCCATATTCACTTTTAAGCAGAAGTCTAGGAGTGAGCCCACAGCATAAAGTGCATGCCCTAAGAAGGGGAGGTCTTCATGAAGGATGAAATAGATACAGAGTGGGAGAAATGAAGAGTTAAGCTGGAGAGAGACAAGAAAATGGCAGTCGTGTATACCATTCAAACCTTGGAGATATTATCACAGTAAAAACAATGGTCTTGGGGAGGCTAGGTGGCACAGTGAATAAAGCACCGGCCCTGGAGTCAGGAGGACCTGAGTTCAAATCTGACCTCAGACACTTAACACACACACACACACACACAAACAAACACTAGTCATGTGACCTTGGGCAAGTCACTTAATCACAACTGCCCTACCTTCCCCTCTCCAAAAAGCAAACAAAACAAAAACCAATGGTCTTGAGAAAAGCTCAGCACTCAACTCAGGCCTCTAACTCTCATGTTGGGGAGTCGAGCACTATATGTTTCTTCGTTAGTCACAGGCCAGTTCTGGTACCTATTTCAGTCATTCATCTATTAAAAAAAATAAAAACCAAACAAAAACTGTAGCCCAAGTGCCCATGGACAGCTGCAATGACCTCCTAAAGGGTCTTCTTGTCTCTTTTCTCTACCCCTTACTTCAAACTGACCTCTTTCACCATACATCTAGTAATAATAATGTTCTTTTCAAAATTCTTTACCACTTAAATTCCTTAGTCCAGGAATCTGTGACCTTTTTGGCATTATGGACCCCTACCCCTTGGTCATCTTGGTGAAGCCTATAGACTCCTCAGAACAATGTTTTTAAATATACAAAAAAATACACAGGATTATAAGGGAAATCAATTGTATTATAAGACAATTGTCAAACTCTTTTTAAAAACTCACAAACCCTAGGTTAAGAAGTCCTGCCTTAGCCACCTAACATCTGAGCCCTTTTTTTTTTTTTACTGGCGCTCCTTAACTTTCTCTCCCTATGCTCTCCCCAAACTGGCCTATTCACTACCTCCCCTCCAAACACCCTGGCCTCCACCAGCTCTGTGCTTCTGCCCATACTGTTCCCTAGGCCTGAACAGCTTCCTGGCTTTTTCATACCCAACTCAAAATACCAATTCCTTCATAAACCTTTCCTTGATAAGCCATTTTGTTACCGATAACCTTTTCCTCTGACTTCACAAACACTTTGCCCGCACTTCAGTGCTGATGTGAATTTGTGTAAGTACCCTATTCACCTGTTGGACTGTAAGCTTCCTCAGGAAAAGTACGGCACTTTATTTAAACGCTGCACATGCCCCAGGATGCTCGGCGTGGTGCTCTGTCCAAAAGGGGCTGAATAAATGTCTGGTGAATTGAAGTGAGCCGAAGATTAACTTTTAGACATTCCAACTGAAACACGACTATACTTGGATCCCCAAATAGCAGCAAACATGTTTTTAAAACGCTATTTTAATTCAACTTTACAGTAGAAGCACCGCAACAGTATGGCAGGGCACCTCCTTTAGCAATTCGGCATCAGCCCCCATTGTGCAGGTGTCGAAAATGAGGACACTTTTGGCAACATAGGATTGCTGCCACCAGGAGGCTAAGAAATGCACCTTTTATTGGAAGGCTAGAATTTTAAAATGTGCTGTTTGAAAACCGATGTGAAATCCATTCCTTGGCACAAGCTTTCCAAAGAAAGCAAAATGAGGGAGTGGTAGCCTTTTCTCCCAAGGAGACAAGCTTAACATCTCAAATTCTGAACTTTATTTCAAGGAAAAAACCAGAACTGTTTAAAAAAAATTTTAAATTAGGCATTAATTATCAGCAATTTTATTTTTAATTAAGCCTTTCCTTACAGCACTGATACTCCAACCCTTTTCCCCTGGGACTCCTGGCAGGAGACCCAGAGAGCATAATAGAATTTGCTATTTTCATTGACCTAGGCTGGGTAAAGATAGCTTCTATTAAAAAGCTAACTTTGAAATAATTTCTAGGTTAAATGTTGAAGCAGTGAAAGTAATGGAATGACAATTTTCACTTTACTAATCTATAAACTTCAATAGTTTTTACAAATTGCTACAAGTCTGACCTCTTATCTCCTCCAAGACTTTAAAAATAAGAGGCTGTAGTTTTAACAATGGCCTTGTCATAGCAATTTTTCCAAAATATAGTGTATTTGCTAACATACTTCTGAGCACTCATCACTACACAAAACTTAACTGGTCCAAATGGACATGGCACATTCTCTGAGTTAGAGGAAGCTTAGCAATGACTCCCTGGGGGCTCCCATCACTACATTTCACAAGGCTCTGACCAATCAGGGATGCCAGAAAAGTATCTATCCCTCCTTTTAGATGACTGAACTCAGAATAAGGAAGTTGAAGTATTAAACATGGAATCCAAGGGCTTCTTAAGATTCCCACCACTTAAAATAACATTCATGTCAGTCTCCTCCCCAGGACAGGCCCACAAAACAAAGATACTGACTTAATATCAAAGTCAGTCAGTCAAGAGCTAGTCTGATAGCAAAAAAAAATCAGGATTTATACACGGCTAAACAGCTGCACAAAAGCACAGAAACCATTATCCCCAAAGCATGAGAAACCAACCAGGAGAAGAACCTGGCCTGAGATGTTAATGGTAGAGAAAGCTCTCTAAATAAGGAGGATTGGCACCTCTCCGAGAGCTACCTAAAGCCAGGAGATTCCAGTCCATGCTTGGCTGCAAAGCCAAGGTAAGTCAAAGACAGGGCTTGAACCCGTATTTTGGAAGCTAGGCCACCTAGCCTCAAGGATGAACAAGGCGGCTAGCATTTTAGAAACGTGGGTAGAATGGGTTTGACATAAAAATCACACTCTGACCCCTTCGCTCTTTTTTTTTTCAAGCAATTGGGGTTAAGTAACTTGCTCAAGGTTACACGGCCAGTTATTTCTGGTTGTGGTGCTAAGTATCTGAGCCCGGATTTGATCCCCAGGTCATCCCAACACTGGAGCCGGTGCTTTTACTTGCTGAGCTACCTGGATGCCCCTACGCAATTGGGGTTAAGCAACTTGCTCAAGGTTACATGGCCAGGTGTTTCTGGGTGTGCTGCTAAGTATCTGAGCCCAGATTCGATCCCCAGGTCATCCCGACACTGGAGCCAGTGCTCTTACTCGCTGTGCTACCTGGCCACCCCTGACCCCTTCACTCTTGCACCTCAGGATGACCAAATGAAGCTGAACCATGGTTCTCTCCACAGGATGATGTCCAGCAGTCCATTAAGGTCTGAGGCTTCTCTTCCCCTTCTGCATCTAAACGAGCAGTCCCAGAGTCAAGCCATTCTCACAAGGCTGAAATAAAGGGTGGGGCCTTAGGTCTAGAGGGTCAGAGTATCTAGCTGTATGGAGTCTCCTGGTCAGCATAAAAAAGAAACACGTTGGACTATTACATGAAGAGAGAATCAATGGAATGGTGTCTCTTTAAAAATTACCAATATGCAATGTGACTCAAGCTTAAACATGCAGGGACAACTAAAAACCTAACTCCATCCACAGCATGGGGCTTTCTCAAGTGCTAAGAGAGGAACAAATTGATTTTCAGCTGGATTGGGCTGCCCAAGGAACTGGCCCCAGCTCACAGAAGGACAGATTTAAAATGAGAAGCACCCTAAACTGTTCACAAACAAGTCACATGTGGCTTAAATACAAGTCATGCTTAAGGCTGAAAAGCAAAGTCACTGGGGAAAAGAGACAAGTATGACATTTAGGGGGCTTTCTCCTAAAAAAAAAAAACCCACAATGAAACATTTCCACAACACATTCAAAAATCTGTTTAGGTTTTGCTGATACTCACCTGACTGACAGGTGTGAGGATGGACCTAGAAAAAGTCTGATCAGTTTTTAATGAGAATTCAAAATAACCCTGCCTTCCTACTTAAGTCACTGATTTTGCTGCCAGTCAATTTTCCAACTTGGAGAGGAAAACAAGTGAGCTAAAGCTTAATCCGAGAAAACCCTTGCTTAATGTGAGCCTGACCCCACGGAGGGCACATGCTTTCAAACTAAGAGAGCCTAAACTTCTCTGGATCCTTTCCTCCCCTTTCCAACTCCCCCAAATGAAAGACAACACTATTAATTCACAAGGATGGCAAATGTTAAGACCACAGAATATCTGACCACTTGCTTAGCACAACACACAGCAAGCTCTAAGGGTGCTGGTTGTTTTCTCAGGGCTTGGCTGGAATCAGAGAGACGAGAGCAGCCATGTGCTGGGTGAGGGATGGGGGGATATGTGGTCACTGGAAGCTGTAGGGTACTTTACAGACTTACTGAAAGGGCCTTCAGATTTCATCTGGTCCAACCTGTATCCCTCCCGTATCACAAGTGGTCACAGAGCCTTCACTTGAAAACCCCTAGCAAGGATAAATCCAATACTTCCCTAAGATAGTCTGTCAATAAGCAATTATTAAGTGTTTACTCTGTGCCAGGCACTGGGCTAAGCCCTGGAGATAAAAATAATGGCAAAAGACAGTCTTTGCTCTTCAGGAGCTCCCAGTCTAACAAGGGAGACAAGATGCAAACAAATATGGACAAAGCAGAGGGAATCAACAGAGAAAAGGCATTTAGGAGAATCACAAGATGGGCCTGTTGCAGCTCTAACTGGTAAGAAGTTTTTTCTCACATAAAAAGTGCATTTTACTGACGCCTTTTGCTTACGGCTCGTATTCACTTCTGGTCTCTCTCCCCGCAGTGTATCCAGTGAGCTTCCTTTTATAAGAGACTCCAACACAATGTGCATGCTGACTCTACTGTTCTTTTCCCACTTACACCGAGGTAGTCACGTTTGCCAGGTTTTCCTATTTCTCTCTGCATCAGCTCATATGAACGTTTCCATGTTTCTCTGAATTCCTCACATTCATCACTTCTTCTAGGCTGACAACATTCCACTAGGTCCTTAAACACAATTCACTCAGTCATGCCCCAGTCAATGGGAATCCTCTCTGCTTCCAGGTCCTCGCAGCGCTGAAAGTGCTGCTATGACTCTTTGACATACATGGGACATGGCTTTCTATCTTCGACCTTGAGAAGTGTATGCCTAGCAGGTGGATCTCAGGGTCAAAGAGCAGAAGTTTCCCCCCCACCCCACTATTTGGAACTGTTGTCCAGAGTGGTTGAACCAATTCACACCTCCGCCCACGCTGCACCCTCCCTGCGTCTGTCTTCCTGCGGCCCCTCCAACACCAGCTATTTCCATCTTTGCCTCTCTCTGAGTTTCTACCACTTCTTCCTCGCCCTCCTCTGCGGGGCCAAGCGGGAGCCTAAAACTTCTTCGCCATGACATCCCCTTATATACAAGTCCCTCCCCCTCTTGCTCTCCTCTCTAGACTAAACATGCCAGTTCTGAAGCCCCTTCACTATCCTAACTGACCACTTCTGTCGTAGGTCTGCCTATAAATCACCAATGTCCTTCCCAAACCAAACACGATCCCTTTCTCGTGTGCTCTGCCCAGTGGGACTGCCGCCTCCTGGGTTCTGAACACCACACATTTCCATACAGTATAGTAGGGGATTCACTTTGGGGGCTGCCACATAACACTATTCGTTTATTTTGAGCTTATAGTGCACCAAAACCCCAGATGTTTTTCACAGGACCTGTCATGTAGCTACAACTTCCCCATACAACCTTGTGCCACTGATTATCTGAACTAAAGTGAGTAGAATTTTACATTTATTCTTTCCTAAAAGAGACAAACCTATAAGAATTGGACCCATAATGAGCACAGGAAAATCCTGTCATGTAAAAGGGATACATTATGGCAGAACACCAGCTATCAGGACCACCAAACTTTAAATGTAATAGCAGTCATCTCTCTGCTCCCAGCTCAGCTGAACACTCATTCTGTCTGGTACCTTGACCAGGAAGTTACACCCAATCAGAATGGGGCAGAAACCACAGAGCAAATGGAGACAGAAAGGAAGAAACAACAGAATGCATAGAAGCCAGAAACCAAGCCTGCTGGAAACATGAGGGAAGAGCTGGGAAGGAAGTAGACAGGGAAGTACCACAGATTCTAATCTCTGAGAGTAATAGTGGATCAGGTGTAAGCTGTCAAGGGGTGTGGGGTGGGGGTGGGGAAGAATAGAGTCTTGGTCCCCTAAAGGTTTATCTTTGAAACTTTCCTCTCTTCTACTCTGTACCTTCTTTCCCCTAAAAGGGTAAAACTCAGCAGACAAGGAGAAAATATTAATGTTCTCTACTCCTCAGCCCTATATGAATTCCAACATAGAAAAGAGGTGAGAGATCCAATGCAAGCATCTCTACTGTAGTCAAGGGAAGGATAACAAGGGACATAAAATAATATAATTATATAGATAATAGTAATAATGAAAATATGCTTTAAGATTTGCAAAGCACTGTACAGAGAGAGGGCAGCTCCTCTGTTCCACACAACAGTGTTGTGAGCTTAGTTTATCCCCATGTTAAAGATGAAGAAAACAAAGACTCAGAAAGGTTCTGTAACTTTGGAGGTCACACAGCTATAAAATGTCAGAGGTGGGAATCAAACCCAGATGTTTCTGACTCCAAGGGCAACACCGCCTATTCTGCTGACTACATGCCTTACCCAGCAGGGCGCATCACTGGAGGTACCTGGGGTGGGACAAAAGAGCCACCTAAAAGCAATCCGTCACAGCAATAGGGCAACTGATACCATCTTCCAATTTGGGTAATTCCTGATTTTTCCCCTTATTCAGAAGGATAAGATGAAAGGATGTCTAGAAAATGCCTCATGTGCAGAGTTGAAGAAGGGAATAATGGAACAAAAATAGTAAAAAAAAAAAAAAGACTAGAGCTAATAAAAATGAGAGAGACAGAGAGTGTAAAGAGACAGAATTGATGGTTGAGTTTATCAGACCCCACCAACGCGAGAAATTTTGGGGAAACATTTGTGTCTTTTCCACAATGAACTCTAAAGGCACAGGACCGAGCAGAGAAATTCTACAGAGGAAAGCTGTTGAATTTTTAGAAGTTTTCGTGATGAATATTTAAAAATGGCTTCAAAATCTGTTACAGCTGTCTACTGTTATCTTTTAGGATTCTTTCTGGTCTTTGAGTTTGGACTTTTAAACTTGTGTGGAACAGTTGAAAGTATTTCACTGCAGCTTTGAAAAATTAAAAAAAAATCCATTTAAGTGCAAGTCTGCAACTCTGGTACCTTATTCTGCCTGGGACCTCTCTTGGAGATAAACACCTTGCAGTAAGCCCCAAGGTTCAAGAGTATAGGCATTTTAATCATTTGTTCAACATGATTCTAAACTGCTCCCTAGAAAGGCTGAACAAACCCACAAGTCCTCTGGCACTGTAATGAGTGGGCCTGTCTTCCCAAGGCCCCTCCAATACTGACTAGTTTCAGACTGTTGGGTGTGAAGAGAAATCTGAGAGCTGTTCTGGTTTATATTTCTCTTATTAGTAATTAAAAGCAATCTTTGACATGGATGCTCACAGTTTGTGATTTATCTTTGGAGAATTCATATACTCTGACCACTCATCCACTGGGAAATGGCTCTTGGTCATACATATTTGTGTTAATTACCTACATATCTTGGATATCAGATCTTTTTCAAAGATATGTAATGCAAAAATATCTTCCCTCCAAGTTTTCCATCTTATCCTTGTTTCATTGATTTTGTTCATGCAAACTCTTTTTTATTTCATGTAAAGGAGGCTCCCTATTAAATTTATTTTTTTCCAACCTCCTCTGTCTCTTATTTGGTTATGAATTCTCCTCCTAGCCATAGTTGTGAAAAGTCTCTGATCTCATTCCAATTGTTGAATGGTGCGACCTTCTTACATTCAGGTCTCTTTCCAGCCTATTGTGATATGCAACATAAGCTGCTGGTATAGACCTAATTTCTGCCAAATTGCATTCCATTTTTCCCAAAAGTTCTTGACAAATAAGGAGTTCTTCCCCAAATAGTTTATATTCTTAGGTTGAATAATTCCTCCTTAATTTGAAGGTAATGGCCTATTACTTTAAACTTTTATACACATTTGCTTAGAATTCATGGTGAACTTCAAGAAGTTCTCTTGCTACAACAAAAATGATGAGAACAAATTTGAGGGCCAGTTAAACTAAAACACTCCCCAATTTTAGCAAATTATTTTCCTTGTAATTTAGCTTTCCAGAATAAACTCACTCTTCAATATAATTCTTGAATCTGAAAATAATTCCTTCCTAATATAATAGATATACATACATATGTACATATGTATATACATGTTGGTGTCTGCACGTGTCTAATCAGATATTTGCCAGAGATATTAGAGGTATCAAATAAAATAGGATTACTCTATAGTAAATATGCTCATAGAACTGTGAATTAAATCATTATGAATATTCTTTCTACAACCTCTCCGTGCCTTCTTTCCAATATGATCCTGGTCTACTCCCATAAATCTTTCATACGAGCTGCAGGTCCTGCCCCTCGCACTTTCAGAACTGTGATAAGCCCGACACAGCTCTCTGATCCCCTTACTCCATCATTCTTTATGATCACACCATTTTTCAGCCATATGTTACCAATCATTATTTTTATACTGTGTTTTGTGCAAAAGTTACCTATTCTTTTCACTATTTGTCTTTTCTTCTTTCCTTTGAGTTCTTTGTAATTAAAATTCTTTTGATATGGTGGCACCTCATGATTTCCATCACACTGGCAAAACACTGGTAAGCAAAAACGAGTTGACTACAAACCTATGAAACAGTATGGAATAACCAGCAATAATCATTCATTTTTTTCTGATTATTCAGAAGGAAGGTTGCTTTTCTTTAATTTTTAGCAAAACTATTAAGTAAAGATAAACTATCTGCCAGGAACAACTTTGATATGCTCTATTTCTAATTTTTTTTTTTAAGTCTGGCCAGAAAAACAGCACTTAACACAGGCCCAATCACATTTCTCATCAGCACAGAAGTTTTGACCTGTTTGGTGCCTGACCTGAACTGGCTTGCTACTACTTTGGCAACCTGGGGGTCCTTTGATCAAGGGGGTTCACCATACTTATGAAAGACATAGTGCAGAAACCTCAGAGGACTGCAGCTCAGAACTCTGGAGCACAAAAGATCAGCCCATCTCAGCTCCCTGGTAGTAGGGATTACAGGTGGGTATCACCACACCCATCTCATTATTTCTAATATATAATAAATGTCTTGAGATTACTGTTTAGCAGAATTTTAAAATTTTAGATCCTGCTTAAAAGTAATGCATTTTGGTTTAGCATCAGGCAACATGATAATTTAGGACCTTGTCCAAGTCGATATACTTGTTTGTAAACAGAATATGGGCCACACACTGTTCACTAAAGAAAATGGCCAATTTAGTCTCCTCTCCTTCCTTTATTTAGGCATTCAGGGAAACTTCTACCTTCAAATACTAGTATGATTCTAATTCTCAAAATGATACATTAGTCTGAAGGGTTGGATACAGTTTATTTTCTAGGCCTTCACTTTTCAAGCCTTGTTTTCAAACCTGGTTTTAGTTATAGTAAGATTAGTCTGGTGGTTTTCATCTTCATTTTTCACAAGGAAATCAGACAGTAAAATAAAATTTGGATTGGACATAATGGCTCAGGAACTACACTTGGGATCTTAACGTCTGAGTTCCAATTCTACCACACTCATCAGCAGGGTGACTGACTGTAGCAAAGTCAGAAAACAGCAGAATAATTAGATGTCACCTAATCTAAACAAGAGCTGTCTTGACAACACTTCCAGCAGGTGGCCAAACATCTCTGATGGGAAGGTACTAACTTCTGCAGCAACCCACTGTGCTTCTATGTGCAAAGCTTTCCCTCAGATCAAGCCTAATTCTGTTCCTTGGTAGTTCCTGCCTATGCCCCCTAATTCTAATCCTCTCGGGCCCTGAAGACCAGCACTACCCACTCTTCTCTATCCTAGCCTTCCAAACATTTCATGACTGTCCTAATTCCCAAACCTCTCACCATGCCTGCTTTTCTTCGGGCTAAACATATCCAGACACTTCAAGCAATCACCCTGGCGACTGCTTCCCTAGATATTCTATCTGTCCTTCCTCAAATGTGGTACTCAGCAGGAAACACAACATTCTAAGCATGATCTGACCAGGGGAAAGAACAGTGGAATGGTGGAACAGTCAACTCTTGGGTTCTAGATACTATGCCTCTGAACACAGCCTAACCTCTGAGCCTTGATTTCCTCACCTGTAAAATGGGAAGAATCCTCCAAGTACCATTAACTGACAGGACTGGTGGGAGGTCAGCATTTTGTAAATAGCACAGCACTGTATCAATACCAATCAGGAGGGGCGGCTGGTCGGCGCAGTGAATAGAGCACCGGCCCTGGAGTCAGGAGGATCTGAGTTCAAATCTGGCCTCAGACGCTTGACACGCTTACTAGCCATGTGACTTTGGGCAAGTCACTTAACCCCAACTGCCCTCCAAAAAAACAAAAACCAAAATATAAATACTGGCTAAAATGGCCCTATCTGCTTTAGAGTTTGGAAGCAAGAAGACCCCTTAGAAGATTTATAAGCATGAGAATGCTTGCTGTTTAACAGAGAGAAGTCGGTCATCACATCCCTGAGATGCCCATATGACTTGTTGCAGGAACCTGGCGTACACTGACTTTAGGGATCATTTTTCTCCTGAGATAATTTAGAGGAACGCCTCTTAGCTAAGTAGTCACCTAGGTACTATACATACAGAGACGTAAGGGCAGACTTTCCCTTTCTGATTTGGCTTTTAGATGCCCTTCAACCTGTTAGCAGAAAAGAAACAGGAACTATGTGATTTACCTGTCCCTGATAGAATTCAAAGACTTTTAAGTGCAAGCCAAGGAATCCCACCTACCTCTCCAACCATTCCTATGGGTCCTCTGCTAACTCTTCTTCCTTCTCCTGCCCCCTAAATGCTGCCATGGCCAGTCTGTCCCCAGGCCTCTGCTCTTCTATCCCCCAGGGAGGTCTCGTGCATCTTTCTCATCTGTATTTCTGGGCTCAACCTTTCTGCTGAGTGCCAGATCAACATTTCCCAGTCTCCTGGCTCCCTGACCTCTCAAACTTGATGTGTTTAAAAATGACTTCATCATCTTCTTCCTCCAAATCCACTCCAACTCCCACCTTCCCCATCTCAGTGGCACCATCAACCTTCGAGTTATATAGGTTTTCCTTTTAAATTCTCTAAATTCTAGAGTCCCTACCTCTACAAGCTCTCTCTGTCCTTGGTCCCACTATCCCCATGGAGGTGCCTGCTTCCTCTCCCCTGCACTATGGTAACAGTCTTCTACAGACACCTTCAGCCTTGCCAGGTCCCTCTGCTCCACATCCAACCTAGGTGCTGCGATCAGACTTATCTTCCTAAAGCACAACTCTGATTATTTTATCACCGTTTCAAACTATTTTTTTCACTACATGAATCTTGCTATGTTCTGGTAGATTCTGTTTTCCCTGAAGACAGAAAGTCTAGGACTTCATGTTCTTAGCCCAAAATTTCTGTTGCTCTTCCCTGGGATCTATTGAATAAAATCAAACCTTCATTTCCTGATAATCAAGGCCCCTTAGAACTGGTCCCAACCTACTTTCCAGTCTTACTTCCCACGCCTCCCTTTTGTGAACCCTACACTTATACAAAGTGAGACCACTTTGGGGCCTTTGCTCATGCAGCCTGCTTCACTCGCCCCAATCCCTACAAACCCTTCAGGGCTCAGACTGAAGCTCATCGCATTTCTCCAGGTATGTGTCTTTTCTCCTCCTGCTACACCATCAGTGCCTTATAAGAACAGGGTCTATGCCTTTTTCTTTTTTGGGGGGCTAAGTGACTTGCCCAAGGTCACAAGGCTAGGTTTTGTGTTAAGTGTCTGAGGCCAGATTTGAACTCAGGTCCTCCTGACTCCAGGGCCAGTGCTCTATTTACTGAGTCACCTAGCCACCCCTATGTCTTTTTCTTTACAGTCTTCACAGAGCTTGCTTATTAGCACAAAGGTTTCACACAAATATTTGCTGAATCGAAGTACCTGCTGGGTGTAGCAGATCCTGGTTTCCTTAGATACTATGGGCATGAAGAAGGTAAAGAGACAAGACAACACTGTTGCAGAACTACAGAATATTTATTAGTAATATTATTACGATAACCAACAATAATAGCATCATCTACTGACATGACAGCACAGATAAACCAGAATACAAGGAATCCCAATTGACACTCCAATAGGTCGAAATTTTTTGGTGGGAGATTTACCTTCCAAACTGTGCCCTTCTCTGGCATTCCCTAAGCACACATCAACTCTGAGTCAGAAGAAGCAATGAGCAGCCCCTTTTCAGAGGAAACTCAGTCCTAGGGAGGTGACTTGATCACCAGCTCCTAAGTCATAGGGCTGTGACCAAAACCTGAGCCTTCGGCTTGCCTAAATCAATGATTCCATGGTGTCTTTCTTTCTGGGTACAAAATGGTAGCACCAATGTCCTTTTACATATTTTGCAAACCAATAGCATGGCCCAAGCTGGAACTCAGGTTTCTGACTTAACTCCTTGTTGTATTCTGTCATTCACTTTACATAGCTTTATCATGCAAGACATTAAGATAATGCTACACTGAATAATTAGATAATTTATAAATTTCTGAATTTTCTAGTCATTAAACAGGGCAACATAATGTTGGCATATACTTGTCAAAGGAAAGAAAGTGGAAGCCTCAGATCTTCCTATGAATGAGGATCTTTAAAAACAAATCAGGTTATCTTGTATGGGAAAAGCAGGTTTAAAAAATTCAGATTCTAAGAAAAAGGAATAACTTAATAGATTTTTTCTTTTTTTTTAAATGCTTTATTAACTTCTGGTTTACATCATTCATTTCTGCCAGATTTTGAGTTACTGTGCCTGGCCCTGTGCTCAGCTCTTCACTATCATTTCATCTGATCCTCACAACAGCCCTGGGAAGGAGGTGCCGTGATGATCCTCCTGCTACAGATGAGGAAACTGAGGCAGAGGCAGAGTGACTCGCCCAGGGCCACACAGCTAGTGTGTCTGAGGCTGGGGTCGAGGCCCACTGCACCACCCAGGTGCCTGAAGCTTCCTTTGTGCCAGGCAATAAGCAAAGTTCTGAGAAAACAAAGCAAGCCACAAGCAGTCCCTGTCCTCAAGGAGCTCGCACTCTAATAGTGGAGGCTATCGTGAACAATTATGCATGCATGTACGCACACACACGCGCCCCCCACATGCGTGCACACATGCCCCCACATGCGTGCACGCACAACCCACATGCATGCACACACGCCCCCACATGCACACGCACACGCCCCCTCACATGCGTGCACACACACGCCCCCACATGCACACACACACAACACACCCAGAGCAGACGGAAGTTGATCTTGGAGGAATGAGGAAAAGCTTGGTGCAAAAACAGCAAGACTGTGGCTGCGCAGTGAAGAACCACGGAAAGGATGAGGGGAAGGGAAAGAGGGAGAGGATTCCAGGCATGAAGACCCACGGGACAAGGCAGGCTGACAAGAGACAGAGGGCAGGACCAAAACATACTAGGAGTAAATCCTAGGAAAGGCACCAGGCTAGGAAGCACTCTGAATGTCAAACACAAGTCTCAAGCTGATCCCGGAAGCAAGAGGGAAACATGACTGTGGCAGGTGAGCGTTAGAGGCGTGTGGGCCGACCGGAAGACCACTGCCACAGTGCAGGGCTGGAACTACAATAGTTGCTGTGAGTGGAGGGAAGGGGATGCACAGAGCAGGTATGAAAGTTCAAACAACCAGATCTGGCATCTCACTGGATGTGTGGAGTGGATGAGCGTGTAGAGTGGAGATACTATTTGAGTCTGGAGTCTAGACAACTGGAAGGATGGGTAGCACTCTGGGAAACTGGGGCAGGTTTCAGGGAAAAGATACGGAGGTCTGCTTTGGACATATTGAGTTTGAGATGACCACAGGACATTCATTGCAAGATGTCCAAAAGGCAACCAGTATTGTGGGACTGGTGCCAAACCTGGGCTGGATACTGTATCTAGGAGATAGTGAGTAGACCCATGGGAACTGATGAAGTCACCGAGTGACACAGCAGAGAGCAGAAAGAGGAGAGAGCCTTGGGGCACCCATAGTGAGTGGCCACAACACAGAGGAGGACCCGGCACAGAGCAGTCAGACAGAAGTAGGAAAAAGCAGGTGACAAAAACTCCACAAGGAAAGCATCCAGAAACAAGGTCAAATTCTGCAGAGAGATCAGGAAAGATGAGATCTGGGAAAAGGTCATTGGACTGGAGGATGGCTCAGAGGTTGCCATCTCTGCTCGTTAAAGCCCTGCTGATACACTGGCACCGGAAAGGGCAGCGGACGGTTTCTTGCTCCCCACCATAAGCACCACATTCTCCCGCTGTTCCCCTCGTTCCACTTTCCCTCCTCGGAGGTTCACTCCATTAGATCTGTCCATTCTACTTCAGTCATGGTGGCTGTTGTACACCAGCCCCTGGGCCATTCTCCATCTAAGAGTTCAGCATTTGGATCACCACCTCCTTCTCCTTCCCAACTCCTGCTGTTTCACAAGCGATTTCAACACCCATGCTGCTGCTTCCTTAAACTCACTAAATTCTCAATTCCTCAGTGTCTTCATCTCATACATCTTCACTGTACCTCATCCACACGAGGATGATCACACCTGGATCTTATCTCTACCCATCAGCACTAGCTCTTCTGAAAGAAAACCTCAGATCCTTTTGCCCGTAAGCTCCTTTCTTTCTATCTCTCCCTATTCTTCACCCCTCCTAAATCTAGTCTTTTTCCTCACCATGAGCTCTGATCCCTCCATCCCCACTGCCATGGCCCTCTCTCTCCTCTAGGGTCTGTGTAGCTTTTAAAGCCCTTCACGACCTGGCCCCAACCTACCTTTTCAGACTCGAAGGCCATCAGCTCGCTCTTGCACTCTGTGATCCACCCAAATCAGCCTTCTCTTTGCTGCTCACTTCGGGTTCTTCCTCTCCTTTCCCTGTCTTTACAATGGCTAATTCCCATATCTGCAACAGATTTCCTCTTCACCTCCTCCTCACCGATTCCTTCTCTTCGTTCAAGGTACAGCTCAGGTAACTACCTTTTACATGAACTCTTTCCTGATCCCCTAACTGCTAGCGCCCTTCCCTCTCCCTCATGATTTCTTATTCACCTATTCTGAATTTATTGTATCTATTCTACATACACTTGAGTATGTATGAACAAGAACATTTGCATCCCCAGGGCCTGGAACACAGCAGACACTTAATAAATGCTTGCTGCCTGACTAATGTTCTTTCTGCTAGTAACTGCTGAACAAAAACCTACTTTATTCTCAAAACCTATTATGCTAGGACAATTTAAAGAACAAAAGAAGTTCTATGATCTCTGGCCTTGGACTAGATGTCCTGGCCTAAAACAACTGCAACGAACTAGCAAAGAACACGCAGAACGAGGACAGCTGATTTAGGAGGCCAGTTCCACTGCAAACAGACCTGGTTCAGAGTTAGACTATAACTCAGAGATTATTTAGCCTAGATTCCTCATTTTACAGACAAGGAAACTGAGGCACTGTGGGGCCTTGCAACTTAAAAAACACTTGCAGAGTTAAACTGACTAGACAAAGTCTTAGGTTAACTTAGGTGGAAACGTTATGCTGTTTGCCAGGACAGGGAATGAAGGATCTGGAGAAGTGCTTTCGGAGACCTCTAGCTCAGGAAGGAGATGGCTGTGGTCACTGGGAGCAGACAACTGTTCATGAGAAGCACAGGAGGAATGTACCCGAAACATGGGTGACTCCCAACAAACCTCCCACTCTTGAGGGAACAATCCAATGTTGTGGTATGAAGTCAGGTATGACTTCTGGCAGCAGAGCCCATTGGAAAAGGTCAGGTAAAAGGATCAGACCCAACACCAGGAACTGTTCTGACTTCACAAAGGAACAAACCCTTCCAGCCTTCAGTGTCTTCATGTTCTTGGCCAAGACTTCAAAGTCCTTCATTCTTCCTATCAACGTTTCATCTGGGCTGAGTTTAAGCCAACTGGATCTTATCCAGGAGAAGAATGCTGGTAGATTTCTGAGACACTGCATTTCCTGGCCTTGGTACAAAGGAGAGAAAAGAGCTGATGTCACGTGTACATTAGTACAGTGAAGACAACAGCAACTGAGTATCTCCCGGTAGCTTCACAAATACGCTACACATGATAGTGAAAAAGTGTACACCCCACGTAAGTCCTCACCTGGTATTCAGGAATGAGGTCAATGCTCACCAGGATTCTAGGATATAGGAGAGCAACACTTCCAACCAGGACACGGATTCACCAATTCGCCTAGTTTGGTTATGAATGAGGGTCAGAAATGCACCACTGGCTGCTGCTATCTGAGACTGCAGACATTCATGGATCAAGTTACCAATATTCCATCATAGGAACTAATTTCCTTACTTGACTCCAAGGCAATGAGGCCTAAAGGCAGTGTAATCATTGTGCCTAATGTCCTATTTCAGAAGATATTTGGTGAAATCAGAGTCCAGAGAGTAATAAGAATGTACGGTTTTGTAAATAAAACTGAAGTGGGAGTGTGGTGATCCCTATCTGCACTGGCTGGTTACACGATCTCAGACAAGACAGCGAATCACTCTAGCCTTGGTGGTCCAAAAGGACAATACGTAATATACCATCTACTTACAATCATGTAGGCAAGTTCAATGGGAAATGTTCTAAGTCCTTGGAAAAGTGGCCCCATCGAAACACCAGATGAAGGTGCTACTAAAATGAAAGACGGCCAACTACCCAACCTTCTGCTGCTGCTTATATAGCACCCGCCTCCCGAGTCAGTGCACCTTCACAGACGTATGTTCATCAGCCCCTATGGGGAATATTTTAAACATTTTTTAGAGGAAAAATGAAATGACTGACATGAGGCTCCTCAGCAAAACCTGCAGCAGAGCCAGAATCAGAGTCAAATCAACTGGCTCCTAGGGCATTTTCCAAGTCATTAGCCATACTTCCTTCCAGAGAAGAATTATGTTCTATGCATAAGGACAAGTCAGGCCAAAAAAACAATAATTTCTTTTTTTTAAATGTGATTTAATCTTTTAAAAATGCTTTAGTGATGCTTTTATCTTTTTATAACACTGAGATAGTAGCTGCTTTTCTGAAGAGCACACAAAGCTATTTCACTATCTATATTCCACATCTCTACTTCCTGATTAACCCTCGACACATAAGACGACTTGGGTCTCCCTGTATCGGTGGCCATCCTATAATGGGCTGGGCAAGGTTATTTCTAAAGGCTGTGCCATATACAGTGCACACAGGAACATAACTGAGCTCACTCAATCTGAAAAGCAAACTGGTCACCAGTAGCAAGGCTTGCAGACTGCTCTACCTTTCTAAGAGGAGGGGAAGGTGGAGAGCCAAATCTCCAAAGCCAGTTCTACGCAGCATCTATTCAAATATACAGCAGAAGAGCATGGCACTTATGTAAAAACAAGTAACTCCAAGAGAAATATGCCCCCAAAGAAATGTCAAAAACAAATTAATCAGTATTCAAAGAAACACACTGTGCAAGAAATGACTGTAAAAACACATTTGCACAAACCAGAATAAAAATGTGAATAGCCAGATACTCCTATGAGGTATCCACTCCCTTCCCACAGACAGAGAGACAAAAAAAAAGTCAAGTGACTGCCCAAGGCCAGAGTGAGTCAGAATCAGGGTTGGGAATACAACTTACAGTGCGATCTTCTGTTCAACCTATGAAAATCAATGTTACCTTTCACCCCATCAACATACTTCTTGCAGATCTAGACTGACACTCTTAAGTCTCCTATAAGGGAATACTTTTACTACCCTCTTGCACCCAGGTCCTTTGTATATAAATATATAATTGGTCCCTGACAGCATGCTGGAACCCTCTCTACCCACACATACACACAGAGGAATGAGAGTGGGGGCAGTGGGTGGGAAGGGAAAAGGAAAATGTGTTTTTTATTCATTTGGTGACCAAAGCATTTCAATGTTCACAGGTAGCTACCATGACCCTTAAAAGAAAAGCTTCTTGAGGATAATGGTTATCATTGGCCCATCATTGTGAACATAGACTTTTTATTATGACAATTATGTATACTATTTTTAAATATTAAACAGAATTTTAAAACTGAGGGTAACTGATAGATGTTTATTAACAATAACAAGGGAATCTGTAAGTAGTATCTTGTCCTCACCAGCATGATTAGGGCACCAAAGTTAATATTCCCTTTTTGCATTAAATTGATTTAATAATGTAATAATTTAGGGTCTAACAATAGCTTTCTACCTATTCTGTAGAGAAGGAACTGGGATAATGCTAGAAAATAAAGTCATCCCAAGTTTCTTTTTTCAACAAAGTTAAACCTACACTGCTTTGACTTCTCTCTACTCACACAACCATCACCTGAGTTCAGGCCCTAATAATCTCTCCTCCAGACTCCTATAAGAGTCTCCCAATTCATCTACCTGTGTCGTTTCTTCCACACAGTTGCCAAAGTGGTTTTCTAAAGCAAAGGTCTAACCAAGTCACTCCCCTGCTCAATAAATGCCAGTGGTGCCCAACTATAAACTTTAGGTTCAAAAATAAATTCATCTGGCATGGAAAGACTTTCCCCATATGGTTCCAAGCTACCTTTTTAGCCTTGTACGTTATTCCCCTTCATGCATGCCACGCCCTAACCAAGCTGGCTTTCTTGCGGTAGCTCATACTCAATACTCAGCCATGCATCTCCATGTCGTCTCTGCTCCAGCCATTCCCCCTGCCTACAAGTAATGCCCTCTTCCCCTCTGTCTTAGATTCCCAAAGATCCTTTCAAAGCTCAACTCAAAAGCCACAGTCTAGGGGTGGCCAGGTAGCACAGCAAGTAAGAGCACCGGCTCCAGTGTCGGGATGACCTGGGGATCAAATCTGGGCTCAGACACTTAGCACCCACCCAGAAACACCTGGCCGTGTAACCTTGAGCACGTTACTTAACCCCAATTGCTTAGGGGCAGCCAGGTGGCTCAGTGAGTAAGAGCACCGGCCCCAGTGTCCGGATGGGACATTTAGCACCACACCCAGAAATAACTGGCCATGTAACCTTGAGCAAGTTACTTAACCCCAATTGCTTTAAAAAAAAAAAAAGTCACAGCCTACATGAGGCCCTTCCTCCTCATCTTCCCAGTTACTAGTCTTCTCAACAAAATTAACTGGGATATATTTTGTATACACTTATATCTGGATGTAAACAATGGAATGTAAACTCTTTGTGGACAGGGAAATATTTCATTTTTTGCTTCTGTATTTCTAGTGTCCAGCATACTGCTTGGCATGCTGTAGACACTTAATAAGTGCTTACTGATTGATTTTTCACAAATGACAATTTCATAAGAACTGTATTTAGATTTCCAAAGCTTCTGTCATATTTTCTTAATATATTCTCAAACATTCAATATTCTTAATATAAAGCACAATTTATGAACCTTACTAAATAGCATAATACTATCCCATGTGAAGCATCATGAAACTAACCCATTACTGACAGTAAAGTATGCCTGCTTGCTTCTCATCAGAGTGATGGTAGACTATAGGTAAGGAATGATATGACTGACTTTGTAGGCTGAACTATTTCTCTGTTATAAGAGAGGTTCTATTGGGTGGGAGGAAGTCATTAGGAAATTACAGTGATTTTGTTTTTTAATCAATAACATTGTTTTCAAAAAAGGTAAAAAAACTCCTTAATTTTTAAAAAATTAGTGAAGGTCTTAAAAGCAATCTTTATTATTCTAGGTTATGTTTAGAGAAAAGATGTAGCGCATTTGGAGGATTATATTTATAACCAAATATTCATGTGTCTGTTTTTGAGAAACAGAAACATCAAAAGATCTGATCATCAAAGTTTGAAATATTTCTTAATAATAAAAACTTTAAAAGATAAATATCATAAAAAATGTCTACAGATACAATATCACCCCTTGTCAAAGTTACCTTCACATGCAACCCAGAACTCTCTCCATCATGCTATAGAGACTGAAGCATCCCTGTCTTACAAGTTAAATAATTCAAAGCCTTTATTCTGCCACTTTCCTCATCACCTATCACTCAATGGGTTCAAGGGTCAGCCCTTTGCATAAAGTGTAACTTTGTAAGAGTTAAACCCGGTTCTCTTTTTAGAGTTGAAGCCTACCTGCTGCCGACTTGCTTTCTTTCTCCAATGCCAGGACTCTTTCACTGCACAGAAGCTTCTGAAGTGAGTGCTCATTATTAAGTCTCAGCAAGCAGCCTACAACAAACTACCACATTGCGTGTGCTTCTCCGATGCCCCAGAAGGGTACCACATCCTACGGCCACCAGAGGCTTTGGCTCCAGGGCCAGAAGCCTGATCTCCCCATGGGACAGGTCTGTGTGCCCAGCGCAAATGAGGGCACCAAGAAAAGAATAAAAATGAGGTCAACACTTAAGCAGCACTACTGTTTGAAACACAGTGCCTCAGAAAGAAGACTTTGTTCAGCATCGGACACTGCTACTGGTGGAGATGGAAGCTTCTGGGCACTTTCAGATGAAATGCTAAGCCACCAACATCAACCTATCCCAGCTCTGTGAAGACACCTGACCTGATCCCTCCGACGACGCTACTTCTTTGGCCGATGTTCTGCACGTCCCTCATCTGCGCCCGTGATGCTGCCTCCAGCACGCGGTAAGCTCTTGGAGAACAGGGATGCTTCTTACCTTTGTCTTCCCAGTACCCACCACAGTGCTTGATACACAACAGGCTCTTAATAACTGGTAACTGAATTGAAATTAATTGAACTGGGGAAACTGAAAACACTGGAACTTTCTGATGAGAGACTCAAAAGTCTCTTAGATCTAGAGGGATAGCAGCTGGTCCAGGCAGAAGATCCCACAGGGAAATATTTCCATGAATGAATGACGGAAAAACATTTTTATGCGCTTAGTAGAATCTGTTTTTCCTTTTTTCTTACAGTCTGTAAATAAGAAAATGTATTAAGTGCTAAGGTGGAAGGGCAAGAAGATTGGTGGTGGCCTAAAATGCTCAGGAAGCCAGACACATGAGCGATGAGGCACAGGAGAAAAAAGAAAGTATATGGTTAAAAAAAATTCAAGGAGATACATAAAGTTTTCCCAGATACTAAAGAGTTCTGTAGAGTAAGTAAAGAAGCCAGAAGTGATAGGAAAAATCCCTAAAACAAAATCAAAGCCAAGTAGTATTTCTTCCATCTCTGTTATTGAAAAAGTTATCTTTTATGTTCTTATGTAAGCTACCTAAGCTACCTACCTGAGCTACCTAAAAACAATCTGTTCTGTGGCCTAGTTGAAAGAGACTCCTTTGAGAAAACAATTTACAACATGTTTTAACTATATATTTAAATATCAAGCCTGTAATCTCACTGGTGAGAAAACACCCTCTGTTAATGCAGATCGATGACTATTCTGCAACTTGGTCTTGGGGAGGTGCCTGGAAGCCTAAAGAGCTTAAGCGACTTGCCCCAGGTTACACTCTCCATATGTGCCAGAGATAGGACCTGAACCCAAGTCTTGGTCCTCCAAGACTGTCCTAACAACTGTGCTGTTTCTCATCTGCATAAGCGAGATAGAAATTTCATCCCAAATTCTGCCATTACTGTCAGTTCTTGTATCTCAGCTTTTCCTTAGACTGAAAGGGGGCTGTTAAAATTAAATGATCCCAATTTCTAAAATCCAAAACTTCTAGTCCAAAGGGACAGGACACTAAGCTGGGTTGGCTGAGACCTGGATGGAGTAGTGTCTGAGAGGGACTCACCTGGGAATTCCAAGGTAGAATGCAAGCTCCTTGACAACAGGGGCTGTCTTTCACTTTGTCTCTATGCCCCTGCACACGTTTTAGGAGTACTTCATAAATGCTTAATGGATTAGAGCAAAATCCTCTTTTTTGACATCACTTTTTTTTTTTAAGCAATTGGGGTTAAGTAACTTGCTCAAGGTTACACGGCCAGGTTTTCTGTGTGGGTCTTAAGTATCTGAGGCGGAACCGATCCCAGGTCCTCCTGACTCCAGGGCGGCGCTCTTACTCACTGCACCACCTGGCCCCCCACTTTGTCATCACTTTTTGATCTCATTAGCTCCCATGGATTAAATTCTCACATTCAGCCCTCTTCTCTCTCTCTCCTGAGTCTCATACAACCAGCACCGAACAACATTTTCACCTGGGTATCTCCCACAGGCATTTCAAATTCAATAGGGCCCAAACAGAATTCCCTGACCTTTGTCCTTAAACCTACCCCCTCTCAATTCTCTGAGAAGGGCATAAAGATACTCCCAGCTATCTAAGTCATGTCCTTCACCCGTCCTCACACTCCATTTCCTATCTATTGCCAAATCCTCTTGATTCTGCCTCTACTACCTCTCTCATATCTGTCCTCTTCTTTCCACTGGTGACCCCCACCCTCATTAAGGTCTTTATTGCCCGTGCCCTGGATTTCTTCAACAGTCTCTTTATTAGTTTTCCTGATTCTAGTCTCTCCTCTCTTCAGTGCATCCTTCACACAGGCCTAAGTCTAGCCATAGTCAATCAACAAGCATGGAGTGGGTGCATGCTATGTGCGAGGCACTGGGCTGAGCTGACCAAGAAGTTCAGTGTGGCTTCCAAGATAAAATACAAACTCCTCTCCTGCCATTTAAAGCCTTTAAGTCTGGTTCCAACTGACCATTCCAGCCTTAATTCATATAACTTCTCTTACGACATCCTCCATTCAAGTCACATTGGCCCTCCCTGCTTTCTCCTACAGACAATATTCCATATCCTGATTCCACAATGTTGACTGGCTGTCTCCTCATCTCCCTTGCCACCAAGAATCCCTATCTCCACTCAAGCCTGCCTTCAAGGGCTGCCTCTTACATGAGACCTTTCCTGATCCCCTCCTCCCAAAAACTGACTCTCTCTATATTTTGTATTTACTTACCTGCACAATTTATACTGACATGGCAGAATGTAAGCTCCTTAAGAATAGGGCTCAGTCATCTGGGCTCATTTCCTTTTCTGGTGCTAAAAAATAAGCCCTTCTGTGATTCTGGACTGTGTTCCCCCCCCCCCTTTTTTTTTGCTTTTTGGATGGGGAAAGGCAGGGTAATTGGGGTTCAGTGACTTGCCCAAGGTCACATGGCTAGTATGTGTTAAGTGTCTGAGGCTGGATTTGAACTCAGGTCCTCCTGACTCCAGCATGGGTGCTCTACTCACTGCACCACCTAGCCTCCCCTTACTGTTCCATTTTCTTATGTTATTATTTTTATGTTGCATATTTTCACTTAAATGTGCATTTGACCATAATATACAAATTCATTACTGTAAAAAAAAAAAAAACGGGCTGTTTTATATTTGTCTTTGTATCCCAATGTCTAGTATACAGTAGTCACTTAATAAAAGCTAGGTGAACTGAAGCTTACTGTTTTCCACTTGGTGAAATACACTACCAAACATAAAAGATGCAAATTTCTATTAAATAAGTGTCTCCAGAGAGCAAAGCATTTAAAAAGAATAAAAAGCCAACTATGATTAAATTGGATTCCTGACTGTTCCAGAAGTGAGCCAGATCTTTGCTTTCATTTTCTTAAGAATATTAAGTCCCCTAAAGTTGCTCAATTATACAAAATGTGGCTCTATGGCCAGTTCTCACCTTCAATAGATCTGTCTGAACACGTGAATTTTTCAGCAAATGTGACTCATGCACTAGCATCCTGTCCAACTAACCCTGAAGCTAGAAGGGCCCCCAAGCTGACAAAAGTCTAAGTCTAGAACACTCTCACTCACACAGATCAATCATGATGGCTTTAGAAAGCTGAATCAGCTTTACAACAGACCCTGGCAAACTCAGTTTATACTTTTCCTCACAAATTATCGACCCACCCCCTATACTAGTCTGGCAATTTTCCTCTTCTAATATGCTGGAGGAAAGGGAAGGAGGAGGAAACTTTGGGAAAAGACTCAATCTTGAAATATAAACTAATTCCCATATATTCTTCACAGAATCACCAAGTTAGAGTGAGAAGTGACAACAAAGGCCTGCACCCCAACAGAGTTCAGAGTTAACTGTCAGGAAAAACTTAACTAAACGAAAACACAATTTGACATCGCTTGGGAAAAAAAAAAAGGCCTAAGCGGAAAGCACCCATTCAGGTAATGCGTTACTACCTAAAATTCACTTTTGAAAACTCAATTATCAGTTACTGGGAATTACCTAGTGAAAACCTTCACTAAAATAGTATAATTATGTACTATCAAATGATATTAAAGTGATCCGCATCACAGTGTTCTTCTGATTCATGCATTTATCTTCAGGACAAACACTAGGGCTGGGGAGGAGGGAGGAAGACGCAAGAGCATGTTTTTGTCAAGTTTCCTGAGATGCCGTGTCTATCAGCCACCACCACTCCACCTGGTGGCAACCACCCAAAACTGGTCATTCTCCAGAATACTGCAAACAAATCCATATATATGTAGAGAGAGAGCATCAGTCTCAGTTGGGCAGAAGTCTATCACCTTTAAAGATGAGCTATCCAGACAGGATCAAACTGAAAAAGCGAGATGGCTAATTACAACCACCTTTCTCACACTCGAGGTTAAGGGCTGACACCAACCTTTAAAGTGGCTACCCTAAGACACAAAAGGTTAAGGAATCTCTGCATCACATTTCCCTGCTAACTCTCTACACCTTCCCCTGCCAGTAAACTCTAGTTTAATTAATACAGTTAACAGAAGTCTGCCATGTCGCTTTTAGATATTTGCCAGTAACACAAACTCATGGGATACTCTAGCCTGATTTCAACCAAAAATAAAAATGGATAAACAGAACTCAAACAGAATTAAAACTGAGTCTGACTGCCCACACTTATTTTCACACATGAGGAAAAATAGCAGTTCTCTTAGAAGCCTGGAGTAGACATACTGTATCTTTAGAACACAATGTTAAAAATATGCCCCCCTTTTCCCTACCTGTTTCTCACTCAAAGCTGTGATTTTGGCTTGGAGTTCATGAAGCTGCTTCTTCAGATCAGCATTCTGATTGGAAAGAAAAAAGATCTGTGAGAAAGAGACTCCATTTGTTAATGCAGAATAGTAGCAAGCCAACGCTAGGCATTTATTGTATTATAAAGTACGAACCACTTCAAGCATTCAGCATTAACTTTACCCAGATGCATCACCCCCTGATCCACAAGTCCTCCACGCAGACTTCATGCACTACTGGGGAGAGGGACAACTGTTTTCTAGAATGGTTTCAAATCTGAAGGTAACTCAACTAAATAAAAGTTATTAACACACCAGTGACTTTACAGCATGTTCCACTGAAACACCACCTTTCTGCCAAGAAGTCATATTCTTGAGTCACATATTTAAGGAAACGCACCCATTCAAAGACAAAAAATCAAGATGATACACATACGCACCTTCTCTCTCTCTCTCTCTCTCTCTCACACACACACACACACACACACACACACACACACACACACACGCACACACACATCATATTAAGTGCACAGCAGTAGAAGGGCTTTTCTCTTATTTTTGTTATACAGTTAGTTACAGCCTAGATTTGGAAAAGATTTCATGATGATGACCACTGAAGCTGCCCAACCACACTAGAACACTACTTATAAGGCCATTTTATTTCCTCAACTCTGAAATTCTAGGAATTAATATATGTATGCACATATCCCTACTAAATGTAGTCTATCTTGCTTTCACTGAGATGAAAATTATAACAAATATTAAAATATGTAAATGGTCAATAATGAAGGGCAACAGATAAACACATATTCCAATGAGATTATTCTTAACCATTTTTGGTAAAGCTCTTCCAATTCATCCCACCCTAACTTCTATCATGTTTTCTGTTCCTGCATCATCCAAGCTTTTCTAATCCAAGCTAATCTGAAACCAGAGCTTGCATATGAAGAAAGTAAATTATTACACAGGGCCCATCTGATGTTAGGCAGGCAGGAAGGCCTCTCTCAGAAGATGACCCAACAAAGTAGCTAGCTTTCTTGCCTCTGAGACTCTGACGAGGGACTGTCTTGTCATGTCATCATGTGGTGTGCTACAGAAACAAATACTTAGGGGCAGCTAGGTGGTGCAGTAAGTAGAGCACCAGCCCCAGAGTCAGAAGGACCTGAGTTCAGATCCGGCCTCAGACACTTAACACACACACACACACACACACACACAGACAAAACAAACTAGCCATGTGACCTTGGGCGAGTTACTTAGCCCCAACTGACCTCCAAAAAGCAAAAAAAAAAAAAGAAACAAACACTTATAAGAAGTATTCACCAAATAGGTTTATTTAAAATAAGCAAATATTTTGTGTTTCCTGTTTTAGGTTCTACTTCTAAAGCACAGCACGCCAATCGTTCAGATTTATTTTAATGTGCATTATATACGAGTTCAAAAAGGAAACACTCATCTTGGAAAAATGGACAACCAGAGAGGAATGGGTACCATTTACTGGAATCAATGGATTACACTGAGACACAGGAAAAACTAAGCCACAGAGCCCTGAGCTTGTAAAAATAACTTTTTCCTATTCTACTAACAGAAGATGGGCTAAAATGCTATTCTTAAAACTCCAGCGTTTTTTTTTCTTTAGAATGGTACAGATCTGCAATGTTTAATAAACTATATATATATATATATATAATAAACTATAAAATTTATCCAAGTGCACAAACATGGTTCCAGGTTTCCTTTGAAAGGTTTATAAAAATAATGGAAATTCTCCTTTGATTTCCAGAAAGCAGATTTTGACTAAAATATAGTGTTTTCTATATATAATACTTATGAGTCCCAGAAGTTACAAAGCTGTGATGTCAGAACAGCCAATAAATTATATAAGGCAAGATAAACACTTTAATGAGCAGAGAGAAAGCAGAATGGTCGAGTCAATATGTGCCCACCAAACTCCAGGACAAGTCCAGAGAGTGAGTACCCTGTTTGCCTGACTGCTACAAATGGTGATATGTATATCCTTTGGAGATCCAATGTCAGCCTGCATATAGGGAAGCTTTGAACAGCCAAGTGACCCTGAACAATTACACAAACACACAAAGTAAGACTAAGTAACAATTGGTCTCAGCTACTTTCAACAACTATAATGCTCCAGAAAGTCTCACAATCATCCAGTAGTTGACAGCAAACACTTTCATTTTTTTGTCAAGATATAAAAAGCAATTAATAGTAATGATAAAAAATAATAAATGAGGTGACATCTTATTTACATGAAAAAATAAAGATCTCCAGCCTAGGACAACGGCTTTTTAAAGGTCAGACAATTCTTTTATGCTCAAAGAGTTCCTTTAGAATTTCATCATCATTTTTATTTTTTAACTTCAGGAGTGAATGAATGAATAAAAGTAAATATTTACCTGTGGATCCTGCTTCATTTGAGCAACCAGTTTCTAACAAAAAAGAAAAAGAGAGCCATTAATATTCTAGATGTTAACCTACCAGAGCTGCAATCATAAGGTTCTACAGATAAAGTCCTAAAGGAGAAGCTGACTTAAGTTGTTGCTGTTATTTTTTAATTGGCCAGGTTCAAAAGGGACCCCAAATCTTGTCTAACTCATAGCAACGGTCATTCAGATGAGACATCCTGAACAGCTCAACAGCTAGTCTGACGCCTATTCTTTATTTATTCTTGAGCTGACGGCTACCACTCTTCCTGGGCATCCTAATTTAATAGCTTAGCATCTCTTTAAAATGCCACTTTTGCCCACAGGTCCAGGGAAAACAGAACAAAGAATACATCCAAGACAAAGACTGCCCGCCCTGATAATCAAGTATAGGTTACTTAAAAGAACCAACGTGTGATTGGTCTTCTGGCTTTGCTCCTACCACACAGGAGACCCAGATTTTGATGGGACATGGCCGGGGATGTCTACGGGAGAAGTAGCAGACAGGTAACAATGCAATGTTCTTTTAACTTACTCAGGTTAGGGTAGGAGAATGCCACCAGCATAATAAGCAAATATGAAAGACCTTTATTGGGTAAAGAGGAGACCAAATAAAAGATGAAGGAGAAAAAAAATCAAACCAACTAACTTCCTGGAAAGTAGCAGATAATTAAAGCCTCTCAAGGACAAAAGAAGGCTCTGACACCTTGTTTATTTGGGATTACTGGGGAAAGAAATGGTGAACTAGAGGATACTACGTAAGATTAACACTCATAAGTCAAAAAACAAGTTTTTATTTTTATGAGACTCTTTCCAAAACATCATCCACACTTATGCCTCCTTAAACAATGGCTACAAAATCCAGTCTGGTTTTTCCCAGGGACTCCAGGGTATACTCAGGATCTTATCATGAGGAACAAGGTTTTTGTTTGTTTGTTTGTTTTAGTAAATAGGACTTTATTTTTTCCATTTACATGTAAAGATAGCTTTCAACACGCATTTTTTTAAGATTTTGAGTTCCAAGTTTTTCTCTCTCCCTCCTTCCCCCAAACAGCAAACAATCTGATCAGTTATACATCTGCAATCACGTTAAACATATTTCTATATTAAATCATGTTGTGAAAGGAACAGAACAAAAGAGAAAAGCCTCGAAAAACAGAAAACAAAAAAATGAAAACAGTCTGCTGTGATGGGCATTGAGATTCCAAAGTTCTCTTCCTGGAGGTGGACGGCATTTTCCATCATGAGCTTTTTGGAATTGTCTTGGATCACTGCATTGCTGAGAAGAGCTCAGTCCATCATAGTTGATCATCTCACAAAGTTACTGTAACTGTGTACAGTGCTCTCCTGGTTCTGCTCATTTCACTGGGCCTCATGAGGGTCATGTAAGTCTTTCAGGTTTTTCTGAAATCCACCTGCTCATCATTCCTGACAGTGTGCCAGTATTCCATTACAATCCTACACCACAACCTGTTCAGCCATTTTCCATTTGATGTGCATCCCCTCAATATCCAACTCCCTGCCACCACAAAAAGGACTATATTTCTGCACATGTGGGTCCTTTTCCCTTTTGTATAATCTCTTAGTAGTGGCATTGCTGGATCACAGTTTGGTTGCCCTTTGGGCATATGGAACATTGAGGATCTTTGCAGTTCTAAATCTACAGTGCTATGGCAACAGTGTCTGATCCTACCCTGACAAGCCCTGGACGTAGGTTTCATGTTTGCCTAAAAAAACCCAAACAGTTTGATTATCTTTTCTCTTGTTGTCAAATGACACTTTTTGCTGCTGTGACTTTTGCTTCTGTGAGGATTACTCTCTTCATCTCCTTGGAGGTGAGAATAGAGCTTGTTAGACAATTTTCTAAAATAAGAGTGACTAGGCTCTGAGTGAGAAGCTGGGGTGCAGCACACAGGCCATGCTCCACCCTGGACTCAATGACCCTCATCTCCACCACTCAGACTTGTTCTGTTTTCTTACGGTGTCCAGACAAGGTTTCCAAGAGCTAAAGCAACTTAGAGGAGTGGCCCTTGCATCCAGTTGGCACTACTGGACTCTACATCAACACGACAAGCACTGGCTCCTCTTCTAGACTGGGATGGTTTCGTTTTCATTACTAGAAAGAGAGGAGTCTACACAAACGCCAGTCCCTTAAGCAACTGAAAACAAAGGTTATATGGGCACGTTCCCACAGTGACTGAAGACAGACGCAACTCAAGGAGAGAAGCTCTCTGATGCACTCTGCTTACAGGGTCATCATAACCCCTTTAAAAGGGAAAGAAAGCAGACTGCCTGAAATCCAAAAGCATCCTTGGCTGATACTTAACTGAGCAGCAGAGAAAATAGGAGGGTTTAATACTGGGGGATAAAACCTTCTTTCCCCCACAAACAGCCCCAAAGCTTCAGAACTGACCAAAAACAAGGGCACAGTGGATAACCTCACTAAATAATCCTCTTGGGAAGAAAGATATAAATGTATCGTTTCTATGCTAAAGCTGCATTTCTGATGAGAAATGGTTAGTTAGGTAAGTTGGTATTATGAGTGACCAGACCACCTCCAGCTCTCATAACTTTTAAGCTCTGTCATGTTAACTCTCAGGATTCACTGAAAGTTTTTTCCTAGGAATTCAGGACAACCAGGTGGTGGTAAATAGAGCACTGAGCCAATAGTGAGGAAGATCCGAGTTCAAATCAAGCTTAGCTTTGGAGTCATGGGCAAATCATTGAACGTGTCTGTCTAAATTTCTTCAACTATATCTAACATTTATGCTTTTCTGCATTTATTTATGAGGCGTCTATGACCTAAGACATGGTCAATATTTCTGAATGTGCCACACACAGTTGAGAAATAGGCATGTTTCTTTTTACTGCCAATCAAGGTCTATCATATCTACCTTTCCTAAAATTCCACCCATTTCCTCAGCTTCTCTCTTATTTATCTTAAGCTTAGATTTATCTAGGTCTAAGGGAATAAATCGAGGCCCATCCCCCACTAATACGGTTTAACTGGCTATTTCCTCTTATAACTCATTTAACTTTACCTTGAAGAATTAGATAGAATGCCATTTGCTGCACATTTGTTTAGTACTGATATTAACTCAGGGTATGATACCATCTACCAAAATGTAGTTTCCCAGTTTGTCTCTTTTAAGTGGGTCTATTTTTGCTTTGTCTGAGATCATGACTTCACTCCTGACTTTTTTTTTTACTTTAAAGCATAACAGATTCTACTCTAGTCCCTTACTTTAACTCCGTGTCTGTCTTCTGTTTCAAGTGGTTTTGTTTGTTCTGTCTTTTTGGAGGGGGGAAGGGTGGGCAACTGGGGTTAAGTGACTTGCCCAAGGTCACACAGCTAGTAAGTGTTGGGTCAGAACTCAGGTCCTCCTGACTCCAGGGCCAATGCTCTATTCACTGTGCCACCTAGCTGCCCCAGGAACACAGGACTTTTAGGACAAGTATAAAAAGGTAAACATGAGGGAGAAATCATAATAGACCAAACAAGGGTAAGCTGCTTACATTCCTATCTTCACTAGGGCTCTTAGATGGAGTCTCATTAGACAGAGGGCCTGGGTGTAATTCTATTATGTTGGGACGATTTCAAAAGAAGAATGGAAGGGTGGAGAAGCTAAAAGCATGGGGGGGGGAGGAATTTTCTCACATATACGGTGTGTTCAAGGAAGATTTTATATAATGAAGGGGGAAGCAGAGGGAGCAATGGACAACAGTTGTATCTGAACTAGTTCAAGGAGGGAAAAATAAACATATTGTGGGGTATATATATATATAACCCTAATCGTATTCATCTTACTGAACAAGGAAGAAGTAGGGAAAAGAGATTAGAAGAAAGTGTGGTGGGGTAGAGAATAAGAGGCAGTGGTCAGAGGCAAAACAGATTCTTAAGAATGGGACAAAGTAAAAAAGAAAAGGATAAGTGTAAGAAAACAGGATGTAGGATGGTACACAGCATCTACCAAGAATGTGGATGGGATGAACTCACCCATAAAATGGAACAGTATAACAGAACTGATTAGAAATTAGAATCAAGCAATATCTGTAAGAAATTTGTTATTTGTAAGAAAAACACCTGGGGCAGCTAGGTGGCTCAGTGAATAGAGCACTGGCCCTGGAGTCAGGAGGAACTGAGTTCAAATCAGGCCTCAGACACCTGATGCAATTACTAGCTGTGTGACCTTGGGCAAGTCACTTAATCCCAACTGACTTGCTTTCCCCCCTCAAAAAAAAGAGTCCTGTGTTTGAATGTTAAAATTTCCATTAAGTTCTCATCTTTTCATCAGGAATACTTGAAAGTCTTCTATTTCATTAATTACCCATTTTTTCCCCTGTGGGTGATACTTAGTATTGCGGGATGGAGTATTCTTGGTTGTAATCCTAGAGCCTTTGCCTTCCAGAATATCATATTCCAGGCCTTCTGTTTCTGTATAGTGGTGGATGCTAAATCTTGTGTGATACTGGTTCCCTGGTACTTGAATTCTTTCTTTCTTGCTTGCTACTTGACCTGGAAGTTCTAGATTTTAGCAATAATATTCCTGGGAATGTTCATTTTTTAGTTTCTTTAAACAGGTGATGAGTGGATTCTTTCAACATCTACTCTGCCCTCTGAGTTCTAAGTTATCTAAACAGTTTTCTTTTATAATTTCTTGAACTATGTCTAGGCTTCTTTTTTTAGTGGTTTTTGGGGGCAGTTCAATAATTATTAAATTATATCTCCTTAGTCTATTTTCCTATGAAAAGTTGTTTCTTCCTATAAACTATTACACATTTTCTTTTATTTTTTCAGTCTTTCGACTTTGTATTTATTATTTCTTGATATCTCATGGAGTCATTAGCTTTTCACTTTTCATTAGCCAATGCTCATTTTTAACAAGTTATTTTCTTGAGTAACATTCTGTATCTCTTTTCATAACTTTCTTGCACAGCTTTTTTTTCCTACATTTTTTCTACATTTTTCCCCTCTACCATTCTTATTTAGTATTAAAAATAACTTTTTTGTGGGGCGGCTAGGTGGCACAGTGAATAGAGCACCGGCCCTGGAGTTAGGAGGACCTGAATTCAAATCCAGCCTCAGATACTTAACACTTACTAGCTGTGTGACATTGGGCAAGTCACTTAACCCCAATTTCCCTGTCTTCCCCCTTCCAAAAAAAAAAGAAAACAAAAAAAAAAAACAAATTTTTTTTTTGCTATTTTCAAGTATCTTTCCCTCTTCTAGAGATTCCTGTGGGCTTGTGTCCAAACTACGTTTTTTCTTTAAGGCTTTGCTTATAGATGTTTTTGAGTCATTATCTTCTTCTGTATTTGTGTCTTGAGTCACTGTCACTATAGTAGTTCTTTATGGTCAGGTTCTTTTTTGTTCGCTTGTCTGCTCATTCTTCCAGCTGACTTCTGGACTTTTGGACTTCATGTTGCTATTGGGCTCTGCTCATTTCCGGGGTGATGGTGACGTTTGTACCTTTACATCCTTCTGCTGTTTTTGCAGCTCCGCCTGGGGGCCTGAAAGTTTTCAGTGCTTCTAAGGTGGCCTGAGAGATTTATTCACTATCCTTCTGGTATGAACTCTGCAATTTCCTGACCCAAGTTTGGGTCTATTGAATTCTGTGTGGTTGAATATTAGTAGACTACTGCTGGACTCTGTCACTGTTAGCCCACTGGGAAGTTCTGCAGGTTGAGAATAACCGAACTGCTTGACTACACTCAGGCTTCAGTTTCCTGTCCTAGTTATTCCACTGCCGGCTTGTGTGTTGGGCTAAAGGCTAGAACTGAGACCCCACCTCTGCTCTTGGGTTCAGAGCTATATGGCCTCAATTACCTCAGCTTCATGATTGCTTCTCTCTACCCTGGAACTGGGTAATGGATGACAGAGTTGCTAGATGGCACTGGATCCTTCTTCTAGTACTGGTTTATAAGTCTCCTGGGATCTCTACCAGCCCCTTACCATCCCTGGGTACTAGAAATGTTTCCCACCAAGGCCACTACTGTTACCATTGCTGCCTTCCCCATTGCTGCACTCTTGGCCAGCTGCCACCTCAATGTGTTCAGACCTCTATATCTTCCTAACCAGTGCTGGGCAGCAAAAGGGACTCCTTGTGACTATTTCTTTGCTCTCTTGATCAGAATTTGGTCTGGTGCATTTTTTTTTTAAGCAATCGGGGCTAAGTAACTTGCTCAAGGTTACACAGCCAGTTATTTCTGGCTGTGGTGCTAAGTATCGGAGCCCGGATTTGATCCCCAGGTCATCCCAACACTGGGGCCGGTGCTCTTACTCGCTGTGCTACCTGGCCGCCACAGTCTGGTGCACTTTTTAGGTGGTTGTGGAGATGTGTTGTCGGGTGAGCTGGGCAAAAATGCTGACTCTCACTCTGCCATCTGAACTCTGTCCTACAGTAACTCTTAAAGGCCTCAGTTTCCTCAACTGTAAAATGGGGATAACAATAGCATCTATCTCTCAGAGTTGCTGTAAAAATCAAAGGAGATAATATTCATAAAGTGCTTAGCACTGGGTCAGGCATGAAGCAGGCCCTATATTAATGTTTTTATTTTAATAACTTAATAATGCTTGTTCCCTTCCCTTGTTCCCCTTCTCTTCCAAATCTAATTCCAATTTACCTATTCAGCCTTATTCCACACTGTTCTCCTTCATGTACCTTATGATAATTATCTTGGGGTGGGGGGGATGAGGGGGTAGAGTCCCTGGATGGTCTTGGTATAATCCAAGGGGTGTATAGGATAGGAAAATGGGTCCCATCCTAGCTTCCCTGCAGTATCAAATCATAGGCCTTGTCTCCAATAACAACCACATCTACCCTTTATCCACTAAGGTCTAATACTCCCTAACTCAACCCCATCTTGAAGTTGTTCAAGCTTTTAATTTTCTCCAGTTGGAGCCTGATACCAGACCCTTGTAGAGACTTGTAACCTAAGTCTGACTGAAGTAACTACACAGGTGCCACTAAGAAAAATGACTATTCACGGAGCGGCCAGGTAGCACAGCGAGTAAAAGCACCGGCTCCAGTGTCAGAACGACCTGGAGATCGAATCTGGGCTCAGACACTTAGCACCCACCCAGAAACACCTGGCCATGTAACCTTGAGCAAGTTATTTAACCCCAATTGCTTAGGGGCGGCCAGGTGGCTCAGCAAGTAAGAGCACTGGCTCCAGTGTTGGGATGACCTGGAGATTGAATCCCGGGCTCAGACACTCAGTACCACACCCAGAAATAACAGGCCGAGTAACCTTGAGCAAGTAACTTAACCCCGATTGCTAAAAAAAAAAAAAAAATGACTATTCAGCATTCTCACCAGGAAAAAGAAATTATCCATAAGATATTCCATTAAAAAGTGAGGACCTGTCATTCCATGACTGCATCCTGAACTCTGCTGACCAAATTACAAACATCACAAACTCTCAGAGGCTACATAATCTCACTCAGATGTGGAATAACAATGCCCTCTACAACAGAGGTGTCAAATACACAGGCCACAGACACTACTGAATGAGGCTGGAACCAGATTAAAACGTAACTGGGAAATACTTAACATTAATAAAAAGAAATACAATAAAACAAAGATAATGCTAATATGTGGTTTTCTAAGTCAATATATGGCCATGAGGATCCTCAAGTAGAAATCAGGGTCCTTCATTTCTATCTGACCTTGGCACTATTGCTCTATAACATACCTGACAAGTGGTCATCCAGCTTTTGCTTAGATACTTCTATGACTCCCCAAGACTAAGATAACACTTCCTTGGCCAAAGCAGAAAGACTTCCTGTACTATACTTCAGAGTTTCCCCTCCTCTCTCTACTGTCTTGAATTAATATCTTTATTATATCTCTGCCATTCTTGATGGTAGCTCTTATGGCCAAATCCCCCCTACAGGACTCTTAGGAGACTGAGCATTCTGATGCTCACCCACCTTTTTTTTTTTCTCATCTTACTTGCCAAATTCACTTCTTTTTCCACCTTCAGTCTTCTTCCTTGACTCCTACTAAATTTCCCCTCCCCAAATTCAATCTATTTCCTTCTTCAACTTAAGTATTTTTCCTAGCTTCCTTTCTCACTGAAGTTAGGACAATCTCTCCAGGGCTATGTCTTCTGCCCTTCTATTTCTGGTTGCTCCTAGCAAACTGGATGTGCTATTTCTTGTGCAATGGATCCCCCCCTTCCCTGCTCTGCTCATGGAAGCCTCACCCATTCTTCAATGCTCAGTCCAAAGGCCATCACCTCCTCTTCCTCATAGCGTTCATTCCCTGATTCTCTCCAACCTCTCCTAACACACAAAAGAACTCTCCCTTCCTAAGGAAGGGCTCCTGTCAAAGAACTTTTGAAGCTTAAAACATTCTCATGCATTTTACTTTGTGTTATATTTGTCTAAAACTAGCTTCTAAAATTATGAAGCTCCTGGAAAAGAAGGCCCCTGTCTCAATCTCTGCATAGAGCAGGTGCTTGTGTTTACTAAACTTAATTCACATTTTAGTAATACTATATTCTATTCTACTGAAAGGATACAGCAAATCATTTTATCTTTTTTAACATTCATTTAAAAAATTTTTGAGTTACAAATTCCCTCCCTCCAGCTCTTCCTCTAACTACTGGGAAGGCAAGCAATATGCTGCACATTACACATGTGAAGTCATGCAAAACATTTCCATATTAACCATGCTGTGAGAAAAAAAAGCAAGAAGAATTTAAAAAGTAAAACAAATGTGCTTCGATTTGCCCCCAAGAGTTTATCAATTCTCTCTGGAGATGGATACATTTTTCATTCTGAGTTCTTTGGAACTGTCATGGATCACGGTCTTGATCAAAGTAGCAAAATCTTTCACAGTTGATTGTTACTAACAGTATTGCTGTTACTGTGTATGATCATCCTGGTTCTGCTCACTTAGCTTTGCATCACTTCATAGAAGTCTTCCCAGGTTTTTCTGAAACCATCCTGCTTGTCATTTCTTACAGCACATTAGTATTCCATCACAATCATATATCACAACTTGTTCAGCCATTCCCCAATTGATAGGCATTCCCTCAATTTCTAATTCTTTGCCACCACAAAAAAAACTATATAAATATTAGATATATAGACAGACAGACAGATAGATAGATAGATCCTTTTTTCTTTGATCTCTCTGGAATACAGGCCTAGTAGTGGAGTCCTTTGGGCATATTTCCAAATTGTTCTCCCAAATGACTGGACCAGTTCCCAACTCGACAGCTGAGCATTAGTGCCCCTGTTTTCCCATGTCCCCTTCAGCATTTGTCCTTCTCCTTTTCTGTCACGTTAGCCAATCTGATAGATGTGAGGTAGTATCTCACAGCTATTTTGAATTGAATTTCTCTAAGTAATAGTGATTTAGAGCATTTTTCATGTGATTTCTTCTGAAAGCTGTCCATCTATATCCTTTTACCATTTATTGATTAGAGAACGGCTTATATTTTTATAAATCTGACTCAGTTCTCTATGTATCTCAGAAATGAGACTTTTATCAGAGAAACTTGTCGCAAAAATGATCCCCCAGTTTTCTGTTTTCCTTCTATTTTGGCTGCATTGGTTTTGTTTGTGCAAAAACTAATTTAAAATTTAATGTAATCAAAATTATCCATTTTTCCTCCTGTAATTTTTTCCACCTCATTTGATCATAAAATCTTCCCTCCTCCATACATCTGGGAGGTATATTTTTCTATGCTACTCTGATTTGCTGATATATTTAAATCATGTACCTATTCTGATTTTACCTTGGTATATGGTATGAGATGCTGGTCTATGCCAAGTTTCTGCCAAAATACTTTCTGGTTTTCCTAGCAAGCTGTTGAATTCTTGCCCAAAAAGCTTTCATTTGGGGGTTTATCAAACACTATGTTCTTGTGATTATTTACTTCTATACATTGTCTATCTAATCTATTCCAGTTATTCACCAACTCTATTTCTTATATAGTACTAGATTGTTTTAATGATTATCTGCTGTAGTATAGTTTGAAATCTGGTACTAAGTCCCCTCCCTTCACTCTTTTTCCATCCATTCCCTTGATATTCTTGACCTCTTGTTTTTCCAGATGAATTTTGTTATTATTTTTTCTATCTCTATAAAATAATTCTTTGGCAGTCTAACTTAATTAACTTAAGTTAGAATTATTTTATTATTTATTAGTTATTTTATTATTTATTAATTAAAATAACTAAATTAACTTAAGTAGAATTGTCATTTTTATTATATTGGCTCAGCCTACCCATGAGCAATTAATATTTCTCCAACTGTTCAGGTGTGTCTCTATTTGTGCTAAAGGTGTTTTGTAAATGTGTTGCTATTGTTCCTAGGTATGTCTTAGTAGGCAAACTCTTAAGCATTTTATACTATCTGCAGTCATTTTTAATGGAATTTCTCTATCTCTTCCTACTAGATTCTGTTGATAACACATAAAATGTTGCTGACTTATGTGGATTTATTTTATATCCTGCAATTTTGCTAAAGTTATTAATTGTTGTGACTAGTTTTTAGTTGATTTTCTAGGAGTATCTACATATACCATAAGTATGCCATCATATTATCTGCAAAGAGTGGCAGCTTTGTTTCCTCTCTGCCTATTCTTATTTTTTCAAGTGTTTTTATCCTAAAGACTTATTCAATACCCTTTATCCATCTCAACTGAAGGATACATTCTAAAAGGTTTAAATAGTACTTGCCCCAATTATCTACTAGAACAATTCATGAAAACAATTATGAAAAAAAGGCAGAAGAATAACAGCTGCCCTGGACAAGTAGCCTATCCCTCATCTATGATGAAGCAGTATCATTGATTCCACAAACATTTCAGCATATATCATGTACAATGACTCGACACTGCAAATCCAGGTATTTAAAATATGCTCTCTCCACAATCAAATTCAAAAATGTGTCAAGTCATCTTTTAAAATACTTTTATTCAGAGAGTTTCATTTTAGCCCTGAGGCTGAACTAAGGTCTTCCTCAGTTGATGAGAACTGAGGTCTTCCAACATAACTAAACTAGGGATACCTTCAGCTTATTAGTATAAAACACAGGGCCTGGCACATTCTAGGTGCTTAATAAATCAATATTTGTTGATTGATCCTCTCTTAGTGGTACCAGAATTAAGGCCAAACAAAATGAAATCTAAATATATATATAAGGCCAAACAAAATGAAATCTAATATATATATATACCTATACCTATAAGTCTCTACATTCAAGACTCTCCAACTCTTTTCTGAAGGGAAGCACACCAGTGGTGGCTGCATGTAGAAGGCGAAAACATTGGGAACCTATCTGTGTATAGCAGTCTGTTCTCTGGCTATTGCTGAGTCTAAAAGCACCACAGCAGCAGCAGCAGCAGCAGTTATTTAGGTCAAAAGGGGAAGAAGGACACTGAGTCTTGCAGCCACAAAAGAGAACCAATTAAGAAGACTATATTCATCCAAACCAGATCTCACCCGAGACACTGATTTTTGTAATAGCTCACTAGATCTCCATTATCTCTCATTCCAAAGTAGAAACTTTCAGGAGGAGCCCAATACACACAAAGCCCACTTGAGCTCAATTTTACCAAGGTTGTCTTACAATGCTTTTTTTTTAAGCATTCCTTGAAGATCCCCTTCTAAGCTCTCACCTAATCTGGTTCTAGGCCACGTGACAAATCCAGGGGCTATAAGAAACACAAGGCAGCATTCATATGGCTACCCTGACCATTTGCTCCAAAAAGGAACAGTTATCCACTAGAATTTTTTTTTTTTTAAGTTTTCTTCCTAACTGCACAGATAGTGATTACCTTTCAACTGAGAGAATGTAGGCCAAGTTTCATAACCCTAAAAGAGCAATGTAAATGTGAACTAGGATTGTCAGTGCATTGAGATACTCCATCTTTGGATGATCAAGGCATCCAATGTGACATGTTTTGGAGCACAAGTACAAGATCCAGCAAATATCTAAGACAGGGCCATTCTTGATCTGTGGCTTTATCTTGTAAAGGCTAATTATTTAATAGTTTAATGTAGGCCTTTTGCCTTGATTAGGGCTATAAACATATTTAAAAGATTTACTCAGATTGGCTTCTTGGTGAAAAACATAAAATTTGTGAAATTCAAACATACCTGTGAAATACAATTACATTTTTGCCTACTAACCCTAATCAAGGTTTTGGGAACATGAAATGGAGTTGATTAATGACTCAATGAAAATGAAACCTGGGACTAGAGTTTAACATTTTCTGAATTAACAAAATTGCATATAACATTTTTCTACATAAACTATATCCTTGAGATAGCCTGAAACATCTAGAAAAGTTCACCCTTAGACATCCTAACCAGTTATCAATGTTTCAGTAACTGTGAACAACCTTCAGCTCCCTTTTCTAGAAATGAAGCCCTGGAGATGCTTGGGATCATGTAGTCTCAGGAGGCAGGAGAGAACCTGGACGGGCCAATTCCAACCCAGGGATCCCCTCAACAACATCTCCAACAAGTGGTTTTTCGGTTCCTCTATACTGGGAGGAAAGAAAATTCATGCCCCCTCACTTGACAAGTGTACGACATCTCTAAAGTAGCTCTAACTGCTAGCAAGCTCTTCCTTGTAATGAGCCACAGTCTTCTGTGTTCCCAGCACTGCTGACTTTTGCCCCTGGAACCACAGGAAATGTGTTTGCCCCATCTGGTACTTGTCAGCCTTTTAAATATTGAAAGACAGTCGTCCTGTACCCCTCCCCCAAGTCCTTTCTTTTCTAGGCTCAGCACGCCCAATTCTTCCAAACTGCTCTCTCTGATGATGTGGGTGAGATTCTGGTTGCCCATCAGTGCTCCTTTTCACAACACTCCACATGGCTCTGACCAGGCCAGAATACAGTCTCAAGGCCTGGAAACCGGACGTCTGGTAAAGCAGCTTAAGACTAGAGGAGTCTCTGTGGGCAGCCACGCTCTGCTGCTGATTCCTACTTGAGCCTGCACAGAACTGTACCTGTGTTGCTTTTTAAGTATGTGACTCCCATTTTCCTGGCAACAGCTGCTTTGTCAGATGCTTCCTAAATGTACGGTCCTTAAGAATAGGGTCTCTGTTCTATTCATCTTTGTATTGATTCTACTAACTAGCCTGGGATGTTACCCATCCTAGGTGATTAATACATATTTATTTCAGATCACTGAATATGCTTAGTGATATTAATAGTGGAATAACACGATTCATAGTTAATATCTAAAAACAGATACAACAGAAAGGGGCTGTCTACTAAAATTAGCTATTACTTGATAATGTTATTTGGGAGGAAAAAAAAACAGCCAAGAATAGAACTTACCTGATGAACCTGAATTTCCACTTTAAGGGCTTCCTGTAGAGTCTGCAACTCCATCCTCTAACTTCTCCACTTTTTCTAATGTTTCTGCTAATTCTACAGTTTCTTCAGTCTTGTTCAAAATGATAAATGTCTTCTCACTGCAGATCAAAAATTTCCCCATTAAATTTGATATAGAAACATATTGATGGTAACAGTACAAATACCAAAAACACAAACTTGCCTAACCCAGGATAAATTCCACACTTAACATCAACTTTGCTAAAAGTTAAGAATTAAGTTAGCATAGGCAGAATAGATTTCAATGAACTACTGAATTTATTCTTGTGAACATTATAATGTTCAATACACTTGCTTAAACACTTCCAGTCCTCAATGGTAGTCTTTCTCTCTGCACTTAAACACTATATTAAGCAAACTTCAAAAATACTGTCATCTGGGGAAGGCCAGTCAGAAATGGAAAGCTCTTAAGCATTTCTTTTTGTGAAGACAGGGGAAAAAATGTCATACATTCAACAGTTTCACAGAGGAAGGGTGTTTGGCAGAGATTTGAAAGAAAAGAGGTCATAGTTAGATGAAGGGGAGACTCCACTAATAAAAGAGACAAAATAAAAGAACTTTAGAATAACTATGTACTTAGGAAATTGCTAGAACCATTAAGATATTGATTTAAGATGCTAAAAAATTATACAAAAACTTCTGAACATGTGTAATAGTCAATTTTTTAAAATCTGATCACTTTCAATACTAAAAGGGCTAAAACTAATATTTTATGGTTTCTTTTTAACCTGGTATTTTAGTTAAATATTCAGAAAAATCAAAATAGTTTTATGTTAACAAAAAACTGAGGTTGTATTTTTGTGTTTTCTTTGAAAATAAGTTGAGAAACTTAACCAAAAATGTTTCTGTAACATTTTCTGCTGACCCAAGTTCTAAACTAGAGCTGAGGAGGAAGAGACAGCTGTGGTAGAGAAGGGGTATTTAATTTGAAGTGAAAGAACCCAGATCTTGATTCTGGCTTTACTACTTACTACTGTGTGTGTGACTTCTGGCAAAGTAATTAAGTCTCTCTGAGTCTCAGTTTCCTCATTTGTACAATGTGGTTATGGGACTAATTGACCTCAAAGGCCAGAAATATCCATTTAAAAAAGTCTTGATAAGACCAAACAAGAGGGTGGCCAGGTGGCTCAGTGAATAAGAGCACCGGCTCCAGTGTCAGGATGACCTGGATCAAATCCGGGCTCAGATACTCAGCACCACACCCAGAAATAACTGGCCGTGTAACCTTGAGCAAGTTACTTAACCCCGATTGCTTTAAAAAAAAATACCAAACAAGAGATAAAGAGCATTACAAAATGGATAAGTTTGATTACATTAAACTGAAACGTACAAACAAAGTCAATGTAACCAAGATCAGGAGGGAAGCAGAAAATTGGGAAAGAATTTTTACAACCAGTGTCTCTGATAAAGGCTTCATTTCTAAAATATACAGAGAACTGAGTCAAATTCATAAGAATACAAGTCATTCCCCAACTGATAAATGGTCAAAAGATATGAACAGGCAGTTTTCAGAGGAAGAAATTAAAGATATCTATAATCACATAAAAATGCTCTAAATCATTATTGATTAGAGAAAAGCAAATCAAAACAACTCTTAGGTACCACATCTCACCAGTCAGATTGGCTAACATGAAACAGGAAAATGATAACTGCTGGAGAAGATGTGGGAAAACTGGGACACTAAAGCATTGTTGGTGGAATTGTGAACTGATCCAACCATTCTGGAGAGCAATTTGGAATTATATCCAAACAGTTATAAAAATGTGCATATCCTTTGACCCAGCAATATCACTTCTAGGGTTGTATCCCACAGAGATCACACAAATGGGAGGAAGACCCATATTTACCAAAATATTTATAGCAGCTCTTTTTGTAGTGGCAAAGAACTGGAAATCAAGAGGATGCCCGTCGATTGGGGAATGGCAAAACAAGTTGTGGTATATGAATGTAAATGGAATATTATTGTGCTATAGGAAATGAGTAGTAGACTGATTTCATGATGACCTGGAGAGACGTATATAAACTGATGCTGAGTAATGAGAGCAGAACCAGGAGAATATCGTACACAATTACGGACACATCGTATCTGTGATAACTAACTTTGACAGACTGGGCTCCTCTCAGCAATGAAAGGCTATAAGACAACTCCAAAGGACTCCTGATGGAAAGGGCCGTCCACACACAGAGAAAGAACCCACAGAGTCTGGATGCAGACTGAAGCAAACTGCTTGCTCTCTCTTTTTTGTTTTGTTTAGTTTCTTCTTTCTCATTGTTCATTCCACTGGTTATAATTCTCTACAAGCTGACTAATGTTTAATGTAAAGGTATTTGTAGAACCTATATTAGATTGCATGCTGCCATGGGGGGTGGGAGGGGAAGAGACGGAGGGGAAGAAAATTTGGAACTCAAAAGCTTGTGGAACTGAATGTTGTAAACTAAAAGTAAATAAATTTTTTTTTAAAGTCTTGACCTCCTCAAAGTTCAATTTCTTTTATACTGATAGTAGCAATTAGCACCACACTAATCAGTGATCTATCAACCAACTCAATTTATATGTTCTAAAAATAAACAACTTTACAAATGTGGAAGGAAAGGTGAAGGAGCCATCAGCAAATCTGATGTGGCCCAAAGCATTCCTTGGCAATGGAAAAAGTCACGTTTCACATGGAGGTTCTGTATGCCAATGGCGAGCCTAGCATCATGAAGCCTGCAACTCAGATTGTTACTTTGGTCAGAGAGAAGGCACAGGGAGGGACGTTTACTTGGCAAAGGTTACAAATGCCAAGCGCTTATCTCATTTAGAAACAAAACAAATGGTTTTAAAAAGCAATAGTAAGAATACAACAAACTAAGAGGGAGCAGAAGGTTCATTTCAAATCCTTTCTAAAAGAGGCCCAAGTTCCCTTCATTTCTCCCCCTCAAGCAACGCAGATCCAGAGCTGGAAGGAACCTTGGAGGCCATCTAGTGAAACATTTTCTTCTTGTAAAGGAGGAACAAAGGCCCAGAGAAGGGTCAAGGTGAGTCGCCCAAGTCCCTCCAAGAACAAGGGGCAGGTGGCACATGTCTGAACCTGTGCCCTCTGGTTCCAAACCCACTGCTCTTTTTCCTGTACCTTCCTTCTTCTCTGACTAGTGAACAAAATGAATACAAATGTTCTTAACTGCCACAAGCCCAAAACAGTATGAGTGCAAACCTTTAAAAGTAAAAAGCTTTAGGTTTAAATCATTCATTTTATTTTGGTCTCCTTACTGTATAATAAAGAATGCATCCTTTACTAAATTTATTAAAGACAATTTATAAATGTAATTTGTTCCAAAAGGAGTTCTAGTTTGACTGTTTTTAATATTTTAAAAGTAGCAAATGTGACGATTTAAGGTGAAACTAAGCATGGTTACAGCATAGGTACAATGCATTAAGGCATAGTGCTTTTTGTCACCTGACACAAACATCTGTCTGATAATGCAAATTATTGCTCTCCATGATAAAGTCAAGACATACCACTTTCAAAAAACTAAGAAGCCTAAACTCTTCTTTTTTGACTGAAATTCTTTAACACTGGCATTCAGCTGATAAAATTACAGAATCTCTACTTTAAATCTACATTGAGAGAAACAGAGGCACAGCATGGACTAGTAGGGGGAGAAAGACAGACAGAGAGGAAGAGAGGGCTGACCTTATACCCCAAGAAGACCTGGGATGAAATCTCACTTTTTTTTTTGGAGGGGGGAAGGCAAGGCAATTGGGGTTAAGTGACTTGACCAAGGTCACACAGTTAGTAAGTGTGTCAAGTGCCTGAGGCTGGATCTGAACTCAGGTCCTCCTGACTCCAGGACCCGGTGCTCTATTTACTGTGCCACCTAGCTGCCCCAAAGTCCCACTTCTTGCCACATACTTGCTGTGAGACCATGGGCAAGCCACACAATCTCTCAATGCCCTAGGAAAGACTGGGAGTGGGAGACAAAGGACCAAACTATCTTCAAAGAGGGAGCTTCCTCATCTTGGAATTCTCCATTGAGAGCCAAAAGGCATGAAAGCTAGAATTTTTTCATCATGATCAATCAAAATGGTTTTACGTTGTATTTCTGAAGGAACAGAATCACTTTTCCTACCCCAAGAGTGAGAGTGGCACTCAGGCCAAAGACTAAGGCTGGAAGGAGAGACAGAAGAGGAATGCCTGGAAGAGATGATAATTTAAAGTCCTGAGCGATGGTGCTGCAAAGACTGCAGAAGAGGGCCCAGGACAGAACTGTGGGCTACACCAATGGTAAGGAAGGGGGCATGTTAAGTCAGCAAAGGGACTGGGGAGGGGCAGTGCAACAGGCAGGAGAAATAGGAAATAGCAGTATCATGAAAACCCAGAGAATGAAAGGGAAGGGAGTCCTCAGCAACATCAAATGCTGCAGAGACGCTGGAGAGGAGGCCTGAGAAGAGGTCCCTGGAATGGCAACTGTAAGGTCATGGGTATCTCTGAAGAGAGTGTGTCAGTGGAGCGCTGAGATCCAGAAGCCAGACTGGAGATGGATAAGACGAGAGTGAGGGGAGAACAAGGCCTGGGGCCTAGTGCGGACAGATGGCTGAGAAAGGGACAGAGCCTTACCAGGGATGGTAGGATCTAATAATCCTTGGACTACCTTTTTACAGGGTTTCAGCAAAATGTTTGTAGAGGTTGGATGCTATTATGTAAACGCTTCCTCATTAACACTGTGTGCTTCAATACTTCTTATCAGCTTAGGCCTCCCTCCCCAACTGTGCCATGCTTCCTCACACTGCTTACACAAGTCCTCCAGAGAGGCCTTCCTCTGGGCTTTGTCTATGTGTAGGTACCAGAGCAGCAGGCAGGCTATCATCGGCAGTTTCATCTTTTCACTATATGGCTGGTCTGCCTCCTTTCCAATCACACATTTAGGGCTAATACCCCTTATAGTACATCCTGAAAATCCCTGGTAACATCCTGCAAGTCTATCACACTTGTGTCATCATGCACCTTTCCATTGCCTTTTGGGTCACCTGTAAGTCTAGTTCTTTGAAGACTGTTTCATACTTCACAGCTACACACCACCTGAAAAATACTAAGGCTTAAAAAAAGATGGGCTTTTGTGTCTGGGAGCCTCTTGGAATGAAAGTGGTGTCCAATTTTCCATGTGCAAACTAGTTTCCTTTCTTCTTAATTCAATTCTAGATGACCCTCATTACCCATATGCTGAGCCAATCCAAAATATAGTTGCTGAAGGTCAAACTTAAAGAGTTTTCCATGTAACTATATTTCAGAGTCTGGATAATATGATTTTTCATCCATTTGGTTTTTCCTATGTGGATTGTCAGGCCAAATGGTTATGAACTGAGGCCCTGTATTATTCCAAGGCTTATGCAATGAGCACAAGATCAAACATAAACCAGAATACCTGGAAGACCTCACAATCTACAGGAAGTTTCGCTCCAATTTGGATTCTGTATGCTCCGTGACAGGAGCCTCCAAGTTTTATGCCCAATTTGATATTGGTAATCAGAAGACCAAGGCACATACCTGTGGCTACCTCTATCAAGGAAATCGATATGATCTCACCACATGCATAGGAAACAACTTACTGGGGGGCAACGTTTTAAAAACTGAAACACACAACAAGATCTTGCAGTCTCTCCATTTCTCAAGCTGTGTTACTGCAAAGATGTGGCCTACTGTAGAAAATGGTTAGGTAAGTATATCTGTGCCCAACTCACACTTTCATCTAGGATACTAGATGAAAGACTTTACAGAAATGGAAAGTTGATATATGAATTACTAATGTCCTACTGCTTATTTTGGGGGGAGGATAACAATGTCATTCATTTTTTTCTCAATTATTTGATATTTTTCCCTCACTGAAGTATCTCGAAAATCAGTCTTGATGCTTTCAAAATTGTGTTGCCTCAAGCACAATTTCTTGTGTATGTCTTTGGTTTAGCATCCAGCTGTTCTTCTCAATTCCATCCTCCTAAATGACATTTCTATCTTTTCATATAATACCTTGAGTATTCAGGAGTTATGAGTTTGAATATGCCATGCTACTGTCATTAGTGGACAGAAGTCATTGTTACAGAAACACTGGCAAATCAGTCCCACTTTCCATGTATTTCAGGGTCTTACCCTATGGTCCGTGGGTTGATTCCAGGGAGGTACATTGACGTGGAAGGGGAAAAGTGTATCTTTATTTCAATATAACTGCTTTCCTTTGTAATGCTATATAATGTTTTTTTTTTCTGCATTTAAAACTTGATTCTGGGGGCAGCTAGGTGGCACAGTGAACAGAACACCGGCCCTGGAGTCAGGGTTCAAATCTGGCCTCAGACACTTGAGACTTAACTAGCCATGTGACCTTGGGCAAGTCACTTAACCCCAATTGCTCCTCCAAAAAGAAAAAAAAACAAACTTGATTCAGAGGAGGAAGCCAAAGGCTTCACCAAACTGTGAAATGGGTGAACTATACAAGAAGGTTAAAAAGCTGTGTATATGCTCTGTCCTCCAACCAGTTTCATCTGTAAAAGATCTTGGGATGATCTGGCTTAGTTGGGGATCATGCCATTAGTTACTATTACTATGGAAGGCTTAAATAGTCCTTATGGTACAAATGTCTTCATAAAACAACATAAAAAGACTGAATAATGATGAGACCTGACATTTTACACATATTGACTTATTTGGTCCTTACAATAGATTGTGAGGTAGGTCCTCCAGGTATGATTATCTTCATGTTACAGGTGAGGAAGAAGGTTCCAGTGACATACTCTAGAACTATATCAGAATATTTGAAATATTGAAAAATTGCTAAATGATACACACAGAAATCATATGAAAGGAAAGACAGTGAAGTGAGTGCTGACCTTAAAGTAAACTGGTAGGACATGAATTTGTGTGCCAATTTACTAAAAAATACTAAGAAAATAACAGAATGTCCACTCTTGATTTGAAGGCTAGTTATGGTAGAAATAACATACCTTAGAGTTTTAAGAGTTATAAATGGTACAGCCAGATCATGATTAAAAACAACTCAGCTGGTTAAAGTATGATTACCAAATCACAGAAAGTCCTCAATGACGAACCCCAGCAAACCAAGCTTTCCCAACTCTGGTCACTGTTCCTTCTCTCCATGGATTACCATTATACCTTAGACCTTCCACTTGGTCCCCTCCACCTCCACCTCCCATCAAGTCATGTCCTCCCATCATAGTCAGGAAGAAAATCCAACTCACTTCCTATCTTGGCTAGGAATAATTACTACTCAACAGTGGTTATACCATGCTCCTCAGCCTAACTTCCTGGGCCACCAATGGTCCTGGATCCTGTGACAGGAGCATTCTTCTCTTTTCTGCAGCTACCTGATTGGAGCTAAGTGTATTGTCAAAAGCATACCAACCAAACTGTTGACTCTGCACCAATTTTTGCTACTGGACACAGGGACACCTTCCACCCTAACAGGTGCATGGAAGATGAAATGTACATGTATACCACATAATGGGAAGAGCTAGAAAGCAACGAATTAGAGCATGATTCTAGTGAAGACAAGGTCTCAGGGGGATTCACGCCTAAGAGAAAGGCTGTTCCATGACCACCAGCTGTACCACAAAGCCTGGCAACCTCACAAAATGTACATCCTTAATTACAAGGGTAAAAGGACATGTTTCCCTTAGCACAAGCATCACTACTACTAAGAGAAAATTCCAAGTTAAAGGAAAGTTTCCTGAGATAATGGTGATTAGGGATATAACAAAGTGGCTATGCTTCCTGCCACTTTGAAAGTACTGGACTTAGGACAGAGTGGCACTCTACAAACTCAAAGAAGGTCTCCAGCTTTTGTATTAAGTTACTCACTATTTAACAGAAAATGAAAAAGAGGGACGCTCTGCCAGGAGACCGTCAAAGGTCTAACCTTTCTGGGCTAGATTACTGGTTGCACAAGTCCAAGATCTTTTTGGGGGGGGGGGGGGGGGTCCAAATGTATTCTCCCAAAAGAGATGATATTCACTTGCTGCTCAGCCACTAAACTGTTCTATAAAAATTAAAGGTCTTAAGTTAGACATTCAAAAAGCTAATTGCATGGTGACTTAAAGGGTTTTTTAAAATTAAGTAGACTTTTAAAAATGTCTTTCCTAAAAGACATACACTATTACCTTTCTCCTCTTTTTCCTCCCTCAAACTTTCCCTTCATAAAAAACACTACCAAGTATAACCACTCAGAAATTCAGGACTACAGACAGGGTCAGTGCAACACAAAGTAAAGAACACAAGTGCTAAAGAGGCAGAATTCCCAAGCCCCACAGGTACACGCTAACCTAGTCATGTTGCACGTAAATTAAGGTCCTTACATTAAACAGCATAATAAGTAATACCAACACAATGTGTTGAACTTTTGAATTTTTTGACTTTCAATTCTCAAGCTTAACCATTACATTAAAGACATTTTTGGTAGAGAAGACCTGCAAATAGCAAAGCTTCATTTCTTTTTTTCTTTAAGCAATTGGGGTTAAGTAACTTGCTCAAGGTTACAGGGCCAGTTATTTCTGGGTGTGGTGCTGAGTATCTGAGCCTGGATTCGATCCCCCAGGTCATCCTGACACTAGGGCTGGTGCTCTTACTCGCTGAGCCACCTGGCCGCCCCTCAGCAAAGCTTCATTTCTGAGAGAAAGGTCTTTACAAAAATACACTAAATATCTTGGATTATTACCCATCAGCAATACTTACCAAGTTACAGAAAAGCCAGCTTTCCTTCGGCTCTCTGGTCCCCCTATCACAGAAAAAAGGAAAGAAAAAATTAGGTTACAGCAGACTCATGATATGAAAGCAAAAGTTTGAGGTTTAATGAGTAGCATCTAATTTTGAGAGGAAAAACATGCAACAAAACTTTAAAGAGAAGACTGAATTTAAGTAGATACAATAAGAAAAAATCCAAAAGTACTTTAAAACTTCGTTCTTTCTAATTCATTAGTGAAAAATCAAGTAAGTAGGTGAAGGTTTCTTTATCCCAGAAAGTACTAAGGAATGGAATATACCTTGTGCCCCTTTAGCTAGATAAAACATATAAAAACATACTAGCTAATCCAGCCTCATCTCTAACTAATGACCTTGTCTGTTACTTCATGATTTAAGCGAACACAGGTAAGTCTAAACTGACACCGGCTCTTCTCTAACTCTTCTGAATATACAAGGTGGGAACTGACTTTTATCAGTATTTGCAGGCAACTAATTTAAGATTTTAAAATCTGTAACATGATGAGTTAAAGATATATTCTGAGTTTACATACACACAATTTAAATCTCTTCAGTCTCTCATTTTTCATTTCTGAGGTTAAAGCAAAATTAAAAAGAAATATAATTTCCTTAGGCAACATAACTAATGAGCAAGCAAGCCAGAAGGAAACTTTGGATCTGTGCATTCCTAACTCTCTGCTTTGACTGTAAACTTTTCTTTCCACTTCCAACATCTACAGATTCCACTTATTTTGTTCGACTCTTTGGGACCTTTATGCCATGCTGATTTCAAGGTCTGAGAAAGCAACCTTTTTAAGGGCAATTACCAAAAAGAAAATCTTTTGTTTTGTTTCACCCTAATTTTCTAACCTGAAACAATCTTATTTTTCTTTAATGCACTTTATACAAATTCAAAGGTATCATCATTAAAAGTTATCTTTCTGATGATGTTAATACTAAATTACTTAAATCTTCTACCCTAGAGGTGCCAAACACGGCTGCCCCTCCTTAATGCAGCCCAAACCAGATTAAAATGTAATTGGGACATATTTAACAAATAAATAAAAATACAATATAACATAGTGAATATTACATTTTAAAACTAAATCAATATGTGGCCCTCAGGGGTCCTTCTGCATGGATTAGTGGTTCCCAATCTTATTTGACTTGGACACCACTGGTCTACACCATACTCCTACACTATACATACAGTCCTTGACAGAAAGGACTTATTGATATTCCCCTAAAGCACAGCTTGTTGGGGGGGGGGGGGGGACAGTAATTGTCTTTATTCTATTATTTAAGCAGATTCAAAAACTTTTTCATTAGAATCGCCACTTCCAAACAAACAGCAACCATTCCCTACACAAACTCATCTATGTCACCATTCCATTCCATTTTTATTTCTCTTTATCAGCCTTTTTAAAGTTTTCAGGTCTTCTAAGAAAGATATAGGTAGTTATAATTTAGGTGTTTTAAATAGAGATTGACCCCAAGTTTGGATCAACTGTTAGTTAATTGCTGTTTACTATAAGCATAATAACAATCATAATAATAATAGCTTCTATGTAGTGCTTTAAAGTTTACAAAACATTTCACAAATATTATCTCATTTGATACTCACAACAACTCCTAGGAGGTAGGTATGATTAGTATATCCATTTTACAAATAAGGAAACTAAGGCAGAGAGTAGTGAGGTACCTTGCCCAGGGTCACAAAGTCATTAAGTGTCTGCGGTTTGATGTGAACTCAGGTCTTCTGACTCCAAGTCTCAAGCTCTAGTCTCTGTGCTAAGAGGGGGCTATATAAGCAGCTTTTTTTTTTTTGTGGCAAAGAAATGGAAATTGAGGGAATGTCTATCAATTGGGTAATGGCTGAACAAGTTGTGGTGTAGGAATGTAATAGTTGTTCTATAAGAAATGATGAGCAGGTGGATTTCAGGAAAAACCTGGAAAGATTTACATGAACTGATGCTGAGTAAAGTGAGCAGAACCAGGAGAACATTGCACACTGTAATAGCAACATTATGCAATGATCAACTATGACTAACTTAGCTCTTCTCAGCAATACAGTGATCCAAGACAATTCCAAAAGGCTCGTGATAGAAAATGCAATCCACATCCAGAGAAAGAACTATGGAGTCTGAATGCAGATCAAAGCATACTATTTTTGCTTTTTGCTGTTTTGTTTTGTGTTTTTTTCCCTTTTGTTCTGTTTCTTCTTTCACAATATGACTAATATGGAAATACATTTAAGATTATTACCAATGTATAACCTATATCAGATTGCTTACTATCTTGGGTAGAAGGGAGAGAAGGAGAAAAAAACTGGAATTCAGAATCTTATTTAAAAAAACGGTTGCTGAAAAAAAGTTAAGTGGAAAAGTCCAGATCATGAGAAATGTGAAGAGGGGTAGATCACTTTCACATTGAGGGTAGCGGTATAAGAAAAAAGGCAAGGATTCATGAAAGACTTGGCACCTGAAATGGGCCTTGAAGAAATGGAGGAACTTCAAAAAATGAACTTTGGTAGGCGGGATAGTCTATTCTAGGAATGAGATGGGATGTGAGCAAAGGCTTGGAAATGAAAGAGAAGAGACTGAGAATCAAAGAGTAGTCCCACTGGCTTAAAATATTGAGTCCATGCATGGAAATGGTATGAGATAAGGATGGGAGTATATGCTAAGTCAGATTGTGGAGGATCTTGAAGGCCAGAATCAGAAGTTTCTATCTTACTCAGTAGGAAAAAGGAAGATGCTAAAAAGAGCTTTGGGTAGAAGAATGATGATAAACAGTGATACATTTGGAAAATTAATTGTGTAGTGAGTAATGTAAAAGGATTAGAGAGACTATAGGTGTGAAAATATTATGGCTTAAACAAAAGCAGCTAAGAGAAGGCAGATGTGATAAAACATAGAAAAAGACAACAAACTGAATGGATTTGTGACTTATGAGAAAGTGTCAAAGTGGACTCCAAGATTATGAGCTACAGAAGTCGTGCCATCAAGAGAAAGAAACTATCCAGAAGATTTGGGAGTGGGATGGCAGGGCAGAGGGAGGGAGGGAGATGATGAGGTTAGTTCTGAGGTCTTAAGAGGCTCCGTCCAGATGGAGATAATTCAACAGAAAGCTGGGAAAATGGGACCAGAGTTCTGGGAAGAGGGTAGAGATGGAGATAAAAATGGCAAAGCTATCTGCATGAGGCTGGTAACTGAAGCTTTAGGAATGAACTACATCATAAAGGGAGAGAACAGAGAGGAAAGACCAAGGATAGAAACTACAGTGACAGCTACATTTAAGGTCTAGAATGTAAATGAGAAACTAGTAAATGAGACCAAAAAAGTACATTTGGAAAGATGGATGAGAAACTAGGAGGGTCCTGGGGGCAAAATTTTTTATGAGGCAACATGATGCAGAGAAAAGAGTGCTGAAATTGTAGTGAGAGAAGCCAGGTTCAAATCCAGACTACCACTTAACAGCTGGTATACGCTTAAACAAGGTCACCTCTCTGGGTCTGAATTTCCTCATTTGTAAATGAAGAGTTGTATACTAAATGGTCTCCAAGATCTCTTCCAATTCTATATCTATTTTCCCATTATCCCAACATAACCTTAAGTGAAAAGTTGTAGAGAATAAATGACATAAGGAAGATATATTCTATCTCCAACACATTTTCTTGCCAATATTTGGTCCCAGAGTTCATCTTTTTTTTTCTTACTTTTATAATCCAATTTATTTGTTTCTCTGTAAGTTCAAATGGAACTCACTAGGTGAAATTTCCTCTCAACATGTAGTAATGGTGGTACAGTGTGTAGAGTTCAGGGTCTAGAGTCGGGAAGATCCATCTTTCTGAGCTCAGATCCAACCCCTGTGTGACCCTGGGCAAGGCACTTCACCTTGTTTGCCTTGGTTTCCTCATCTATAAAATGAGCTGGAGAAGGAAATGGCAAATCACTCTGCCAAGAAAACCCCAAACAGGATCATGAAGAGTCTGAAAATGACTCAACACAAACAAGTGTTGTCATTATCCCTATTTCATAGTTAAGGAAACTGAACCAAAGCTGTTTGTCCAGTAACTTGACCCGTGTCACAAGCCAGCAAGTGCCTAGAGCTGGACTTGAATGCAGGTACTCCTGACTCCAAGCCCAGAACAAAGTGAATCCTTAACCAATGAAGAGGAATCGCCGAATTTTTGGGCTGGAAGAAGCTTCTGAGACCATCCAGTTCCTCTCCTTTATTTTATAGATGAGAAAACTAAAGCTCAGAACACTGCATGTGACTTGTTCAAAGTCACGCGGCTCATTACCGTGGTAGAACCAGAGGATCAAGCCAAGGCTTCAATCTAGAGTCCAGGCCTTTTCACCATTCTGTGCCCACTACTCTTTAAAAGAATAGGGCATAAACACCAGGGATCATCCCTCCATCCTCACAAAGGGGAGCCATCCCAAGGTGAGCCATTCAAGGAGTGTTTATGAAATCTGAAAGGCAACTATGCTAGGGAACAAAGCGAATAGATGTAAAAACAACAACATCGTATCTGATCATGGGAAACACTGAAGTGAAAATATGGCTTTAAAGAGATGTTTTTCCTGTATGTAAGGGGAAAGGGGGAGAAATTATCTGGGAATTGAAAAAGGAGAAAAGCGTAATAGTTCATCCATATTTAAACAGGAAGGCTGAGGGTCACACAAACTAAGGGAATCTTTTGGTCTACCTGCCAAAACACAGGAGCTGCCTGAGGTCAGAGGGGCTAACTCCTCACGCCACAGCTCTGGACCGACTGGGCCTCCCTCACTCTTCACCTGGCCCCCAAAGGACCTGCACCTTCCTCTAAGGTTCGTCTGGGGCTACTCTGCTCGGAAGCCTTTCCTGGTCCGCCTGCTAGTAACTTAATTATCCTGAACTTGCTCGATGGAACAAATGCTTTCATCTCCCAACTCCCAGCTCGGCCCCACGGCCACACCATAGCCATGCCACAAGTGCTTCAAGGGCAGGGGCCATTTCTGGTTGCCTAATAAATGTTTGCTGAATTTGGAACAGTAAAGGATGATTTAAATACAAATCATTACTCATCCAAGATTCTGGTTCATGACTCCTCATGACCCTATTTGGAGTTTTCTTGGCAGAGATACTGAAGTGGTTTGCCATTTCCTTCTCCAACTCGTCTGACGGATGAGGAAACTGAGGCAAACAGGATGAAGTGATTTGTCCAGGGCCATACAGTTAGTAAGTGTCTGAGATCAGATTTCAACTCAGGAAGATGAGTCTTCCTGACTCCAAGCCTGGCGCTGTATCTCTGGGCACCATCCAGCTGCCCTGTACAAGATTAGTAGGCCACTAATTCCAAGATGGGGGCCCTACCAGGAAGGAGAAAGCAGGGACACAGGATTCCCAGAGGACCCTCATCTATAAAAGTAGCTGGTGATGGGAGCAGGACTTGGATTTGTGGGGTCTCTTCCTTCCTCTCTTTCTTCCTTGTCCTAGGCTTACCTTTAGCTCCTTCCTTTCCTCTTCCCCCATCAGTATTGATTATAAACTGACCCCAGGACAGGAGGATTTTAAAAATTCTGTTCTAGGTCTTCCAAAAGTAGAGTGGGTTGGGGCGTGTGCACGTGTGTGTGCACGTGTGTGTGTGCACATGTGTGCATGTGCACACACACGAATGCATGAGCCCGCATGGGAACATTGGGGGAAGTGAGGGAAGGGAAGGCTTGTGGAGGGAGAGCTTAGACTCTTGGTCATGTGATGATCCAGTAAACTCAAATTCAGCAAAAAAAGGCAAGGAGGGGCATCAGCTAGGTGGCGAAGCAGATGGAGTGCTGAGCCTGGAGCCAAGAAGACTCATCATCCTGAGCAAATTACTTAAGCCTGTTTACCTCAGTTTCCTCATCTGTCAAACGAGCTGGGGAAGGGAATGAAAAACCACTCCAGCAGCTTTGCCAAGAAAATCCTAAATGGGTCATGGAGAGTCAGATATGACTGAAACAAATAAACAACAAAAAATCGAAGATGAAACTTCTTATATTTGATTTCACTGAAACAGTCTAAATTTTGTAGTTTAAGTACCACATACACACACACATTAACACTCTCTTCTCTTTCTCTCTCTCTGCTCTCCTCAATACCTACAATAGCGAAAAGTTCAAAATACACATTTTCTTAAACTACACATGTGTTATTGGGAAACTATGTCCAGAACACATGAGCTTATTTTAAATATCTATTCCTTTTGGGGATGAATATGGCAACCCATGGTCTCACTTCCCCAAGCTGGCCAAAGATATTCATGATTAATCCACCAAATTAGATGTAACTTCAGTTCCCACTCATGGCTCTCATGAACATTTATTCAGCATCTCCTTAGGTGAAAGGCCTGCGCTAGGTACCAGAGGCACAAAGAAACAAGCCAAGGCTGGTTTCTGCCGAGGGCGCCGTTAGGGCAGGGGTCTACATCCTGTTTAAGTAGATTCGGGGTATCTTGAGGAAGTGCTGGAGGAGGGAGCATTAGAACAGGGTTCCAGCAGAAGGTAGCATGTGCCGTAAGGACTCTAAGAGGTAAAGAGGAAGACACATTACAGACCTCACAGAGGGGCACTAGACAGGAGACAGACAGAATGTCAAGTTATTGCCTCAGTAGCAAACAGGGCAGTCAGACTGGGACATGATGATATGGAGGAACATAACAGGAAATAAGTCTGGAAAGGTGGGCTGGAGCCAGACTGTGGAGAGTGTTCTACACCAGGCTGAGGGCTGAGGGCAGGCACTGAAGACCTCTGAGCGGGAGTCACATGGTCAGACTTACATCTCAGGAAGATTACTCTGAAAAGCCATGTGCAAGTAGAAGGGAGGAGGAGATTAGAATCAGAGAGACCAATTAAGGAGGTAAAGGTGAAGGCCTGAATTCAAGTAGTGGCTTTGTGAGTAGACAGCAGGGGACCCAGGCAAGAAATGCTGTAGGGTGGACTTGGCAAATGAAAATGGAAGAGATATGGCAGAAGCGGAAGAAGTGAGTATGGTCAACAGGAGTTATCAGTATATGGCAGCCAAAAAACAGGAATCATATTTTATCTGATATTAAGAAAAGACAAGACTGTGACTGTCCCAAGGGCCTTTGCTCCAGTCAGACCACCTCGAAGGGGGTTTGTTCAGCACAGGGCACACTTCAGGAAGGACCAGGACAAATCGGCAAGAGCCTCAAACAGAGCAACTGAGAGGAAAGATTTTCTGCACGTGAGCTCAGAACTGATGAGGAATGGACAAAAGAACAGGAGAAGGAGTAGCCCCAGGGGGACAGGACAGCTTCCTACAAGTATTTCTAAAAGAGAATGGACTTGTTCTCCCCAAACATACCCTGCCCCCAAGTCAGAACCAGGAGACCCAATGTCAGGAATCATAACCACCCACAAGTGGAATGGCCTTCCTTTTCAATAGATAGCAATCAGCTGCTCCCTTGTTAGGCAGAAGAAAGGCTATCTCCAGGGCACACTGGGCAAGGAGGCAGCTGTGGGGGGCCCCTTTCATATCTCAAGATTCCATAGTGACTCCACGGATGAAGGACACGTATTTTCCACAGAAAGGGGAAAATAAGGAAGAGATCTCAGATCAAGGGGAAAGATACTAAGTTCCATTATGTACACAGCAAAACTTTCATCTTTAGATAGTTAGCAATTAATCTTATTTTTTTTAAAGTAATTCACTATTTCACAGGTGCAATGTACACTGAGAAAAATGTTTTATAAACTTTAAAATTCCATATAAATGTCAGTGAACTGTGAAGACTGAAGACATTGAGGTATGTTAAATAAGGATGCACTTTTTAATTGACAATAATTGGATCTGACTAGTTTATTTAAGCCAAACTAATTAAAAATGATCCAATCCCACTACAAACTTCATAAGCTAGAGGTGAACAGGAAACAGGGTAACAGGACATAAGCTCCTGAATAAGAGATACGACAATCCATAGACTGCCCCCAAACTTTCAAAGCTAAAGATTGCAATGTCTCCTCCGAGCCCAAAGTGAAAAAGTTCACTGGGTGTTTGGGTCTGCTCTTCTACCTCAAGTTATTATGGGTCTGAAATGACTAAAACACAGGCAGCTTCAAAGCTACTGAATGAGGAGGCATACAGCATATGAAACAACAGCCGCTAAAACGGAAATGCACCCAGTTATTAGAAAACCTGAACTGCCTTTGTTTCACTCGCTGAGTCTCAAGCTCCAAAGACGTTCTCGGCCATCTGGCTCTACATGCCTCACCAAACCTCTCTGCCACGTAATGGGTAACCGTGACCCTCCTGAGCCTCGGTCTCTTCATCTGTAAAACGAAGGCACTGGACTAGGCGACCTCTAAGGTCCTGTCCTGGTTTAAATCTGTCATTTGTGATCTCTAACTACTGCTCTAAAAGTGGGACTCCTGCTCCACTCAGGCCTGCAAGTTGTCTATCCCCAACTCCAAGCCTGCCATCCTTCCCTGTTCCATCCCCCAGAAGCCCATTCTTCTTATTTCCTTCTTAAAAGTCTTTCCTTTAAGAGGCGGCTCAAGAACCATCTTCTGAAGGAAGTCTTTCCAAACTTCCAAACTGCCTTCTATTTAATAACTCTGTATGTATTTGTTTGTATTTGTGTATCGGTGTACAAATAAATGTATTTATATTTATGTAAAGTACACGTCCTTGTAGTTTCTACCATTTGAATGTAAGCTCCTTGCAAGGGGGCATTGTTTCATTTTTTCTATCTGTATCTTTGGAACTTAGCACATAACATGACCCTTAATGCCTCACTGTTGGTGGTGGTGTTCAGGACCACAACTCTTCGTGACCCCATTTGGGATCTTCTTGGCAGAGACGCTGGAGTGATTTGTTATTCCTTCTCCAGCTCATTTTACAGATGAGGAAACTAAGGCAAATGGGGTTAAGTGATTTGCCCAGAGTTACCCAGTTAGTAAGGGTCGAAGGCTCCTGAATCCAGGCCCAGAGATCTACCTAGCTGCCCCTTCATACTTGCTGACTCTACCTGGCACCGCTATTTCTACATCCTGGCTCCCCAACTGGGCTGTGGAGAACTATCAGAAGCATTTTTGTACCCACGACCCTTTAACACAGTATTATGTACATGTTAGTCAATCAACAAGCATTTATTCTTTGGACCTAAGTTCAAACTGGGCCTCAAACACTTACTAGCGGTGTGACCCTCAGCAAAGCATTTGTTTGTTGTGACAATAAAATAAGATACCATCTGTAAAGGGCTCTAAGCACTCCATAAATGCTCCCTATTATTTACTAAGCACTCACTATATGCCAGGCACTGTACTGGAGACACCAAGAAAGGCAAAACCAGCTAGGCTTGGGTGTACTCTGGCAAAGCCAGGGGTTGGGACTGGGGGATCTCTTCCGAGATCAGGACGGCCAAGCTGACCAGCTGTTCTCACTAACAGGTTTGCTCCCATGGAGATCGAAGTGAGGCCAGACCTTGAGTAGCCTAGAAGAGCCAGGAAGACCTAGTCTTTAAAATTAAAAAGCAAACAAATAAAGTAAGTATCAGAAATAAATAACTATATATTTTTTTGCTTTTTGGAGGGGGGTAGGTAGGGCAATTGGGGTTAAGTGACTTGCCGAAGCTCACACGGCTAGTTTTTGTGTTAAGTGTCTGAGGCTGCATTTGAACTCAGGTCCTCCAGACTCCAGGGCTGGTGCTCTATTCACTGTGCCACCTAGCCACCCTGAAATAAACAACTAAAAAAAAACATAGACTCAAGAAGGGACCAGGAAAGGCCTCTTGCGGGAGGTAGGAATAATTATTTCTCAAATGAATGGATGCACCACAACCAAAAAAATAAAATAAAATAATTTAATTTTAAAAATACAAGAGGCAGAGACAGACAAACCCAATGACTAAACTACCAGACCTGTGACCTATATGCCATCTAATGTTAAAGTACATTTCAATTAAGACAAAGACAAAAACAGGAGATAGTGTCTGCCCTCCAGGAGCTTACATTCTACTGGAAAGATACACTATGTACATAAATAAGAAGAAAACTAAGATGTAAGAGAGCAGTAACAACTGGAAAGGTGGGAGTGAGTGTGTAAATCTGAGGAGGTTTCCCAAAAGAGGTGGCACCAGCACCGTGCCTTGGGGGAAACCAAGAGGAGGCTGGAGGCAAGAAATGGAATGTCCCAGTCTGGGGAACAGTTTGTAAGGCTACCTTACAGTGAGAAGCCACAGCTCCTAAGGGCTAGTACTGTGATAGGGCTGGAGAGGGAGGAGGGAGCCAACTTGTGGAGGGAATTTCCATTTTATCCTAATGGCAATAAGGAGCCAAAGAAGTCTTTTGTACAGGGGACTAAAAACCTAAAAATACAAAGGGGCCTACTAAGTAAAAAACAAGACAAACAGGCCACTGGATCTTCATTCGTTTAAGGGTTACTGACCATGCAGACCTGAGTTTCTAGAATCATTTATGCTGGTGCTTGAGATGTCAACTTGGAGACTTCATCATTCTCAGACTTTCACAGCTCACAAGCTGTAAACATTTCTAAGTCATCATCGTAACTGCAACTTCTTAATTACAGATCAGAATTTTTAAATCCCCCTACATCCCCTGACAACACAACTCCTATTTTAATAACAATCGGTAACCCCAGGACCAAAACTCTTGTCGCCAATAACAAAAAACAAGTGAGGTACCAGTGAGGCACTACAAAGGGATCCGGGCTTATCTGGGTGTCCAGGGACTTAATCGAGGGCCTCCTATTAACACTAATGGGAGATGTGGGTGTGAAACAGAAGCAGAGGAGGAGATTCAATGCCCAGCACAGCATTTACAGAAACTTACTTGGGAGTTGGGCTCCCAGCAATGGGATAACAGCCCCAAATTCTGGTGTGTCTAAAGCACATAGATAATTCAAACAATCACTAAGGAAGGTCACTGATAAACACCAAATTAGGAAATATACAAGAAAAAGCTTCATCTTCACAAATTTAACATTTTTAAATACCAAGGGAATCCTTTTTAAAACAAGCAGAAGAAACTAGTGAAACAAAGACAATAAGAAATCCCCTCAAACACAAAAAATTCAGTAGGATTCCAACCAAAACAAAACAAAGCCACATACTCCCAGAGCTCAGTTAGCCCAGCTAGAGCCAAAAGTCTGTCTAAAAACACAAGTGACAACAAAAACTCCTCCTCCTAATAGCACCAGAAGCGTACTACAGTCCTTGCTTTAAAAACACATATAGGCAGGGGAATACGGGGACTCTATCTCCAGCCCAGAATCATCACAGAGCACCTCCAGACAAGCAGATAACCATCCCAAGCTGCCAAGGACGACCCCAACTAAAGAAATAAAAATCACAGCACCTTTTGTATGACAGAACTACTTCGTTCATGAAGCTGGAAAATGAGCAGGTGCTTTTCAGGCTACTGAAAAATTAGTGTCTCTCACATACAAACACAAACATGGAGAGGATGATGTTCTTTCACCTGAGGGGGCTTAAGAAATACAAGGCTTTGCTGCAGGCCTACAAAACTCTAAGAACAGACCTAGCATATTTCTCATACCGGAGAGATAGAGGAGAAAAAAAGGGCAAGACTTTATCCCAAATCTACATTTCAAAAGGCTAAAAAAATTAACACCATTTATTCGGATCAAGTTGGACTGGTAACTGCTTAATCCATTTCTAAAAGAAAAAAGGAAAATTGTGATTCCAACCCAACAGAAAATTAGAATCTTCTCTGCTGACTGCAGATTCAGCTACACAGCACAAACAAAAAATAACCCTGAGTAAAGCCTCCAAACTCAAGAAATGTTTCTGATTCACATTTAAAAAAACTCAGTATTTGCTTCAACACACTGGGTTTTTTTGTCATTGCTTTCATTACCAAACATTTCTTAAATCTGTATATTGAAATGTTACTGACAAACTAAAACAGAATGTAGGAGAATTTGACTTTTTAAGGCAAAACAAAACAAAACAACAAGGGTCTGAAACCCAATGTCTTCATCACACTGATAAATGATCCTAAAACCTGAAAGTGAAAGTAATACAGATTCCCCAAAAAGACTTGTTTGCTAGATGTTGTTAGCCTTTAAAACCAAAAATATGCTCTCTTAACAGAAGGCAGAAATCAGGGCTTCCATTAACCTTGTAAAAAAAAAAATCCCATGAGCATGGATTTCCCCCCCCCCCAAGTCTCTTCATCAGAGCAGCAGGGGGTCCCATTAGGCACCCTATTTTACTTCTACCTTATAAATAACGTTAGCTGTGCGTTATTTCCATGGAAACCAAGCATAGCAAAGCCCACTTAAACGCATACCGGTTAAAGGAATAAGTTTTCTTTTAGATAAGGTTTTCCTGCTCTGAACACTACTGGGGAATACTACAAAGTCTTCCTAAGTGAAATTTTAAAATCATCTCTTTGGTGCAGAGGGAGCTTATTAAAAGTCCTGCTAAATAAGTATCCCCTCTATGCCTTACACTAAATACTCCAAGCAACATCACAACATTATGGGTACATTTTCTACACACTGCACTGGGGCCTAGCTGCACACCTCCCATTGACTGCTTCTCCATGCACTGGGCTGGAATAATTACCCCTAAGGGTTTAATTTAAACTAATAAAAGCAAAGAAATTCTGAGGTGAGGCCGAATCACCTAACTAGCAGTGGCGAGACAATGAACAGGCCTCGCATGTGCATGTGTTCAGACTTCCGAAAGAGTTTCTGGCTTTCTAGACACTGGAACTTAACTCTAAGAACTGAAGGTCAATAAAATACCCCTTGTTTCTGAAAGCAAATGAAAGCTTCAACACAAATGAGGGACAGCTGCTTAGATTCTAGTATTCTAACTGTCAGTCAAGTTAAGTACTCTCTAAGTCCATGCTAAATGAAAATGAAGGTATGGCCATGGAAGAGGGGCTTACTACAGAATCCAGGATCTTTGAAATAACTAGAGAGCTGCCTTAAATTGTGTGAAACTTCAGTAACTCTTGCCTATCTGGCACTGACCTCTCTTGGTAGCCCATACTGAAATAACAAGCAACAGGCCAGCTCATAGCACAAAATATAACTAATGCTACAGTAACTGATACCCTTCTTAGTTATTTCAAATAGGCGAAGACTGAATGTGCAGGAAAATCACATTTTCTTCAGCATGAAATGACCCCTCAATAACTCAGTGGGGTCTCTCTCCAACATCTATATATCATTTACTATAGCATATTAAATTAATGTGATGACCAAAAACAGTTTTTACCTTAAAAGTTGATGGTTCAGTAACTTTTACCAACCATTATTACGTTTACTTTTTAAACATGAAAAGTTGATCATTTCCCAAATACACTTTAAACACATCAATATACATGTTTGCACTAGGCATTTTTGAGAACAAGCAAAATTAACAATTTCATACACATACACATCAAGAAAACAAAGTAAAGACTTTCAATAGAATAAATATTCACTCATCTACCAAATGTTACTATGTTCTACATAACCAAATAGTGAATTAAATGCCCAGCTTTTGAATTTAAACCCAGCATCGCCACTAACAAAACTATCCCTGCTAATGTTCGAACCTCACATTTCCTTAGCACAACAGCATAGGAGAAAATTCACTAAGAACTTTTACAAAACTTGGGAAAAGAATGGCTGTAAAGTATTCTGCTTACATAAAATACTAATGAAATGTAAATTATCCATACATAATAAACACACCACCCACAGTCAGATTTGTAGTCCTCTATCAGCACATACTCAAGGCTTTCTCCCCTTAATGACTAAGGGGGGGAAAAATTATACTAAGTTTCTGCTACTGAATGAAAATATTTTCAATATTAACATCATAAGGACTTTCACTTTTGCCATGAAGCTCACAGATGCAACAAGAAAAAAAATTTTCTTGACTTCTTTCATCCTTTGGGCTAGGTGGACATACTTATTAACCCATGTCCCATCCTCCAAAAGTTGACAAATTGGTGCTTGACCCTTAACAGTCAGCAGGTCCAGCTTTGAGGGGGGTCAGGAACCTGTCCTTCTCAGCTTCACCTTGATTTTATGTGCAAAGTGGCATTACCACACAAAGGCTCCTCCAAATACACCCTAAAGGTGATGCCAAGTCATCATCGAACCTCTGATCAGACTCTGTCAACAGAGGTGCTAACCTCCTGGAAGGAGTCCTGAGGGATAACCAGAACTCAGCATCTCTGCAGAAGCTGACTTCTGGCTCTGGGACTAGAACAAATGATTGTGGAATTGAATGGTTTCCAATTTCTAGAACTGAGAGGATGATGGAGCATGTCCTTTCTCTGGATCTCATCTATAAAATGAAAAGACTGGATTAGATAATCATTGGAGTCCCTTCGAAATTCAAAATCTCTGCTGCTAAGTCTAAGATCTTAATTTCTCTGTACTCACAAGGCCTTTTAAAATTGAGTATTTTCCTAGTACAAAGAGTTCAAGTGCAAGTCACTCTGCCAATGGAATGAGCTCCCTCAAGCGGGCAGTGAAGCTCTACCTGGTGTAGAAGGTGTATAACTACTGGTTGGAAACCCTGTAGAGAAGCTTCCTGCTTCAGGGATGCTCTAGAAGAAGCCCCTTCAAACTCTACAATTCCTTAATTCTGTAACTTGTAATTGGTAACTTACTTATTACACACTACGGCGGTTTGAATGAATACAATGTGCTTATGATTCCAGAAAGTTACTCTCAAACTCACACTCATCAGACTCAGAGTAAGAGTATCCGTCCAGTCCCATTCAGTGCATTGGCGGCGCACAGACCACTTCCCAGGAAAAGAGGGGCCTAGATTTATAGCCTGCAAGGACCTCAGAGGCCACCCCCCCTCACTGCACTAAGCAGGTGAGGGCTTGGCTCAGAAGCTCGGTGTCAGTCAGGAGAAAAGGGCAGATAGAGTTTTCCCCAGATTTTAACAAGTCATTAGTTGAAGTCTCTCACTTCTTGTGAAACAGACAGAAGCATTGTGGGCTAGCTACCAGTACGGGGAAGGATATTGTAAATAGCTAAATGCCCAACTTGGAAGGGCATCTCTAGAGTAAGGAAGTAGGGGGTCCGTGGCTGTCCCAGAACTCCTGCTTCTCAAGCAGGCAGCACAACATTGTAACATAGCCCTAGGAGGGAGAGCAAAGCCACTGGGTAACAGAATCAGGATCCACAAATATCTCCTCAGACTCCAATGGCAGGAGCAAACCCAGGCTCTACCCAGCTGTCAAAGTGATCAAGGTCTCACCTTGTCACCCCCTGCTCCCCACTCAATAAACTACAGTAGCTCCCTAGAAATTCTCTGGTTAGTTCAGAAGCCTGTCATGGCCTAACTCCTGCTGACATACAGGGTCCCATACAAGAACACTGGCCTCCCTGCCACTTCCCACAGTAACACCCCATCTCTCAACTCCAAACATGTTCATGGGACTGACTTCCTCCCCCCTTGAAACGTTCTCCCTCCTCACCACCTACTGGCTTTCCTTCACTTCTCAGCTCAAATCCTCCTTTCTGTAGGACATCCTTCCTGGTCCTCCTTCATTCTCGAGCCTGTTCTCTGAGGTCATCCCCAGCCCATCCTGTCTATACCTTGTTTGTACTTGGGCTACTTGCATATGATCTCCCCCATTACAAGGTCAGCTCTCTGAGATCAGGGACCATCTTTCGCTTTTTTCATCCCCAGTGATTAGCTCAGTGAATGGCACATTATAAGTGATTCATGTTTGCTGAATGACTTAAATGATGATGAAATTTATCAGAAATAAATGTAAAGTCTTATACTTGGATTAAAAAAAATTTTTCCAAAGTACAAAATGAGGAGGTGTAGCTAGATAGCAGTGTGTCTGAAAAAAGACCCGGGGGGGCTTTTATCAAGCTTCAGATTATGAATCGACAATGTGAAATAGCAGGCAGAAAAAAAAGCACATCAGGTCAAGTCAAAAGCAGCAACATCCAGGACCAAGAAGGGGCAGAGCTGAGGTCCCCTTGCCTGGTCAGACCATAGATGAGCATAGTATTCATTTATGGGAATCCCATTTCAGAAAGAACACTGATCGCCAGTAAAGGGCTCTGAATGGACACTGATAGGGGGTTCGAGATCCTGCTGGGAAGACAGGCTGCAAGAGCAAGAAGCATGACGACAGCCAGAGAAGAGGCTTCCTGGGGACAAGGCAGCTGTCTTCGAGAGCCCTTACCTACCAGGGGGCTAGACTTGGCAGACCCTGAAGCCGTGGCTGAGAGCTGCACTGACACAAATTCTGGCTTCATGTAATAAGAAACCTCCTGACAGTTAAAGGTAGCCACAGTGTAATGGACTGGCCTAGGAAGCCGAAGCGAGATGATGCCACCCCTGTTGTAGGGGGCATTCTTGGTTCAGTCAAGGGCCGGGCTAGGGTCCTCTAGAGTGATCTCTAACCCTGAAATTCTGTGATTCTATGATGAAGGGAACAGAGAGAAATGGTCTTAAGATGAATAAACAAGTGCCCCCAGAGTTCAAAGAAGAAAAAGGTCCCAGAGAGATGGAGGTGGTGTCTGGTAAAGAGAGAATATCTGAGAGAGGTCTTGAAGGTAGGATTTAAAATGACAGAGATGTGGGTGAAAGGTAATAGAAAAACAAGTATTTTATGCTTAGATACAGACCATCTTTCTTAACCCCTCACCACCCCATCCCACCCCCCTAAAGATGCCTGTTTTACTCTCACTGAGTAGAGATAATGATATGAGCATTCAAACTCAAATATTTAAGTCCCCCAACAACAGACTTCAAAACTATTCTCTCTCCTCTCATTCTTCATCCCAGAGTTCAGCAAAGGCAACATACAATGATTTAGTATAGAAACAGGAACAATCATAGAAAAAGATAATAAGTCATTTCTTGGAGGCAAAATGCCTGAAAGGTAAATAAGCAACTTGTACCAAGCACAGAGGTTCCCACCACCATCAGATTATAGGTTTAGGGTTGAAAATAACAGCTGACTCCATGCCCCTCATTTAAAAAAAGAAGTTCGGAACAAGGCAATGACTTGGCTGGGAAGAACCTTGAAGCACTGTGTCCAAATTAATTTTACAGATGAGGAAACTGAAGCCTGGGGAGACAACTGGTTTGCCCAAGGTCACCCAGCCAGGGTCAGAGGTGGGATTTGAACCCAGATCCACTGCTTCTGTGTGGCAGCATGGCATAATGGAGAGAGAGCCTCAGAGCCAGGAATATATAGTACCATCTCTGACATACCCTAGGCAAGTCACTTACACTCACAGGGCTCTGGGTTTCAGAGAAGGTGCCAACCTGCATGACAAAGGGAGTTTTCTCACCCAGGACTCCCTCTACTCGTAAAAGTCCAGGCACCTATCCTTACACCACCAGTCTGTGCAGCGCACTATGGCGGCATGACCAAGCATCACTAAGGTCGATAAGCAGCGTGTTGACCAGGTGACAAATGGCTGTACCCATCAGTGCTGAGGCACCAGGCTGGCTCTGATGCTAAGTGGCCCTCTGTGAGCTGTGGAGACATCCCTGGACCTTCGGGTCATCAGCTGTGAAATAACATAGAGAATCACAAGGGCTTGGAATGACTGTAAAGTGCCCTGGAATATTCAAAAGGCGCTGTTAAACTTATGGCCTAGTCCTATTTGGGTGGTACTTCTTACAGCCTCATTTATGGGCAAGAAATTACACTTGCCTCTGCCATATTCTTTTTCTCCCATAAGCTGGGGTTGGGGTAGAGTGGGGTTGGGAATGGGGATAGAGGGTCTCCTCTCCAAATAAATTTTTCCAAATTTAGTCATTCCTCATGGGAGAAATGGGGAGCCATAGATAAGGACAATGGAGTTTGATAAATGATCCTTAAATTCCCTTTAACATGAATTACAAAGCTTGAAAATAAGATTGCCTTTAACTAAAAAAAAAAAACCCTCCAAATTTTATGAATTCTAAAATGTAGAGCATGTGTTTAGGCAAATTTAGGGAAAAGCTCAGGGAATAATAATAAGCATGCGCAACAGAGTTTTCTATAAGGCACACAGGCTATGTCCCTAATGATTAGATCACTGCACTGTTCAGGAAGCAGAGCATCGTAAATCTGGTTACGAGCCCCGTCAGCTTCTCTCTACACTAAGATACACACTCCAACTCTGCACTTCAAGAAGAGGGCAAATCAGAGACGCTCTAATACAATCTTTTGTGAAATGTCCCTCCCTTCTCCACCCCTTTCCTCTCCTTTCCTTATTTTTTTTTCTCTAGCAATATCCAAGCATTCAGCTGTCTTACTTTGGTGGTAGTAGTCTTTAGACACACCCTCCAAAAGAAAAGGGAGGGACAGAGTGAGGGAGGGGGAGAGAGAAAGAAAGAGAGGGAAAGGGAGAGAGACAGAGAAGAGAGAGACAGAGACAGAGACAGAGAGACAGGGACAGAGAGAGACAGAGAGAGAGAGGGAGAGAGAGATGAATACAGTGCTGGCTAATAACTGTAAATGCCCAATATAATTATTAACTTAAACATAAGCCCAAAATGCAAAACATAACTCTCATACTTGCCCATATTTACACTCCAGGGCACTAGGCTTCTAATGAAAAGCTCACTTTTTAGGCTACACCACATATTATTATACACATGCCTTGAAAGGTACAGTAAAGGTCAAAGTCTCCTGGATTCTGCATTTCTGGAAATGCATATTTAAAACATGAATCCTTAATGCTACACAAGTTGATGCTTTCCAAACCAACATGTACCCCTATGGCAATGAATTTAAGTACATACAAAGCAAAATGTTAAGTATTCAATTTATACTAATTTCCCTTAAATATATGTACATGTAGCACATGCAGAAAATAAATAGCGAGTGGAGCAGTGCTGGGCTGGGGCTCCTGTGAACTTGATACAAGGAGAATGGGAGCTACTGCACTTCCCTCCATTGACATCGTAAAGTTGCCACATTTTCTGGGCTCTCTTTTGAATTAATGTGACATCTGTTCCAAGTACAGCATGCTAACATTTTACTAAAAGATATTTTCATTCCACATTTGTATCTGGCTTGCTTTTGAGCTGAACTCCTATTTTATTTCACTGGTCATTATTTCTTTATACTAGGTTGTCAATTTGGCATTCCTAATCTCCCCTGAGCACAAAGGCCCACTCAAAAAAAGATCAGCAGCTTAAAACCATCTAACAACAATAATTACAATATGCTTTGCATATAGATTAAATAAAAGAAATAAACAGCACAAAGGTTTTCATGGGATCCTTAGTTTCAAGTCCTGATAAGTTAAAGGCATCAGTCCCTTCCACAAAAAGAAGACAAGGACAAGGTATTGGGAGGATGGGAACAGGGGTGGGGGTGGGGGTGGAGGGTGTGTATGCACATAACTGGGCACTAACAATAATCCAAGGTGCGAAGTCTGACCTTCATGGAGTAAGAAAGATTCCAGTAACTCAGACTGACCGAGCTCTAGAGGTCTGAGGATCTGAGGACATTCTCACAACTGCTGCGGCACACAAGCTAACTACCACCACCTCCATTTAACATGCGTGCAACGTCACGTCACGCTGTGAGAAGACGCTTACCAAGCTATCCTGGGCTCTATTCCTGAAGGGGGGAGATGATGGGGCGGCTTCCTCCCTGGGGCGGACCCCAGAGAAAACAATAAGGGGGTCTCCTTTAAGCTAAGGCCTGCCCAGGCCTCCTCCCCCTCCCCCCCTTTCTCTCCCCTTCCACAGAAATAGGCTTCTTTAAAATACAGAAAGCCCCAAAGGCTCCCTGCAACTTAAAGCCTTGAATCTTGTAGCAACTGTCCTCTTGCTGTCACCAGGGCTACCTACTAAGCCAGTTCCACTGTGTTTAAAGGCAGGCAAAAGAGTTTGAGAACAGCGACTCCCAACTTCATTTGGCCCAAGAACACTGTGGGGCCTGAAAGATACTGACAGAACCAGTAAGTACTGCCTAGTGGTTTAATAGACAAGAAGACCTCTGGGATAAAGTCGTGGTGGAGAAATTAATGTTGAAGCAAAACAGAAGAAATTAATCCCCCCAAAAGCCCCTGCTGCATCCATGAATTTTTATTTAATCTTTTAAAGGGGAAATACTGCAAGAATCAGTGTTATCCAAGGAAGCCTGGACAGCCTTATACCCAAGTAAACACAAGACAGAATTCAACAGTGCAAACATGAATGAACCGCCAGCCTACTATGGTCAAGCACGGGGCATAAAAAAAACAAAGCGAACACTCTCTGCCCTCAAAGAGCTTGCCTCTGGTGGAAGTCCTCTAACTCACAAACAGAGAAGTAAAGCTGAGGTCATTTTAGGGGGAAGAAGGAGGGCCAAAGACTGACCATCCAGCCCAGAACCACCTGGGGCAGGAGGCAGAATGGAGAGTTCTCCCAACAGCCCCTAAGCAGCCCTGTGAAGTGGGAGCAAAGCCTCTGAAGGGGAATGATGTGAAATACGTCTTCAGCGGTCTGGGGGCCCGGCTGAGTCCTGTATTTACCCTTGGGACAACAGGGAGGCCCTGAAGGTTGAGTGGGAGAGTAGCGGAGTCGGATCAATTCCTTAAGAAGGCTGCTCAGGCAGATAGGCATAGAAGAAAGCAAGCAAAAGCTGTCTGGAGACAGCACTGCCACTGACCCAGGAACCCTCTGCTGTTTATCTTTGTACCTCAGTTCTCCACTCATGACACTGCACCAGAGAGTTCCTAACTCAGGAGGGAGGATAACAGAATTTTGCCTTGATGTCCTAAACCCTCGGAATGAAAGGTACTGTGGCAGTCAAAACTTTTTCTATATACTAGAGTTTGAAATGGAGGGAGATGAAGGGGGCCGTTGGATCTATTTCTTGCCATATAGAACCACCTTGGCTGCAGAAGTCCCCAAAGTCCTAAAATGATGTAGAACTCTGCAGTAGCCACTAGAGGATCATACCCATGGTGGAAAGACACCCCCTACACTAGTAAAGTCACTGAACCTCTCTGACTCAGTTTCCCTCCTTTTTAAACTACCTATCTCTCATGGCTATGAAAAAAAGCACTTTTATACCCTGTAAAAATCTGCAGAAAAGTGAGATCCCATTAATTTAGTAAGTATGAGACCAGGAGTTAATCATATGACCTTTTGGAATCCTCACAATTTATGAAGAGTAGGTTTGTTCTAAAGACCAGAAAGCTCGACTCAGCCACAAATCAGAATTCCCTCCCAGGCACGATCCAAAAAGAATTCCTACTCTAGACCTGAAGAATGCTCTAGTGTCATCCAAGTATTTAACCAATGAGATGAGATGAGATGATTTCAAAAGTGGCTATATTCCTAGCCCACGTGGAGGCAAAAAAAAACTCCAAGAATGAGTTTTACTCCCTGGAAAAGTGGTGTTCAGGACACCTTGTAGACTCATACCTGAGAGTCTGTCTATAGCCAAGGAAGAAATGTTGGCCAAAATTTTATTAAGCCCAAATATGGTAAAGACTTTTGTTTCCAAAGGCAAATTTATTTTTCTAAATATTAAAAAATATTTTTAGGGGCGGCCAGGTGGTGCAGTGAGTAAGCGCACCAGCCCCAGAGTCAGGATGACCTGGGATCAAATCGGGGCTCAGACACTTAGCACCCACCCAGAAACACCTGGCTGTGTAACCTTGAGCAAGTTACTTAACCCCAATTGCTTAGGGGCAGCCAGGTGGTACAGCAAGTAAGCACACCGGCCCCAGAGTCGGGATGACCTGGGATCAAATCCGGGCTCAAATCCGGGCTCAAATCCGGGCTCAGACACTTAGCACCCACCCAGAAACACCTGATCGTGTAACCTTGAGCAAGTTACTTAACCCCAATTGCTTAGGGGAGGCCAGGTGGTACAGTGAGTAAGAGCCATGACCTGGGATCAAATCCGGGCTCAGATACTTAGCACCACACCCAGAAATAGTAACTGGCCCTGTAACCTTGAGCAAGTTACTTAACCCCAATTGCTTTAAAAAATATCTATTTTTAAATGCCATTAGTCAATGCATAACAGGTACCTATGTAGAAAATCTACCATCATAACAAAGAAAAAATTGTTTGTAATCACATTCTACATCCATTACTTGATATGTTAGGAGGTTGAGTGCTAATGAAACATTAGAATTTAATTCTGAAATCAAGTACCCCAATTTATAAAGTTTAAAAATAAAGAATAGATCAAGTCACACCCATATCCAAAAAATTCAGAACAGGTAACCATAGTGGAGCTACTGTTAATAGTCTGTACAACACTGTTAACAGAGAAAAGAAAAAAAATCTAACAGAAAGGAGTACACAACACTAAACCTTTGCTTACAAGACTTAATTTGTCTGTACTTTTAATCTCCAAGGACAATCACAAGCTTTTCCTGAAATCAAGGTACCTAATTAACCCCAAAATATTGGTAAATCAAATTCTCCAGTTGAACAAGGTACTGGGGGGTTCATACTTATTTGGAAGTTTCAAAAAGAAAGTAAAATTTCTAACTTCTATTCTCACCATTTTCCTCTAACATCCAACTCTGATGGGAAAAATTATCATGTTTTTAGTATCAGAGATGATTTCCAGGAACTGAAAAACTTTTTAGCAATTTACTTGAAAGGTTTCAACCCAAGTATCACTGTAGAGAACACTGGAGACTAATCACACATATGCCAAGAATGCTTAACAACTAACATTAACTACGAAGAAAAAAATATTGTTCCCAATTTTCCAAACATTAAAACTCAGCACACACATACACACATGTATGTATGTATGTGATTTGTTCAAGAACACAATTATTTGTGTGACCAGCATAATTCAAAGATTGAGCTAAAACACATAAAGAAATCTTTTTAAAAAATATATACAAGTCTTGAAATTAATTACTCTGGTTCCTATAGTAACCTAACACAACCCCTGTGATACTCTGAATGGGGCCTATTTTAAATGGGCCATCTCCATATATAAGTATCTTTTCTAAAAAGTCACTGGGGGAAGAACATAAATTTTGAATCTATCATTTCTTCAAATTTCAAATATAGTACGTCTTGATCTATACTTGATTCAACCTATCCCTTTGCATCCCTCCCCATCCCCCAAATCTGGACTTTTTGCAGCAACTTCATCAATGTACACCTGACTTTGAGGATTTCTGTAGGAATCCAGAATCTCTATGATTGAAGCCTTAGGACTGTACAGTTCTAACCTATTTAATATGACAAGCCCAAATTCTTCCCTCCTCCCATATGCCTATCATTCTTATCAACACAGATGCTAGTGGATGGAAAATATGAGGAGGTATAAGCTACAAACGGTGCTACATCACCCTCTTCTTGTACTGGTCACAGAAAAAACCTGATTTTTAAAAAATCTTTCTTTGTTTTTTATTTTTAAAAGATCTACCTCTCTGAATTTCATCTCTTTTTATTATTGGGTTGAAAAAAAGATAACTATAGAATTAATCATGGGATGGCAGACATCAGCCCAGATACAATAAACTTTCAACACCTCCAAAGGAGCTGTTTAACGTCTAACGTGAGCACATTAAGACTATTCTAACCTGCATTATTTATGGAAGAAAAGGTTCCTGGTATTACAGTAGGTTTATTGTGTAAATAAGTATTCAAATAATTGCTACTAAAGGCACAGTTTTGCTCTTAAATCCACACAGTAGCTCTCAGCTCTAATATTCTGTGAACTCCACATAAGAAGCAGAGAAAATAAGATTAGGACAGAAATGAGCCAAGAAGACCGGAAAGATCTCCAAACTGGTTCCTTACACAAATTACTAAGCACAGACAAAAGCCTCAGTTTCCCCATGTACAAAATGGTAGGGATGGTCTGTTTGACTCTAGTTGGACTCCCTTCCAGATAAAAGAAAAATATTAGTCCAGGTCTACACCAGTCATACAAATAAGATTCAGGCAGGAAGGGCCTAAAAGAAATTAGAGGTTGCCTAAAACAAAGTATGGGGAAAATAAAAAACAATAAAAACCCCAGGCACATGACTCTGCTTCTTCCCATTGGTTACAATGCATCATAAATTTTTAGCTTTAAGGAGCTTCAGAGGTTAAGTCCAACCCCTCCACATCTGAACAGACAACGAAACTGAGTCCAAGGTAAGTAACCTGCCCAAGGGTCATATGGCAATTAAGTATAGTAGGATTTGAACCCAAGGCCTTCCTGACACCAACACCCATTACACTAAGAAGATGGGAAAGGGTTAACAATTTTTTTTTAAATTTTGGAAGGTAGAGTTTTGCCAAGATCATATTATACATGGCTATACGCTTTTTTATAATAAATCTGACATACTACAAAGATGAACATATCTCTATATAAAAAAACAGGACTTGGGTTTTTTAAGTATATATTAAGTTTAACAGGTAATACTAGCAGTGTCCCGCTGGTCTTGTGTCCCCCTTCTGAATTTCTATTCTCTTCTGCAAACTGTCAGTTTCACTGACACTCTTCTTCTCTTTTCAAAGTCTTACTTTTCCATCTTGATCTCTCCCTGTCCCCTTGTACCAAACAAGTGTTATCAAGCCAAACAAATTCACACACTGGTCCAGTCTAAACTTCCTTAACTCTTCACAGTAACAAAAGGCACAGTACTCCTGCCTGGAAGTCAGAACTGCTGAGGTCTGACCTGGCCCCTCTGCTGCTAACCAGGGCAGCGTCTTAAAGAACACACCTCTCTGGATCTGTTCCTCATCTGTAAAACATTATTAAGTTAGACTTTATTATAATCAGGGTTCTTTTACCTCTAGGATTTTGTGATTTAAAAAAAACCCACATGGGGGCTATAATAGGGTTTTATTCCCACGATCTTGATATTATCACGGGCTTCTGATGATCAATAATGATCAAATTTGTATTTGCGTAACTTTATTGATATACACAAAATGCTCTGCATATTTTACCAGATCACAGAGACAGAGATAGAAGGGCCTTCAGAGGCCATTTATTCCAAAGCCCTCCGTTTATACACACGTAATCCTAAGCAGAATCCCACAAAGATAAAGTGACTTACTCAGGTGGTAAAAGAGGGAGGCAAGATCTGGAATTCAGGTCTTCTTACTCCAAGGTCTGTGTATAGATTTTGTATTTTAAATGTTTTTAATGAGGCAGAAAAGCTGGCTCACTTCAAAGTTAGCCAAACTTAAAATTTAGAAACAGAAACACAAACAAGAAATTGAAGAAACCAAGTATCTTGAACTCCCATGGCTGCCATGCAGACCAAACTTCTGTATTTCAGCTTTCCATTCCTACAAATAACACTTTAATCATTTTCAGCAATACATATTTCCATCTATTACACAGTGTCCGTGATGGTAATGAAAATTACAAAGGAAAACTGCAACTGCACACTCTTATCTTGGCAGGCCAAAAGTGTATTTTAGTTTATCTTTAACTACCAAACTATAAAGGCATCACACTAAAGGAGGAAACAGCCAGGTACACACCATTACCAACATCACCAACACCCCTGATCACCAATACTGTCCACAGTATCTTCAACTCCAAAAACATTTAAGTACCTAAGGCTGGAACTCCAAGGTTACTTAACATAAAGCCTGGAGAGCCCTAAAGCCCTCAAAAATCATGCATCTGTGTCTAAAATTCGTTATCATATGTTTTAAAAGAAGCTGGTAAAAATCAAGCTAATTTAAAACTAAAGGAAATGTTATTTTAAATATTCATTATGAAGTTAATTGTTTAACACATAAAACAATAACAACCAAAATTCACTCTACTGAAAGTGATTACTGCTTTTCAAAAAACCTCAGGCTTTGCCCCAATTTGCATTAAATGGACTCTACAATGTGAGAAGAGTACCATAAGCAGTTTGAAGTAACTACAAATCCCAGCATGCAATGCTCTCACCAGATGACAAATAAAGGATTGCATTGCATCCTGGGACTTGTAGTACAGAGGCCATAGCATTCTGCTAGAAGTTCAACAAAGTCTGGACCATCTTTCAAGGCTTGGCAAGAGCTAGTCAGAAGGGACAATTCTGTTCCCTCTTCTGGGGCACCACAGAGATTACCTTCAGCACAATCTGTAAAACTCAATATCTGAATCAGTGCATTTTCACATACAAAATACTGTCAAGATGGGCATATGGAATAATGTACCAATTAAAGAGCAGAAAATTCTGTTAAGTTTTGGGTTTTTTTTTCTCTGCAAGGTCCAAAGTATAGCAGCTTCTAACTTGGTCAATTTGAAAATATACTTTGAAAAAAATATTATTTGTTGGGTTTCCTATCAGAACTGACTTTTGGGCACCATCCCCCAAAAGATACATAAATCCCACAATTACCATACCCACCATCCATAATGAGCCTGGTGAATAGAGCCTGGCTTCAGATTCTGAAGAGCCTGAGGCTATGCCCTCCTTCCCCACCCCCCACATAACCTCTCAGTGCCCTCCAGCAGCCCAGACTGAGGGAGTCCCCAATTAATCAATCATGGAGCACTTATTAAGCTGTCAGTATCCTGTGCCAGGCCTTAGGACAGTTGCTGAAGGTACAAAGACCAGAAAGAAACAATCCTCCTCAGAGAACCCGAATTCTATGAAGAGAAACGTGTGCCCGTCTAAGTACATACAAAATAAATAGCAGGTAATTTCCACAAAGGGGATGTGACAGCACAGGTCTCAACCCGACCCTATCCCCAACAACAAAACAAACGCCCGACACACAGGAGGACTAATACCCACGACTATTTTGCAGCTATGTAAAACTTTTTGCAGGAGGCCCCACATAATTTTCACATGCAGCTGCACCTCCACAAGCAGGCAAGAGAATCAAGCTCCCAACATCTTTAAAAGAAAAAGGTAATAGAGCCTATAGGTATGACACAATTCAGCTCCAGCCACCCAAAGCCCCTGGGGCCTCCACCTCCCCACACAAGTGACTACACTTGGTCACCAAAGGTTCTGAAGCTTTACCAATATAACCAAAGCCCTGGACACAAGGCCTAAGCCAGTGGTTGCTATGGTTACCATCCTCCAACTTATCCAGAGATTATTATGATTATTTTTAAGTTTCGGTTTTAAAAAACATTTGCTGGTTCTGATAGTTAACTGACTGAACAGATCGACTGCTGCTTAGTTTCTAAACAGGAGGCTTCAGAGATGCACATGGTTAACAATACTTGGATCTGCAGTAGAGAAAAAAATCAATTCTTTTCTGCCGCTCCTTCTCCTCAAGTACTGACAGTTTGTATTCTCAATGCAGCCAAAACAATAAAACAAACCCATCTTTCTGGCTCCTGTGCTTAAGTGATTTCCCCCTAAGTTCACAAACAGTTACAAAAGAAAGCCCAGATCACCAACCTGTTAGGCCCCATCCCCTTCCTCTCTCCCCATGAAGCAGCATCCTCTTAGAAAGAGTCTGCAATAGAAACACTTCCAAAACAAGCTCCAAGTCAGAAGCCTAGCATAGTTGTCAGAGGGCTAACTGGCTAGTTTTTAAAAGTCAACTTCCAAAGTCTTAAAGGGTAGGGAAAAATGACGTTACATTCACATCTCAACTTGGAATGGCAAGGTATAGACACAAAGATAATGGATCAGAACATTAACAGCTCAAGTTATAACATCTGGATCACCACCCCTTCTTTAAGATTACTGGGCTGATGAAAAAGTCATTGAGAAATTAGTCTAAAATTTATAGGTCAACATTCCTACACGGAGAACTACTAACTAAGGGCTCCAGATAGACCTCGGAAGGATAGCAAAGTTTTACAAACTACTACTACAGAAAAATATACAAAGCAAAAAAAAAAAACTATTTTGAGAAATAATTGTTTTATAATAAATCATGTGCAGTGTTAACACATTCCCTCTATGAATTCTCAAAGCAGAAAAAAAAGCCCCCAACCAAGGACAAAGCTGATGTCGACAAAATCCATTTTGGGTTTCTAAAGAAAACCTAGGACTAGATAACTATTCATATAACTGAAGAGGCAACACAGCTCTCTAAAAACTAACCTGTAGATTAAACTACATAAAGGAAACCAAACCTAACCAGACTGAGGATAAAAGGGATTCTATCCAAAGATTCTAGGCTTGAAACTTCATTTGCTTCTATTTTCCCCCTCGGATAATGATTAAATGAAAACATCTACAGGACAATACTATTCTGAAGATAAAAGAGACTAACTTTAGCCATTCTTTCAAAATGACCATGACACAGGCAAGTGAATATTGCACTTGGAAATTTAATTTTGGTCTTCCCCTTAAACAGAACTCTTCCTCCACCTGGAAAAGTTTCCCAATATAAAGAAGATAATTTCTATATATTCTCATGTATACTAAGACATAATTGCTTTTATTTTCCAAAAGCCTTTAAACTTAGTCTGTTTGACCCACAGAGAAAACCACAAAGTTCGAAGCTTTTATTTTAACTTTAAACTTTAAGTTACTTCTCTACAAAAATATCTGAAGGGGGAAAAAAGTAAAGGTTTTTCTCCCCTGATTCAAACAACAATTTATTTCTTGTTTTCTTCCAAAAGAAGGAAAAAAACAACCATAAAAATTCCCATACAAAGATACAGACACACAAGTTATCTTGGTCTTGAAAACATAGGCTTGAAAGTTTTTTGAAAAGTTCTGGACAAATTAAAACTCAACATGACGTTGAAAAGGCCTTTACAAGCCTCAGGCTCTGTGATGACACCTGCTAGTATACACATTAGAAAGAATGTGGGAGCAGCAGAGAGATGCCCAGGTTCCCCACAAGCCAGAGCTGCACCGACAGGGGAGCAAACAGCCCAAAGCCAGAGGACCTAAAGTAACAGCAAGAGTCATTCTCCCATTGATGCAGATGGCATCCTAAGATTCAGAAAGCACTTTCTGCTACAACAAACAACTAAGCGTGCATGTGTTCTCATATTTCTTTTTAGAGGGAGAAAAAGGAAAAGCAAATTTTAATAAGGGGGAAAGATTTCACAGCCAAACTCCCAAAAGAAAGTGACAAGCATTTTTTAACTAGAAAAATACACTGAGAACTTTCTTTAAACAAATACCTTAAAAAACAACATCATAGTACAGTTCCTGAAACTTTCCCTACCCATCCAGGACCCTATTCTCCCTTGCATTCATTCTTTTCCGAACCAGTAGCAACCAGCTTTCTCTTCCAAAGAGGCAATCAACAGACCACATGGCAGTCTGTCACCAAGTATGACAGCTATAAAATACACGTGTCCCAGAAGTCTTAGTTCAGTTTCAAACTTCAAGAGTTGTCTATCTAGGAATTTAACGCAGTTAACTTCCAAAAAGCTTCACAAACACTCTGAAGTTTTTAACAAGTTTTCTGTAGGACTCCATGAGCAATGGCAACAAACTTCCAGAGGTATGAATTCACCTTAAACATGTAGAGTTTCAGAAGACCACATGCTCTGAACACTATGAAGCTGTTCCAGTGGCCCTTTTCCTTTGTAGCCCAGTTATGTCCATAAGCCACACTCTGTGAACATCTGCAATGACTTATCCCCAATGGTACAACCTGACTTAAGGTTTAAGAATTCCGAAGGCTCTGGAGGCCAATGTAAAAGAGGTGAACTGGACCTATATAAATTAGCCCCTTTGTGTCTATCCAGTAAGGTCCTTCTCCAATTTGGAGAACCACTTCACCCAAAAAGAAACTGAAATGTCTACCATACACTACAATTACCAATTCCAAACTACAATGCCCCAAAGCCTGTTAATAGGAATACTGAGATAAGCAGTACCAGGCCTGAAACTCCAATCATCAATTGCAAATGTTGTTATGAGAAAATGGTTGATCCCAAGGATCTTGTCAAAGTCTGACAACCCCGACGTGAACCATTTCTGTGCATGCTCTCTGAACAAGTGTGCCATGCAGGCTCAGCACCCCAACTCCATCCTCAAGAACAAAAACAATGCCATGGACACATGTGTAAAAAGCAGCCTGCCTTCCTTTGAGCCATCCCTCGACAAAAGGCTGTCCGGGTTTCCATTCCAACACAGCCTCATCTCACTCAGAAATAGAATCTTAAATGGACTTACTGAAGGCACTCCTGGAACTCTGAGCTGAATGTTAACCTGTCACTCCTTTGGCCCAGATGCCGAAAATGAGTGGTAAGCCCAAGCTCAAAATTCAGCCGGAGAATGGCCTTCTGTCGCCGCAGCACCTCCTACTGGGCAGAACTGAGAGCTGTCCACACAAGGCGAGTGGGCATCTATCTCCAAAGCAGTTACCCACATGGATGATCAAAGGATGGCAGCAGTGAGGATAATGTAGTAAGTAGGGAAATGGGACCACTTCACCACTGGGGCTTCCGTAGGCCCATGTAGATGTCTTTTCTCAAAAGTCCTTTACCTCCAGGTCCATGAAATCTGAAAAAGAAGGCAATCTTGTCTGAGTTGGGAGTATAACTTGTTTTCCCCGCACAGAACTTTCAAAAACTCTTTTTAAAACTCAAACATCTTCAGCAAGACTCAACCAGAAGAGGTTTTATTATGAGAGGGCCCCATTGGGTAGTACCAGTCAAATGACAAACATCACTATGCTCCTAAGAAAGAAAACAAAGTCTTAAGCTAAAATGTTCCTGGTGAGTTTGCTCACTGTGCCAGTCACTATTTTGTTATTTTTAAACTACTACCAGAAAGGTCTTTAAGCGCAGTTTTAAACCTAATGTAGTCTTCAGGACAGAAATTTCATTGATAAGTATGAGTTCAACTGCACACCAACTCCTCCTCTTACAGAAGACATGCCCAGGATTTAAAGATGTTTTCTTGGGACTTTAAATGATCATCAATAAATCAGTTTTAGGCCCACAATGAAGATTTCCCATTAAAGAGAGCAACTAAGGAGGAATATCGGATTTTAAAAATAAATTATAGCATTTTCAACAAATATGTAGTAACAGTTCCCTACAACTCTGTGAACCAAACTGTAAAACTTAAAAAAAAAAAAAAATCCTGGGCTTCTCTTCAAAACACAAGTGAAGCTGACCCATTTATTTTCACTGTCCAAACTGAGCCAATCCCAGATTTAAGCTAAAGGTGCAAATGCTGAAAAGTGTCCTTCAGTGTTTCCAAAGTCCCCAATTTCAGTCATCTTAAGATATTTTACTCAACAAGGATTCTATCTTCTTTATAAAAACAAACAAACCAACAGAAAGAATGTCCCACCTTGTTACCCTCTGACACCTCTGTAACGCGCACCTATGTAAGTTCTCCCTACAGGGCAAAAAAAAACACACACACAACCGGAATTCCATTAGTTAGAACTAATCTTATCCTACAGTTGGGCTCTAAATGACTCAGGTAACATTCCCTGGCCCCTGCCCATCCAAGTTCCCCCAGCTGAGGCATCCACAGGGCCAACAGCCCCTCTCAGAGAAGGAGGGAGGAGAAAAGCCAGAGCCCACCAAAAAGCAGCCCCAAGTTCAGCGTCAAGGCCGGTGCAGAGGCCCACACTAGCTCCCAGCGCACCCCCCACCCCGGGATTCCCGAGCACGAGAAGCCAAGGGGCCGTGCAGGAGGAGCCCCACTAGTTGGGGACCCAAACAAAGAATATTTCAACATCTGACCAGGATGTGATGGCACGGATTCACCCAAGAAAACAAACCCTCCCTTCCCTCGGCGTCCGCCTGCCTGCGTGCCCCTCCATCTCTACAACTAACTCTCAGGACCCCTCGGGCTCCCGACCTCCCCCCCCCCCCCCCCCCCCAGCCCCGGCCTGGGGGGCGGGGGCTCTGCATCAGCCCCCTCCCCCAGCCCCCCGGGGCCACCTCGGCCCGGCCCGGCCCGGCGGGCAGCATAAAGAGCGAGCCCGGGGATGGCGAGCCAGAAGTGCTGCCAAGTGCGGGCGCCGCGGGGCGGGAGCAGCCCGAGTCCCGCACGCCGAGCCCAGCCGGCCCCTCCCCCGCCCCCCCGGCGGCGGGGCGGGGGGCGCGGGAGTCCTTGCGGTCCGCGCGCGGGTGCGTGCGTGCGTGCGCGGGGCTGCGGGGAGGCCGGCCCCGGGTGAGGGGTGCAGGCTCACTCTTCAGAATAACAAGTTGCCCAAGAAGAATAAGGAGCGGAATTTCCCCAGCGCCGCGGCCCCGGCCCCCAAAGACAAATGCACCAACACACTCGCTCACACTCACTCACACGCGCGCACACTCACACTCACACACACGCGAGCCCGACGGCGTCAGCAGCCGCAGCTTTTTTTTTTTTTTTGCACCAGGTCTCTCGCCGCCAAACAAGATGGTTTTACAAAAAAAAAAAAAAAATGGTCCCCATCCTCCTCCTCCTCCTTCTCCAAACTTCCCCCCTCCAATCGAGGGAGGGAGAACGGGAGAGAAAAGGAAACAATCATCAGCCAGGGAGAAACCAAAGGGCAGAGAACGAAGCTCCCCGGCACCCCCGCCCCCCCGGGACAACGTGACCCCCCCCCGCCGGGCCCCTCCCCCCGCGCGGGGGGGGCCGGCCCCCCTCCCTCGGCAGCCCTGCCCGCAGCTCCCCCGCTCCCCAGGCTGCTCATAAACTTACTTCCAATTCATCCTGGGGGGGGGGAGGGGAGGGGAGGGGGGCTGGGGAAATAGACAAGATTTTTCCATTGTCTTTGGGGGGGGCGGTGGAGGAGAGGAAGGACACCGAGAGGGGCGCCCCCCCCGGGGAAGTTCTTCCTGAAATCCCAAGTTGACTCCAGGGGCCCTGACAAGAGCCCCCCCTCCTCTCCTCTCCTCCCTCCCCGCTCCATCCTCTCCCCTCCCCCTCACCACCCCAACAAACTCCCAGCAAGCAGCCCCTGCATCTCCCTGAGACCAACACCAAGAGACGAGACAGAGACAGAGAGAGAGAGAGGAGGGGAGAGGAGGGAGGGAGGAGAAACAGCTACTCCAGGAGAAAAAAAAAGAAAGAGCAGAGCAGAGTGAGAAGAAGAGAGAGAGAGAATGGAAAAGCTGGGATACTGCACCCTCCTGCTGCTGGCTGGCTGTCCCCCTGGCAGCTGGAGGCAGGAACTCTGAGCAGGAGAAGCAGCAGGAGGAGGAGGAGGAGGAGGAGGGGGAGGAGGGGACTCTTCTTCATGGGGAGAGAGGGAGGGAGGGAGGGAAGCAAGGAAGGAGGGAGGGAGGGAAGGAAGGCGCTGGGCTGCTGCTGCTGCTGCTGCTGCTGGAGCTGGAGCTGGAGCTGCTGCTGCTGCTGCTCGGGGCCTCTCACTTTTTGAATATACTCGAGTGTGTTAAGATGGGAGGCTGCCCCCCCCTCCCTCCTCCTCCTCTCTTCTCCCTCACTCTCACTCCCTCACTCACTCCCTCACTCCTCTCTCTGGGCAGTTTCTTTCCTCCGCTTCCCCAGGCAGGGGGGTGGGGAGGAGGGGGCCGCGGGGGGAGGGACGGGAGCCTCCTCCTCCTCCTCCTCCTCCTCCTCCCCCTCCTCTTCCTCCTCCTCCTCCTCCTTCTGGAGACTCACTCTCACAGAGGCCCGGGGCCGAAGTGAGAGGAGGGGGCGGGCGGAGGAGAACCCGAGCAGCGGGAGACAAACTGTGAGAGACCCAGCAGCCCAACTCTTCTTCTTCTTCTTCCTCCTCCCCCCCCCTCCTTCTCCTCCTCCTCCTCCTCCTCCTCCTCCTCCACCTCCTCCCAGCAGCAGCAGCAGCAGCAGCGAACACCACCAGCCCATTCACCACCCGGCCCCGGGCCGCAGCACCTCCGCCGCCTCAGCCCGGGGATCCCTCCGCCCAGGCCCAGGCCCAGGCCCAGGCACACTCGCTCGCTCGGGAGCCCGCCGCGCGGCCCCGCCGACGCCGTGCGCGTGCCCGCGCGCCGCTACCGCCGCCGCCGCTCGGGAGAGAGTGAGGGCGCTGGAGGGAGCGGGCCGGCCGCGGGGGCGCGGGGCTCTTCCCCTCCTCTCCCTCCCTGGCCGCGCCTGGGCCTGGGCCTGGCCTGGGCTGGGCCGGGCCGGGCCAGGCCGGGAGGAGGAGGAGGAGGCCTAACGGAGGCGCTCGGGCGGACTACTTGTCGGGGCGGTGCGGCGAATTTATTTCACTTTGCCTAAGGAACGGGGTGTGCTGCGGCCCCCATTGCCTAGGGAAAAAACCCGGATGTAAAGTGAGTGAAACTAAACTCGAGTGAAGTAGGGCAGCGGCGGCGGCGCAGGAGGAGGGGGGCGCGGGCTGCCCCGGCCGGCCCCGGGTCCGCGCCCCGCACCCCGCACCGCCCACGGACCCGCGGCCCGGGACGGGCCGGCGCGGGCGGGGCCGCGGGAGCGCACCGCGGGGCGCCCGGCCCCGCCCCCGGGCCCGTAACTGCCCCGAACCCCCGGGGGGAGGGGGCGCGCGGAGGGGGCGGGGCCGGCAGAGCCGGGCCCCCCCACCCCCCGCCCCTGCCCAGGCCCCCGGAGGAGGCACAACAATGGCCCGCGGCCCGAGCAGCCCCCCGCCGCTGGGGGCCCGCGGGCGGCCGAGGCTCCGGAGAGCCCCGGGCTCGGCGGCCGGGCGGGGGCGGGGCCGGGCAGCTCGCCCCTTCGGGGGCGCCGATTAACAATGCGGCTCCCGCAGCAGGTCCGCGGGTGTCCGGGGCTCGCGGGTCCCGGGCCCGGGGGGAAGGCGCTGAGTCGGAGGGCGGCTTGGGCGCGAGCCGCGACTGCCCCCCGCAGCCCTGCCCGCACCCGCTCCCAGGACTTTCTCCCAGGACCCCGTGAAGACTCGATCTCTCAATCGTTTTACACTTTCATCAGTTTTCCCCTCTCCCTAGAGCTTCTCGGAGATCAATGGATGGAGCTTTATTAAAGTATTTACTTATTCCTATGTGGGCTGTAAAATTAGGTTTTGTTTCTTGCAAAGATGAAGTTCTGAAAACTGAAATTAAAATATGGATACAGTTTATTTTAAAAGTTCTGATCCTTGAGCACACCAGGCTTTCCAAAAAAAAAAAAAAATCACAGCAGGGAAAGTCAGAAGGAAAAAAAAAAGTAATTTTAAAAGGTACAGAAAATGAAAATCCCTATAAATGAATCAAGAAGCCTGGATGAACTCATTACCATGTTGTGAAACTAAACCCATAATGCAGTCATGATGAGTAACGGAAGGAGGTGTTGGGTAGTAATACAAGCCTTTATCATCTAGATAATTCTTAAAAGTCGGACTAACTAACCACTGTAACCATAACCTTGCTGTTGTCATTTAAACCTCACTGCAAAATTCTGGAGGCACCCTGTCTCATTGTTGGGGGAGGGGGGTGTCAACGACCCAAAGACTGGATGCCATCCTGTCTGACTTTCCATTTTGAGACCTAGAGGAAAAACTCAAGAATTCAAAGTTGAGTGGGGGCACAGAAACGGGAAAGGACCACACCCAGAAGCCACCTGGTTCGATTCCCTCATTTTGCCGACTGGGAAATCAACACCCGCTAGGTTAAGGGATTTCCCAAGGTCACACTGGGAATAAGCTTCAGAGGAGAGATTTGAAGGACATCTTGCCCTAGAACCACTGCTCCTTTCTACTGTACTATGCTAGGACTGGAATGTGCAGCGGCAGAAGCAACAAGTTGATACCATCCACCATCATTCACGTATTTGTGTGATTAAAATATGTTCCTTGGCTTTGGAGGGGGGTTGGGAGGAGTGCTTTAGAATGACCTTAGTATCATTTAGTCCAGCTCTTATCATTTTAAAGATAAACTGATGTCCAGTGACTTGACGTGGACATTTAAGTACTAAGTGGAAGTGCTAAAATTTTAATTCAGCCTCCATGGAAAAATCCAGAATATCTGTAAATTCATATTAAAAATTCCAAGTGTTTATATTAAAAAGTGTGACATGTCTATAAGTTTTCCTATCTGTAAAACAGTTTGATGTCCCAATTTAGGGGCAATGCTGAATTTCTTGAGGCTTTCTTAGTAATGATAGTGTTGCAATAATGATGATAATAAAGCATCTCCCCCATGAAAAATGCCCTTAAAGAATGTGGGAAAATTGGAACAGTAATGCATTGTTGGTAGAGTTGTTAGCTGATTCAGCCATTCTGGAGAGCAATTTGGAACTGTGCTCAAAAGGCTATAAAACTGTGCATACCCTCCTGCAATATCACTTCTAGGTCTGTATCCCAAAAAGATCATAAAAAAGGGAAAAGGACACAAATGTACAAAAAATATAGCATTTTTTGTAGTGGCAAAGAATTAGAAATTGAGGGGATGCCCATCAACTGGGGAATAGCTGAACAAGTTGTAGTATGGAACTATTGTTCCATATGTACTTTATGTAATGGAATACTATTGCTCTATAAGAAATGATGAGCAGGCAGATTTCAGGAAAAACCTGAAAAGACTTGCATGAACTGATACTGAGTGAAGTGAGCAGAACCAGGAGAACACTGTACACAACAACAGCAATATTGTGCAATGATCAGCTATGATAGACTTAGCTTTTCTCAGCAATTAAATGATTTAAGACAATTCCAAAAGACTCACGATAGAAAACACTACCCACATCCAAAGAACTATGGAGGCTGAATGCAGACTGAAGCATACTATTTTCTTTTTTGTTGTTTGTTTGTATTGATTTTCATTCTTGTGTTTTTTTTCCTTTTGTTCTAATTTTTCTTTCACAACATCACTAAAGTAGGAAAAGTTTAATATGACTGTACACATATAGTCTATATCAGATTGCTTGCCATCCTGGGAATGGGGGAGAGAAAGGGAGGAAAAAATTTTGAAACTCAGTCTTATAAAAGTGAATGCTGAAAACTATCTTTACATGTAATTGGAAAAAAATAAAATATTAAATGAAAATGGTTTTTAATTTAAATTTTCATTTACAATTTATTTTTAAAATATATAATATTCACAATATTATATAATATCTTAAAATTTAAATTTTATTTAAATTTAAAAAAAAAAATTATGGGCAGAAAGATTTCAGAAAAACCTGAAAAGACTTACATGAATTGATGTAGAGTGAAGTGAGCAGAACCAGGAGAACATTGTACACAGTTACAGCACCATTGTGTGATAATCAACTATGATAGACATAGCTCTTCTCAGCAATACAATGGTCCAAGACAATTCCAAAAAACTCATGATGGAAAATGCAATCCACATCCAGAGAAAGAACTGGAGGAGTCTGAATGCAGATCTAAGCATGATATTTTTATGTTGTTGTTTGTTTTTTTGTGTTTTTCATTCTTGTGGTTTTTCCCTTTTGTCCTGATTCTTCTTTCACAACATGACTAATGTGGAAATATGTTTAACATAATTGTACATGTATAATATCTATCAGATTGTTTGCTGTCCTGGGGAGAGGGGAGGGAGAAAAACTTGGAACTCAAAATCTTATAACAATGAATATTGAAAACTATCTTTACATGTACGTGGAAAAAAAATAAAATATTTTTTTTAAAAGCAATTGGGGTTAAGTAACTTGCTCAAGGTTACACGGCCAGTTATTTCTGGGTGTGGTGCTGAGTATCTGAGCCCAGATTTGATCCAGGTCATCCCGACACTAGAGCCGGTGCTCTTACTCGGTGAGCCACCTGGCCACCCCAAAAATAAAATATTCTTAAGAAAAAAAATGTCCTTAAATTAATTTTCTCTGATCCTCATACTATGATCCAAAAGTAGCGAACTCAAAATTCCCAAAATATTTCTTAGATGTGGGGGAAGGGGGTTGTCCAAGAAGGAGTTGATCCTTAACTAACCATTAGCCAAGACTGAAATAGAAGAAAATAATAGAATGAGGGGAGAATAAATGGAACTTTGGTTAATTAAAATAAGAAAGGGCAGTAATAGAGTATTATATATAAAGATGACACCCTCAGCAGAGGACTTTGCTTAAAAAACAAACAAAACAAAACCAGACTATTCAACATGATCCCTCTTCTCTCATTTTCTTTATCTCAAAACCCTTTGACACCATCTCCCACTCTCCTTTCTCCAGCATCTAACAAATAGGTAGCCCTTATTTCCTAAGCCAACCTCTTTGTATACACACTTGACCTCATCTCCTGTCTTCTTGAGAATAGAGGAACCTTAATCACTCCCTCTCATCTCCAGTCTTAAGCCTCTTCCTTTCTACTGGTTTCTTCTCTATATCACCATAAAATATGCCCATTTCCCTCATCCTTCAAAAACAAACAGAAAGCTTCACTAGACCCCCACCATTCCATATCTCTTCTTTCTCAACTAGATTTCTTTTTTTTTTTTTTTTTTTGCTTTTTGGAGGGCAAGTGGGGTTGTGACTTGCCCAAGGTCACACGGCTATTTTTTCTGTTAAGTGTCTGAGGCCAGATCTGAACCGAGGTCCTCCTGACTCCAGGGCCAATGCTCTATTCACTGTGCCACCTAGCTGCCCTAGATTTCTTTTTTAAAAAGCTATCTATACTCACTTCTATTTTCTCAACTCTTTGCAGAGTCAAACTCAACTGAAACTATTCTTTCCAAAGTTACCAGTCATCTCTTCATTGCCAAATGTGGTGGCTCTCCTCTCTAGGTTTTTTATGACATTCCTCTCCCCTGATTCACCTCCTGTCTGATTACTCAGTCGCCTTTCCTGGCTCATGACCTATATCACATCTAGCTATGGGCCAAAGCTTTGACCTAGGCCTTTTTCTCCTTCTATACTATCTTAATAACTTCATCAGTTCCCATTGGCTTCATTATCATCTCTATGCAGATGACTCCCAGATTATAACTATAGATGCACCCCAAGTGTCCCTTGAGCTTCAGTCCCATATCATCAATATTGCCTATTGGACATTTTAAAGTTGATGTCCAGAAGACTTGTTCAAGTCAACAGGTACAAAACTGAACTCATCTTTTCCTCTAAACCTTCCTCTGTCAAAAGCTCTGCCATCTTTCTGGCCTCCCAGGTTTGGATTTCAGCATCATCCTCAACTCCTCAATCTTTCTCACTGCACATGTGTGATCAGTTGCCAAATCTCATGATTTCTGCCTCCACAGCATCTCTTTCATCTGACCCCTTCTCTCCACTCACACAGCTACCACCTTAGGTAAGGTCCTCATCACCTCTCACCTAGGTTATTTCAACAGCTTCTTAATTGGTCTCCCTGCCTCAAGTGTATCCCCACTCCAGTACATCCTACACACTGCTGTCAAAGTAATTTTCTCTAAGTGAAGATCTGTCCCTGTGACTTCCCTACTCAATCAGCACCAGTAGCTTCCTAGTGCCTCTAGGATCAAATATAAATTGCTCTGTTTGACTTTTAAAGCCCCATACTATTTTTCTAGTCTTGTTGGACATTATTCCCCTCTCACACTCTGATCCAAATAAACTGACCTCCTCCCTGTTCTCCCACCTCTTTTTACTGACCATCCCCCATACCTCATGACTGCTTCATAGACATCCCCTCTTCTTTTAAGACAGTCCAAAGACCACCTCCTGCAAGAAGCCCAGATGTTCATGCCTATACTTCTAAACTGCCATATTTGTTTTACTCCTTTGCATGTTTTACTCTATATTTACTTTACATTTATGTATATTGACTATTTTTGTGTCTCCCCCTTTACAATGTAAGCTCTTTGTGAGTAGGGACTGGTTGATTCTTTATGCTTGCTAAATCTACAGAAATTTGCACAATGCCTGACACTAACCGGATTACTTTTTTTTTTTTACAAAATATAAAAAAGTACCTTGATTTGGAAGGGACAACTTCCATTGATCAAAGTTGGCTGGTCAAAAATTAGCTTCACGATGTCTGTCAAGGCAGGAGGCAGCAATTGAGGAAGAGTTTCTCTTCCCTTGTCTTACCTTTGGCCTGAACTCAAAGTAACATGGTAAGGGAAATAGTATAGTCCTTGAATCTTCTCTTCTCCAAGCTAAGAATTCCCAGAACTCTCAACTGAAATCATAAGGCATTTTGTACTTATGGTTACAATGTCTCCGTCTACTGCTTCATTGTACTGTGAAGGTGATTGTAGGTCTGACAGTTTCTACCATGGTAAGAGAGCTTTGAGCTGAATCCCAGTGACAGGCTGGGTCAGCTGGCTTATGACCAGCCAACCTAGCTAAGGACAGGAAGTTTGGCAATGGAAACGCATGAAACAAAGAAAAATAAGTGATAGATCTCAGTCCTATACAGCCTCCTCCTGCTTTTTAGCACTGGAATGGTGGAAAGGTGGGAAAAGAGGTTCTGAGAACCGCACCCTGTCTATAAACATGAACTTTTCTGAATGTGAGATCTTTTTTCGTTGACCTACTAGACTGAATTGAACTGCCATTTGGGAAGGACATTGATGAGCTAGAGGACCACCAGAACAGGGAAGGACTTAAAGGTCATGCCAGATGAGGACCAGTTGAAGATAATGGGTATGGTTAGCCCAGAAAAGAGACTTGAAAAGGACATGATAGTCATCTTCAAATGTTTGAAGGGTTGTCACATGGAAGAAGAATTAAATTTGTTCTATTTGTATCCCAAGAGTATGATGGGAACAATAGGTACAAGTTTTGTAAAGACAGATTGAAGCTCAATGTCAGGAAAAATATCTTAACATTGAGAGTTATTCAAAAGCAATGGGCTCTCAATGGTGGAATTCCTCTTCAATCAATGAATTTATCAATCCATAAGCACTGATCAAAATGCCTACTGTGTGCTAGCCTCTGGTCATGCAAAGACAAAAATGAAATTGTTCCTATTCCTCAAAGAGCTTATGTTCTATCAGAGGAGATAAAAAATACATAAATCTATGAGCATGTATGAAATATATGTGTATCAAGGCTTACATGTACAAAATAAAGACAAGGTGATTTGGAGGGGGATGCACCAGCAACTATGAGATTGGGTAGAAGTGTTTGACAGTTTTGAGAGAAACAAGGGATTCTATTCTAAGAGGTAGTAATAAGGAAGGAGTGCCCATGCAAAGGCACTGAAGCAGAGGATAGACTGTTGTGTGAGAGACAGCAAGAAGGCCCTTTTGATTGGCCTGTAGAGTGCTTGAAAGGGACTTCTGTCTAATAAAGCAGGAACAGTAGATTGGCACCAAGTTTGTAAAGAACTCAAACTACAGAGTAGACCAGAAGCTCCAGTATTTCCCCTATTCTTGTTCCAGAACTTGTACACAGTAGGTCCTTAATAAATGTTCCTTCCTTAAATGAACTGATTTACATTTTAGAAAATGTTTTCATCCCAGTGAGTAGGTAGTACAAGTGTTCTTAACCTTATTTTACATATAAGGCAACTGAGGCCTAGAGAGGTTGAATGAATGGTAATGAAGTCACACTGCAAAGATCTCCTAGTCTATTCAACACTAGTGTCAGAAGTAGGATTGAAATCCATCTCTCTTCTGACCAAGTCCTTCACTCTTTCTACCACAGCAAGTAGATAATAATAATACCAAGAGATGTGACTCCTGATGGCAGAGAGATTTCTGGGAGAAAGAAGCAAAGAAGTCACACACACACACACACATCCCCATACACAGCATAGAGCTATCCTTCAAGTGACTACCAAGAGAGCCTGAGAGGCCAGGTCTACAATAATAAGTCACCATTGTTTTTCATCTTAAAAAGTAAGTGTCCCTAATTGAGAAATGGTCAAAAGATATAAACAGACAGTTTTCTAAGGAAGAAATACAAGCTATCAATAGCCATATAAAAATGTACCAAATGACTAATTATTAAAGAAATTCAAGTTAAAGAAACTCTGGAATTTCACCTAACATTCATCAGATTGGGAAACTGACCAACAAGGAAAGTGACAAATATTGTAAGAGCTGTAGGGAAATAGTTAACAAATATTTATTAAGCACCTACCATGTGCCAGGCTCTCACAGTCTGCTGGAGGACACATTATGGAAACAACTATGTACAAACAAGATATATAAATGATAAATAGAAGATAAACGAGAGAAGGAAGACACTAGGATTAAAGCTACCTTCTCAGGAAGGCATAGATTTTAGCTAGAACATGGAGAAAACCAGAATGCAGGAGGCAGAGATGAGGAGGGAGAGAATTCCAGGCATGGAGGGCAGCCAAAGAAAATGCACAGAATCAGGAGGTGGAATGTTTTGTTCCAGCAACAGCAAGGAGGCCAAAGTATGCGGGGGTGTGGTGGCATAAGGTGGCATAAGGAGGCTAGGTTTTGAAAGGCTTTAAAAGCCGCACCGGATTTTTTATTTATTCCTGGATTCATGATAGGGATGCATAGGAGTTGACTGAATGTGACCTAGGAGGGTGTTGACATGGTCAGACTTGAGATTTAGGAAGGTCACTTTGACATTTGAGTAGGAATGGGAAGAGATCTGAGGCAAGAAGACCCACCAGCAACTATTGCCGTAACCAGGGTCAACACTAGGATGGTGTCAGGCTCGGAGGAGAGCAGGGAGTATATACAAGAGATATAGGACAAGACTTGGCAACAGATTGGATATGGGTGATGAAAGAGTGAAGAGTTCCAGAATAGCACCTACGTTGTGAGCCTGAGTAACTGGGAGGATAGCCATTCTGCAGCTCTTCTAGAAATCACTTTGGAACTATGTTCCTAAAGTTACTAAACTCTGCATATGTCCCAGCAATAAATAAGCTACCAGGTTTATACTCCAAAGAGATCAAAGATGGAAGAAGATCACTCAAATGCAGCAAAATATTTAGTTATTTTTGTAGTATTTCTTTGACAAAGAACTGGAAACTAAGGGGGAATTGTCAATTGGGTACTAGCTAAACAAATCATTTCATATGATTGCAATATGATACTGTTATGTTGGAAGATATGATGAAGGGGACAGTTTCAAAGAAACCAGGAAGACATGTATGAAATGATGCAGAATGAAGTGAGCAGAACTAGGAGAACAATTTCTATAATAACATCATAAAGGGAAAAAAAACAAATTAGGAACAAAGACTTAAGAATTCTGAACAACTTGCTTGCCTTTTCAATGAGGGGGAGGGGAGGGCAGGGAGGGAGGGATAGAAGTTGGAACTCAGAAATTTTTTAAAACAACTGTTAAAATTGTTTTCATGTGTAATTGGGAGGGGGGAGGAGATTTTTTTAAAGCACTCAACACAATCACCAATCACAATTCCAGAGGTCCGTGATGATGAAACATGCTGCCCAACTCCTGGCAGAAGGGTGATGGACTCAGGGTAAGGTTGAGACAGATAGTCTTTGGACACAGCCAATGTAGGAATTTGTTTAACTTGATGATGTATATTTGTACAAGGATTTTGTTTTTCTTTTCTTTTTTTTTTTTAATGGGGGAAGGGGAAATGGGAAGGAGAAAAAAATAGTGTTAACAAAAAATAAAATTATTTTTTAAAATAAAACTGTAAGTGGGGGGTGGGATTCAGTGAATTTGTAGTGAGAGTACCTAGATTCTTTCTTTCTTTCCTTCTTTCTTTACTTTTAGTTTACAACATTCAGTTCCACAATCCAGATTTTCTCCCTTCCTCTCCCTCTTCCCCACTATGGCGGCATGCAACGAAATATAGATTCTACAAATACCTTCACATTAAACATTAGTCAAGTTGTGTCCAATGGAGTGGACAATGAGAAAGAAGGGACAAAACAAAACAAAAAAAAAGAGAGAGCAAGCAGGTTGCTTCAGTCTGCATTCAGACTCTGTAGTTCTTTCTCTGGATGTGGATAGCCTTTCCATCATGAGTCTGTTGGAGTTGTCTTACAGCCTTGCATTGCTGAGAGGAGCCCAATATGTCAAAGTTAGTCATTACAGATAACAATGTGTCTATAATTGTGTACGATGTTCTCCTGGTTCTACTCCCCTCCCTCAGCATCAGTTTATATAAGTCTCCCCAGGTTATTATGAAGTCCATCTGCTCCTCATTTCTTAAAGCACAATAGTATTCCATTATATTCATATACCACAACTTGTTTAGCCATTCCCCAATTGATAGGCATCACTTTGATTTCCAGTTCTTTGCCACCACAAAAAGAACTGCTATAAATATTTTTGTAATTGTGGGTCCTTTTCCCACTTGCATGATCTCTTTAGGATACAGCCCTAGAAGTGGTATTGCTGGATCAAAGGATATGCACATTTTTATAGCCCTTTGGGCATAGTTCTAAAGTGGTCTCCAGAATGGTTGAATCAATTCACTACTCCACCAACAATTCATTAGTGTTCCAATTTTTCCACATTTTCTCCAGCATTTATCATTTTCCTGTTTCATCATGTTAACCAATCTGACAGGTGAGATGTGGTACCTCAGAGTTGTTTTGATTTGCATTTCTCTAGCTAACAGTGATTTAGAGCATTTTTTCATATGCTTATAGATATCTTTAATTTCTTCCTCTGAAAACTGCCTGTTCATATCCTTTGACCATTTATTAATTGGGGAATGATTTGTATTCTTATATATTTGACTCAGTTCTCTGTATATTTTAGAATTGAGGCCTTTATCAGAGACACTCGTTATAAAAATTCTTTCCCAATCATCTGCTTCCCTCCTAATCTTGGCTACATTGGCTTTGTTTGTACAAAAACTTTTCAATTTAATGTAATCAAAAATGATCCATTTTGTAATTTATAATGCTCTCTATCTCTTGTTTGGTCATAAATCCTTCCCTTCTCCATAAACCTGACAGGTAAACTATTCCTTGCTCTCCCAGATTGCTTACAGTATCAACCTTTATATCTAGATCATGAACCCATTTAGACTTTATTTTGGTGTATGGTGTAAGATATCAGCCTATGCCCAGTTTCTGCCATACTGTTTTCCAGTTTTCCCAGCAGTTTTTGTCAAGTAGTGAGTTCTTATCCCAGAAGCTGGAGTCTTTGGGTTTATCAAACAGTAGATTACTATAGCCATTGACTGCTGTGTCTAGTGTACCTAATTTAAAATTCCACTGATCCACTACTCTATTCCTCAGTCAGTACCAAGTAGTTTTGATGACTGCTGCTATATAATACAGTTTAAGATCTGGTATGGCTAGGCCACCTTCCCTTGCATTTCTTTTCATTAATCCCATTGGTATTCTGAACCTTTTGTTCTTCCAGATGAATTTTGTTACTATTTTTTTCTAGCTCTATAAAATAATTTTTGGTAGTTTGATTGGTATGGCAAAGAATATAGATTCTAATCCAACTTACTTCTCTGAGTGACCTTGGAAAAATCAATTAATATCATTGGTCCTCAGCTTCCTCATCTGCAAAATAAGGAGGTTGGATTGGATGAAGTCTAAGGTCCCATCCACCCCAAAATCTGTGCTCCCACTCTCATAGGATAATAGATGGGGGGATTTGCCCATAGTCACTTATCGAATGAATATGTTCAGGTCCTCCTCTCCCTTAACTTGGCTCACTTGTTTACTATGAAGCCAGCCCTTATCTCAGAAGGAGATATATACCCCCTAGAGCAGGGTGGGACTGGAGGTGTGGTAGCAAGGTGGGTCCAGGGATTCATTCCTAGTGGGACCCCAGCCTTTACATGCAGAATCGTCAGTCCTCCAGTGTCCTGTAAAAGGTTACAGAGCTCCTGGGGGATGGTTCCCCGGGAGCACCAGTCCACTGAGAGCTGGCAATGAATTTTGTCATTCCTTTGAGTAGCTAAGCCTATGGTTATTAGTCACACAGCATTGTTTTGCAATTACTGAAGTCTATAACCATTTTTGTCTATTGCTGGTAGGCTTGTTTTATTTGTCTTCCCCTTTATACCATCTTTTCCAGCCTTTTCCCCCAATCTGGGGAAGCAACATCTAGCCTGCTGTGGACAGATCTGTTTGGAAAACTGCAAAAGTATGTTTCAATTATACCAAAACTCTTTCTCCCCTCCCGAGTGGTTGTAATTTTTGGTCTTGTATCTCCTCTATCTCTAAATTTCCAGCTGAACATATTCTCTTTGGGGTTCAGTGGCAGTAGGACTTTCTCATTGGAGGGGGACAAGGACAGCTCTGAAGAACTGCTGAGAGAAGGGCTCCCGTATGGGGAGAAGGTTGGACAAGGTCTCAAGTATTTTCACAGAATGATAGAGTTGGACGGGACCATTGAGATCATCTAGTCCACCCTATCCCACCCCACTCCTTGACAGAGAAAATAACTGAGGCCCAGAAAGGGGGAGTGACTTGTCTAAAGGCAAACAGTAAACTAGATCAGAGGATAATGGATAGAGAACTGGAAGGACTTTAGCCCATCCCCCTCATTTTCTAGAGAAAGAAGCCGAGGCAAAAGAGGGCAAGTGACTGCCACAAAGTCATGCAGCAAGTCAGATGTCTACAGAATGACAAGTAGGATTTCCCTAGGCAAAGCTGGGGGGTAGAGATGAGTGAGGAGGAAATTTGGGGAAAGGGACTGACTTTAACATATAAGGGTATATTTGTGAATCCCCAGATAGGGATGTTAGACAGGAATAAGGTGAACTGTTTCCATGTGGGGAAATTAATGTACAGGGAGGGAAGGAGAGGGAAGAATTTGTAGGGAAGTAGTGGATGTTTTTAGTTAAAATGAGTCCAACGGGAGGGGAGAGAGAACAGATTCTCTAGCATGTGCTAGAGATTATACACAGTAATGGGGACAGGAGCAGCAGGAGCTTCCCAGGGACCCAAAGAAGACACCAAAAGGGGAACAAAAGGCAACAGCTTGACCAGGAACTGGAGGTGAAAACGGAGGTAGGTCAGCCAAAAGGAAAGGCCTGGGGACCCCAGGAGGGGTGAGCAAGAGCCAGGGCCTGGACTGTTAGTGGCTTAGCCAGGAGCCAATCATTGTGAACTGCCTCTTCTGGGGATGAATTCATTCCTGCCCAGTCTAGTAAAGGTTAGTGGTGGATTTGGACAGATTCAGCCTGACTGCCTTGATGGACAGGATGAGAGAGAAAGCAAGATCCCTGGAAGAGAAGATTGGGAGGGAGGGCGGGAGGGGTGTTTGCTAGCCAGAGAAATGGAGGGTAAGGTAACCGGGGTTTGGTGGGCGCCGAGAGCATCTGTGCATCAGCCAGGAGAAACAAGTGAGCCTAGCATTAACACCTCACCGGACTCAGTGAGCTCCTGAAGAGTGCCTGGCATAGAGCAGATACTTCATAAATGCTTGCTGACTGACTGATAGACCCCACCAGCAAAAGTAGTCCATTAAAATCAGGAGCTACCAGCTCTTCTCCATCAGCCTATGCTGAGTTCTCTGTCTCCACACAAACATTTAGGTCAGAGCCCTGGGGCTTCTCACCTTGAGATCCTAGTTCTTTCCTTCTATCCTCTCCTCTCCATCCCACCCCCAAAAGATTCTTCTTTTAAACATTGGTTTGGTTCATGTCCCCAAGCTCAGAACTGGGTTACAGCCCTGACCAAAGAAAGACCCAGTTCCCAAAAGGTGGCAAACCCTGCTTTATCATAGATGGGCTCATGGCCTTCTGCTCCCTTTACTTGAGTAGCATATTCTTATTAATTACTACTCATTTGTGGCTGAAATTAAAAGAGACCATTGATGGCTTTCTGACTTTTCTGTCCTGTTGGTCACTTTATTAACTGTGGGGTCTATGTGACTCAGGAAGAGAGTTAGAAAGAGAATCTATGGGCCAGAGTTCTCCCAGGAAATCTTGAGGCAAGAATACCTGAGTTTAAATCCAGGCTCTAATGCTTGACTAGCTGTGTAATCCTGGGCAAGTCACTTAACCCACATTTCCCTCAGGCCCCTCAATTGTAACATGGGCATAATAACGGTGCCCAGCTCTTAGAGTTGTTGTGAAGATTAAATAAGATCTTTGAAAAGCTCTTAGCATAATGCACACATAGTAGGTCCTTATTCTCCTCCCCCATCCCCTTGTACATACTTACAAAGAATTCTAGACTCGAAGGGCATGCTATCTATCACTTACTTGGAAGAAAAAAGAGAGGTGCACACATCCTTCCACATCACTAGTGGAAATCACAGACCCACATGGTATGAGATCACAGATCCAGTGGGATATTGTTCAGATCCCAACAGCAGATACAATGAATACCGCACCTCCAAAAGCATGCTCTGGGTGGGTCACAACTGGTGGTTTCATTATGCAATTTGCAACCTATAAATAGCAGCATCGGTTTCATCAATGACTAACTCTGTAGTTGGAATTGTACCCTCCAGGGTGAACTGGACTCCTCTTAGGGCCAACACTCAAGCTAGTGTCTGAACTAGAAGCCACATGGAACCACACCCACAGAGACCTAGCTTCGATTGCCTGCTGGTTCTATCTAGATAAATTACTCATTTTCTCCAGCCTTATTTTAACCATCTATAAAATGGGTTACCACCCACCACCCTTCCTTGTTCCATTTTACCCTGGTATTGAGAGGCAGGAAGGGCTGTAGGCACAAGGCATTCCTCTCTCAAGGCTGAAGATCCGAGGATGTGGGTTCTGCCTGGGCCTGATTACTTCAGCAGTAGGATGTTAATGAGATGAGAGGGAGATCATTTACAGCTTATGGGCAAACTCTGTTTCCACATCTGTCAAATGAAAAAACCCTCTGCCACTTACCACCCTTCCTTTCCAGCAAAAAGAACCCCTGGGATAGTATTTCCAAAAGACTGGATTTGGACTCATTGTAAAGAAGGCTTAGCTTGGAAGCAAAAGTTCTGCCACTTACTGTGTGATCTCAGTGAAGTAAACTAGCCACTCGGTGCCTCAGTTTCCTTGGATGAAAAGGTTGGGCTAGGTCCCTGACCCCTTTGGCAGCCTGATGAAGCCTGTGGACCTCTTCTTGAAATTGTGTTTTTAGATGCACTCAATCAATCAAATGCATGAAACCACGGGATAGTGAAAAATGAAGATGGCACTGATTTTCCCATCCCTCCTCAAATCTAGCTATGGCCCCCAGGTTAAAGAACCTCTGAACTAGATGATCTCAAAAGTTTTGTCTAGCTCTATGTCCTATTATCTTATAAGGATAAGAGAAAAGCACAGCCTGACTCAATTCAACAAACATTTCTTGAGCATCTTTGGTGAGCAAGGTACTAATATGCTTGGAGATGCAAGAACAAATCCAAAGTGGTCTGATCCAAGGATCACTTGTCTTGTACTATGCATGTCACCATGGATACAAAGACAAAATGAAAAAAATGCTCCCTGCCCTCTAAGAGCTTACATTCTACTTCAGGCATTTTTTTTTTTCTTTACTAATTGAGGGAGGCTCTCATTTAGAGTTGCCTGGGGCATGGAAAGATTAAGTGATTCACCCAAAGTCACAAGGCTAATATAGGTCACAGGTCACAGTCTTAAACCAGGCTCTATCAACCGCACCACGCTAGCTTCTTTGGAAGGGGAGGGACACAACACAACAGGTAAATAGCTAAGTACTGGCAGGATAGCATAAAGCCTCGGGAGAAGGTACTAACAACTATGAGGCTCAGCAAAGGTTTCCCCCAAGAAATGTCACGTGAGCTGTGCTTCCTTTAAGAAGCTCACATTCACAGGTGAATAGGGGAAAATCTTTGCAGCAAGTTTCTCTGATTAAGGTCTTGCTTGTAAAACATGCAGTATAGGGAACTGATTCGAATATCTAGGAATAAGCCATTCCTCAATTGATAAAAGATCAAAGGATATGAATAGGCAGTTTGCAGAGGAAGAAGCCAAGTTCTCAATAGCCAAATGAAAAAAAAATGTTCTAAGTCACTAGTAATAAGAGAAATGCACATTAAAACAGTCTGAGGTTCTACCTCACACCTATCAGACTGGCAGGGTGGACACCAAAGGAAAATGACAGATGCTGGAGAGGATGTGGGGAAACAGGTACATTATATCATTGCACTATTGGAGGAACCCTTCCAGACATTCTGGAAAGCAATTTGGAACTATGCCCAAAAGGTTACTAAACTGTGCATACCCTTAGACTCAGCAGTAACACTAGCAGGTCTATACTCCAAAAAGGTGCTGTTGGTTTTTTGTTTTTTGTTTTTGGAGAAAAAGGATCAGTTTGTACAAAAATATTTATAGAAACTCTTTTGTGGTGGCAACAAATTAGAAATGGAGGGGGTGTCCATCAACTGCAGCATGGCTGAACAAGTCATGGTACATATATGTAACAGGATATTATCACTCTGTAAAAAAATGATGAAAGGGATAGTTTCAGAGAAACCTAGGAAGATTTGTTTGAACTGATGCAGAGCAACATGAGCAGAACCAGAAAAACAATTTACTCAGTAGCAACAATATTGTAAAGAGAATCAGCTTTGAAAGACTTTACTCTGATCAACATAGTGACCAAGCACAATTCCAGAGGACTATAGATGAACCATGTTACCCACCTCCTAGAGAGGTGATGGACTTGGGGTGCAGATTGAGACATATTTTGGGGGACCTGGTCAGTGAAAGAGTTTGTTTTGCTTGATTCTACCCAGTTGTAATCTTTGGGGAAGGAGTTATTTTTCTTGCTTTCTCAATTAGGGGTAGAAAGGAGGTAAGAGAGAAGAGAATTCAGCTCCTAGAATAAAATTAAATTTAAAAAGAAGTTTATATTCATAATAAGGGCTTTTATAAATTCTTTGACTTGTCAGGAAAAGATGATACTCTTTCCACCAAATTTATGCATTTGATTGGTCACTGAAAATGTGTAATTGTCAAGAAATGGCAGCAGTCCCTTAGGATCAAGTCATTGGTGGCTAAAAATTGACTTCTAACATCACCCTCTCCCAGTTTGCAGGGAGAAAGGAATGGAGAAATGTGAAAAGAAGCATTTCCCAGGAGCTACTTGGAGACTCTTTGAAAGTGGAGGTGTTCTGAGTCTCAAAGTCACAAAAACATTTTGTTTTCATACTAGGTCCCCAATTAGCTGAAGTAAACACGTATTATTTTCCTAGGTTCATTGTGTTGTGGTCGTTCATAGAAGAGAAAAGAAAAACTCCTTCCAGCTTCAGCCAGGGCAGAGTTTCCATCTTCTCCTTTGTCAATCCCCTGGGGGCTGACAGTGCCTCACCTGAGCAATGAATGGTCATTGACATCTGAACATCACTGAGCCTCCAGGTCAGGGCAAAACCAAGGTGGTCCCTGAGCAAAACTCAACAGAGAGGGTAACAACAAAGACATTGAGTGTTTGTGCATGTCATGGATTCAGACCTGGCCAGACTGTCAACTGACAAATGAACCTTTATAAATACAAAGATTTTACTACAGTTACAAAATCAGAGTCCCAATTAGAGATAGGGCAATGTGGAATACAGCTGTATGTCATGTTAGACCAAAACAAAAGGTATAGAGTCATACTCAAATGACCTGTCTCATCAGCAGGCTAGGAACCCCAAGTGTGGATCACCATCTGCCAGTAACTGAGTAAAGAGCACATAGGGAGGCATACAGGGTACCAAGAAGTTAAGGGACTCACCAAGGGTCTCACAGCTAATTAGTATCAACAGGATTGGAACCCAGGTTTTACTGCCTCAGCCAAACACCACCCATTTATACCAGCCCAAAACTTTATGAGCTTTTCTAAATCAAATGTCATTTTGTATTAACATGTATTATGATTTCAGACATGGTTTATCTCCATTAATAATTGTACTTCTAATTGTACTATTTGCTCCCATTTCTAAGAGTTAGATTTCAGTTTTTCCACCTCCCAGCTTAGTCAAATGAAAATAATAATTCACACTTCTATGGTCTTTTAAGACTTAAAAAGAGAATTTTCCTCCCAGTAACCTTGTAAATTTCAAGAACTATAGCCCCCATTTTTACAGATGAGGAGACTGAGACTTGGGTAAAACCTACCCTCTGTCAGTTAAATTCAACAAGCATTTATTTATGAAGCCCCAACTCTGTGAAAGGTGCTGTGCTCAGCCTGAGGGTGGGAGTGCTTCTTAGAGCCCAGAAGGCTGGATCCCTCCACTGGAGAGGTAGATTCAAGTCCTCTCTTCCCATTTGAGACTAATCCCAGTCCTCCAGGGTGTGGTTCCACTTAGAGTACTGGGATAGGGTCCTAGCATTGGGCAGGTATTAATGGAGTTGTCCCTACATGACCAGCCCACCTTCTTTCCTAGGTGTGTGTCTCTCTGGTGACTTCTCTCATAGACTTTTTAGATAGGAATGTGTGACAACCTACTCACACCCACTGCATGTCTCTGCTGCCCTTTGGAGAATTTCCAGTTTTAATTCTTTAGTGACATGAAGGTGACAAAGTCTGTCAGCTAGCTTATGTCTCTGTTTTCTGCCTCACCTGACATTCATCATCAGAGGGCCACTGAACAAAATTAGCCCTATTGTTGCCCAGATCAAGGAATCCCACAATGATTTTGACCTGTGCCTGGGAAGCACTTTGTTGGAGCAGAGAGATCCCATGAGAGAGTACTTTGCTTCACCCCATCGGGGGCTCCATCAAGAGTCCACAACCAAGCAGAACGGCAGACAGTTATGTGGCTGTAAAGAAAGGATGTGCAGTAGAATTCTGCTTGTGGAGGTCTGCCTGGGCCCTTCTCGAGCCTCCATCTGGGATACCCTCAGTGAGGGTGTAGAATCTTCTCAAAAAAACTTAGTAGAAATGTGAAAGTAGGTGGGTGGATCAACAGATACTAATATCTGTTTCTTTGTGGGGGAGAGGGAGGTTGTGGGGTGTTTGTGGGGTAGCAATATAAGGTCAAGACCTCTTTGATATCTTACCCTTGTTCGGCTATGTTAAGGCCTTAAAAAAACCAAAAGTAGTCCTTACCTCCTGGGGGCTTATTAGAAGTAGGAGGTGAAGAGGGGAAATGCAACAGGTAAAACTGATTAAGGACACACAAGATTTGAAAAGAGAGAGAGCACTAAAAACCAGGGGGATTCAGAAAAGATTTTCCATAAGAGGGGGCTCACCAGTGAGCCCTGAAGGATTGACCCCAAGGATTCTGGGAAGCAAAGTTGAGGAAGGCATCTGTTCAGTCATATGGAATAGCTTGTGCCAAGACCCAGAAGGCAGGAGATCAAACATCGAATAAGGGGGTCAGCAAGGAAGCCAGTTTAGTGGAACAGAGAGTGCATGAAGGGGAGTCATGGAAAGGAAGTTTGGGATGCCACCTTAAGGAGTGTGTACCTTATTCTCAGAGCAATGGGAAGACAGTGTGCATCCAAGCCACGTGGCTAGTTATTGAATATAATCAAATCATTTTAATGTGAATTTTTTTAATGTGATTGTGCTTTTTATTCCTCTTGGACTGAACCTGAGAGTTCATTGGTCTAGGGAATTCCCGGTGAGAAAACTCCCTCTACCAAAGCTGATAAATCAAGTCAACAAGCATTGATTAAGCATCTGCTTCACACCAGACACTCTGCCAAGCTCTGGAGGCACCTTGGTCTCAAGGAGTTGCTTGGGGGCCCTGAGAAGTGAAGTCACACAACCAGTGGTTGTCAAAGGTTGGACTTAAACTCAGATCTTCCTGCACGAAGGCTGGCTGTCTCTCCCATACAGGCATCTGTCCAATTGTGTCACAATGTTATCTATTTTGGAAATAACTCATCAACTATTAGGATTACTTGTAGTGACTGGAGTCAGGAATAGGAGCCTGAAGATTTCTACTTATCTCACAGGACTGCCAGTCTAGTCAACAAGTGTTTATTAGGCACCTACTGTATGTCAGGCACTGAGCTGATCTCTGGGGTTACAAAGAAAGGCAAAAGATGGCTCCTGTTCTCAGGCAGCACCTGGTCGGTTAGATGTAGGAAACAAGGTGTAAATGACTAAGGAGGAACAGGTTCTAGTCAGGATAAACTGAAAAATCATCAAAGGGCAGGCATTGGCAATGAAAGGGGACTGGGAAAAGCTGCCTTTAGAAGGTGAAATTTGAGCTGGGACTTGAAGGAAGCCAGGGGTAGAGATGAGGAAGGAGAGTATTCCAGGCACAGGGGACAACCAGGGAAAACACACTGCGTCAGGAGGTGTCTTGTTCCAAGAACAGCCAGGAGACCAGTGTCACTGATGAAACTCCTGAGGGAGTCAGGTGTAAGAAGACTAGCCACATTGCAAAGGGTTTTGAATGTCAAACAGAGGAGTTTATATTTGATCCTGGAAATGGTAGGGGTACACTGGAGTTTACTGAATGGGAGAGGGCACGGTCAGACCTATGTTAGCAAGCTTAATTTGACAGCTAAATGGAAGGGAAACATGAAGCAAGGAGATCCCCACTCCCCTGAGGGCTACTACAATAGTCCAATAGGAGTGAAATGGTCAGCGCTTGTGCCAGGGGGCTTGCAAGGTCAGAGGACAGAAGGGGGTGTATACTAGAGAAGTTATAGAGTAAAATCAATAGGACTTGGAAACAGATTGGATATTGGGGGAGGAGGTAGAGAGAAGTTAGAGTTGAGGATCCAGGTTTCAAGTCTGGGAGATGGGGAGGCTGGTTGGTGTCCTGGATGGTAATAAGGAAGTTTGGAAAAAGGGGAAGGTTGGCAGGGAAATATATCATAAGTTCAGTTTGGGGCATGTTGAATTTGCTGGGAGGAAGGTTCTTTAGTAAACCTTAAATCACTTTAGATATCATCATAATAATAACATTTATTATGTCATCCTGTTCATCTTTTTAATGCAAAGTTGAAGAATTTGTGTTTTACTCCAGAACTAATAAGAAGCAACTGAAGATTCTAAAACAAGTGGTCACTTTGCCTGTCCAACCAGCCTCTGGGGGTTTAGGTGGAAACTCCTCCAGCTCAACTCACTTTCCTGATGGCTCCAGCTTCTCACTTCACAGTCTTTGTCCCTGGAGGCATCCTCCACCCCCTCTTTTCCATCTCACCTTTGTCTTCTTCCCCCTTTAGAATGTAAGCATCCAGAGGGGAGGACTGACATATGAATTTGCATCCCTGTGCTAAGCACAGTGCCTGGAATCAAGTAAGTACTCAAAAACAAATGCTACCTTCCTACCTACTTATAGCTAGCTATTTTTTGATGGTGTTTGGATAGAAATGGTCCAAGGACGATTCTCAATCCCATTATTATTCTTTTACATTTGAAGGTCTGTGGATTGTTGCCTAGATGGATAAAACGTCTGCCTACTGTCCTTCGAATGAGAGCACTGGGATGTAAGCTCATCTTCTACAGACTCACTAAGAGAGCATCTTTGGGCCAATTGTAGCAGTAGATGGAACAGGGATAATATACACCTCATCCCATTCCCACATTCGATTTCTTCTCTTTAGGATCTACTTCCAAAGCTTTCTGTTATATGTTGTTTGGAGATTATGAGCATTTGGCATAATAACGTCTATTCAACATGCTGTTCTTACAGCTTTTATGGGTCAATGCCGTCTCTAGTTGGTGGTGGGCAACGGTTCTGTCTGTAATGATGCTCCTGTTTCAGTACAGTTGATTTGATGAATTCTCAAGGATCTTTAGGGGGTTTGTATTTGTAGTGCAGGGAATTAATTGTTCATCTGTTAGTTTACAAAGGATAGCAAGCTTTTGGTGTATAATTCTGGCCACCTGATCACACCTCCTGGGGATCTGATAGATGCTAAATTTGGGTAACCTGTTTTGATATGTTGCCCAACTTCCACTGCTCTGTTGTAATAATCGGTATCAGTCCTCAAATCTGGCCTCCTTAGGAAAGGTCCTTCTACAAAGAGACCTGATCCCAGCTCACTTTCATCAAGCCCTCTGGTACTAGCAAGAGGTTTCCATGGCTTAGCCAAGTTTTTGTTGTTTGGGTTTCCGTGGATGTCACCCTTTTTGATGCCACAATTAGATTTTAGCCTCTGTCCACAGATAAGCCACCTTCCATCACACTTGGCAGATCCTATGGTGCATGCCCGTTGTGAGACTTTACTTTTGTTAGTGAAGCAAGGTCTGTTTGCTCCAGAAGTATTTTTGCACATTTTAAACTCCCTTCATGACTGTGTGCTCAGAGAACACCTAGGAGCTCCTGTTTCTTTTTCCCAGGGAAGTAAGTGTTCTTTCTAAATGGTGATGGTGATGGCGATTCCATTCTGTTGCTAACTTGCTTCACACCAGTAAAAATCTTAGGTTTTTGGTTTTTTTTTGTTTTCATTTTCATACCTAGAGATGCCCATTTCTGCTACCTTCCTAGGCCAGGAAACACAAGTGTGGCACAAAGAATTGGGACTTTGGAATCAGTGCCTGGGGCAGTTTTCTAGCTTCTCTGGGCCTTAGTTTTCTCCTCTGTAAATGAGAATTTGGGTTAAGATGACCTTAGTCCCTACCACCAATGGGTCTTAAGGGAAACAAAGATCCCCTGCTGTTACTAAAAAATGAAATGGTTTTGATTTTCATGAAGTCTTATGATGGCTGATGTGGGGAGAGGGATTGATGGGGCAAGAAACTAAGAAGACCAGTGACAGCTGCCATCTGGACTTCCTCAATCCCCCCAAAATCCCGGAGGTCCATGAGGGGAGGGCAATGTGGCAGCAGCACCTTTTGAGGAGATCTATCAGCTAGCACTTTGGGGGTAGCCTCTCCCCTGTCACAGCTGTTTCCACCACCCTGTGCTATCTGGGCTATACAGCAGGTAGAAATGTGACCATTGTATGATTGTGCATTAAAAAACTGAAATTAATAGATTGTGACTGACCTGTGGGGAACCCTTGATTTGTAACTCAGGATCTCAATGGAAAAGCGGGGATTATTAAAATTTACCAGGCTCTCCTGGGAATCATAGTACCTCTACTCTCTTGGTGAAAGGTGGGATCTCAACGCCTTTTGAAATAACACCTGGTGGCCTTAAAAGAAAGAAAAGAAAAAAAGTTGTCAATTGCTTGGATCAGGTTCCTCCTCTCTAGTAATTATGGTGTGTTCGTATTGGTCACACCCACAGAGCACCATACCTACTTTCTTGCTGACCCTCTGTGTTTGAACTATGATCCCTGAAAGCCCCAGGCCTTAGAGACCTATCAATGCTAGCTGTTTCTAGTATTCATGACTACAAAGCTCAGCTTCCAGCTGGATAAGGCGTACTTCACAAAGCCAGCCAAAGTAATTCCTGTGATGCCAAGACAACAGACAGTTTCAAGGGGCTGTGGGACCACCACTGATTCCTCTGTGGGACGCTAGACAAACGACTTCCAGGTTTGAGTCACATATCACATCAATAAGACAGCCACAGGACAGGAAGAAGCCAACATCCTAGAGCACAGGAAGAAAAGGATGGTGCGAGTGTTGGAAACTGGACACGGAACCCAACCAGAATCAAGAGAAGGAGCTGGGAGAAGAGAAGGCTTTTCAGAGGAGGGATCACTTTCTGCAAGTATTTGAAGGGCTATGACATGAGAGAGGAACTAGATTTGTTTATTCTGCTTGACCCAGAAGACAAAACAAGGACCAAGGAGGCAGAATCTGCAGAAAGGCAGATTTGGGAACCAAAGCACCCAAAGGAACCAACCTAACAATTCGAGTCATCTAAAGGTGCAATGGGCTGACTTGGAAGGTTGTGGCCACCCCTCACTGGGGGACTTCCACAGTCAATCAAACAATCAGGAAGTATTCGTGAAGCATCTGTTATATACTATATATTCTATATACCGGCACCATGCTAGGCACTGAGGAGACCCTGAAGTATAAAGAAGGAAAATCTCCCTATAAACAAGAATCTGAGCTTCTAATGCGGGAAATGGGTACACGTAAAAATGCATAAAGCACACATCTAAAGGGAATAAACACAAATCTATACAAATCAGCTGAATTCAAGGTTGCCTCAGTGGGAGAGCACTCATGCCTGGGGGATCAGTAATGATTCTTGAGCTATGACTTTAAGGAAAAAAAGAAGACTGGAGGAAGAAGGAAGTAGGAACATTTCTTGAATATTCTCCCTTCTTGCCTCTGACACTGCTATCCTTCTAGTGCAGGCCTCAGATCTGGACTACTGCCCCACTGCCAGTGGGTCTGCTGGCCCAAGGTCCCTTCCCACTCTAGTCCAACCTCCATCTAGCTATCAAAGTGATTTCCTAAAGTGCAGGACCAGAAATATCATCCCCCTCCTCAATAAACTTCTGTGGCTCCCTATTACCTCCCAAATGCAATATAAGACCCTCTGTTTGGCTTTTTAAACCCTCCATAACCTGCTGGCTTCTTTTTACCTTCCCAGTCTTCTGATACCTTGCACCCTCACCATGTTCTCTATCATCCAGTGATGCTGGTCGCTTGGCTGTTCCTCTCAAGCCATACTCATGTCCTGACTCTATCCCCTGAGGTCTCTCTCTTCTGTCTCTTGGCTTCCCCCACTTTCTTCAGGTCTTTTGTCAAACTCTACCTTCTGCAAGAAGCCTTTCCAGGTCTTCCCCAATTTTAGTTCCTGACTCTAAATACTGGCTCTAAAACTCTGAGATTAGCTTCAGTTTGATATATCTTGAATATACCTAGTTGTTTACATGTACCCCATTAGACTGTAAAATCCTTGAGGGCAGGGCCTGTTTTTACTTTTCTTTGTACCCCCAGCACCCAGCACATGAGGTGCCTGGCACATTGGAAGGATTGAATAAGTGCTGTTGACCTGGCTTGATCTGCATTGTTTTTGAGGTCCTTCCTACCTTTAGATACTGTGACAGGTCATGGCAAAAGTTAAACCCAAAACTCATGGAGTTAGAGCTGGAAGGTGAATAGATAGAAGACTTGGGCTGGTATTCCCTCTCTCACACTTAGCAGTTTCATCACCATGGCCAAGTCACTTAACCTGTCTGAAGATCAATTTCCTCCCATCTGTTTAACCACCATGTGCCATTTGAAATTCACCATTAATGATAATATTAATGCTAGCATTTATACGTAGCTCTTTAAGGTTTGTAAAGCACCATACATATCATCTCATTTGATTATCACAACAAGCTTGGGAGGTAGATGTCTCCATTTTACAGATGAGGAAACTGAGGCATATAGTGGTTAAGTGACTTGCCCAGAGCCATACAGCAAAGCAGTGTTTAAGGCTGAATTTGAACTCAGGTCTTCCTGTCTCCGGGTTCAGTCCTCTACCCACCATGCCACATACTTGCTCACCGAGAGGTCCCATACTTGTCCTGGCAGTTTTCATTCACCTCAATGGGACACAAGTGCCATGCTTTTGCTAGTTTTTAGATAGTCTTTGATGTTCTGTCCCTCAACTCCACCTCTTCCTTTGGGAGCTCATTGCCAACTTATCATTAAGGGGTGAGGGGATTTGGGTATGTACCCAAGCAGGACTTAGCTCTAAGCTCCCAACCACAGGTGAAATACCATTCCATTCTTTCTAGAACTCACTCTGTTTTGGTGAACACTAACATGTAATTGGCATTCTGAACCTGATCTCTCTGGAAGCAAACACAAGGGAGTGGGCCATAGAATTGATAAACAAATGAACAGGAGGTAATAACTGGAGAACAAAACTACTAATAAACACATAAAGCATCCATATGTCTGCCACTCTGCCAATCCTGATGACCCACCATGCACAGGAGTGGCCTGGCCCAGGAATGCCTGCATTTGTTTAGTTTCCCACTGCCGCTCCCTTCTGGGGAGGCAAAGCACCTACTGGCTGCTTACTTAGCTCACCAAAGAAGCAGCGACTGTGGAAGAACTCTGGGGTTCAGGCACAGGGAATGGAAAACTCAGGATCCAATGCAAACTGGAACTCTGGGGGTGTGCTGCTTCCCTCAGGCTTAGCTGTCTAGCTTTTATCAGTGACCTCAGATGGATTCAGGGCTCAGCTAGGCCAATAAAGAATGGATGGATGGATGGACGGACGAATGGATGGATGGATAGATGGACGGACGGATAGATGGATGGACAGATGGATGGATGGACGGATGGATGGATGGATGGACAGATGGATGGATGGACGGATGGCTGGATAGCTGGATAGATAGATGGATGGGTGGATAAGCTCTGGAGATATAAAAAGATGAGAACTCTTAACCTCAAGGAGTTTATACTCTAAAAGAGGAAGACAACACACATGGGGCAGTGGTGGCCAGAGAATGGCACTTTGGTCAAGAAGATTACAGGAACTTGAGTGAAACCACAGGAGAGTGGTAGGTCGACATAACCCTTTCAACAAAAATGGCATGGCTGAGCTGATTATGGGGCCAACACTAGGGGGGAGGGGAAGGAGCAGTGAGGCTGCAGAAAAGACAGCTGGTAGGGCAGGAGAGAGTGAAAGGAAGCATGGCCCAGCCTGCTTGAGATGGTGGGCCCACAGGCAGTCACTAATATGGGTGTGGGGAGCCAAGGGGACAAGCTCTGAAGGTGAAAGAGCTAAAATTCTAGAGTGCAGGATCTAGTGAGGCAGTTATGGAGGCTGTCAAGAAAATGTCAGGGGAATGGAGTCAGCCAAGAGTGGGCCAGAGAAGGCAGCAGCCAGGCTTAGAAGGGGCAGCCCCGCCATTGTCTCCCCCTAGCAGGGTGTAGCAGCAAGCACCCCGGCGTCCCCAGGGTTGCTGCCAGCACAGGTTCTTGGATCTGCTTTGTTAAAGGAAAGCAACTCAAAATGGGTTAACAAGCTTACATTAATCAGTCAGACATATATCGTTTACCTTGTTCAGGGGAAAAAGGTCAGCACCCCGAACTTCAAAATACACAGACAGAATTATCAAGACAGAAACAGATCAAGTAGACAGCTTTCCAAACTGTCCAGCCATTACATCCATACCCAGTCAACATCTGGGTTTTTCAAAGTGGGGGGCTCTGGACAACGGCTTTTCAGAATCCAGATCAAATCACAGAACACTTCTCAAAGTGAGCCCCCAAAACAAAGCCTCACATCAGGGCTTATATAGCCTTCTCTTGGCTCAGAGAATGTAACAACCTTATTGACCCACTGGCCAATCAAAAAGTATCTTCTGAAAAACAAGCCTCCCTCCCCAGGCTTCTGGTGCACTTTAGCCTAGGGGCAGGGAAGATCTTCCAAATTTGCATTCCCATTACATTCGGCCCCAAGATCTTTCATGCCCATAGCATAGACAATTTACTTTTGAATTAGCACTAAACATCTCTCAGGTCACATTTTCAAAGTACAGAAGTAAAGTTACCAAAGTGGCCACTGGGCCTTAAACAAACACAAAGTACATAGCATTATCACCATTATCACTTCAGTTCAAAACAAGAGTTCAAATAAAGTTGGGGGGGGGAGTCCTTCCCCTCACACAGCTCCAGCCCCTGCTTCCAAGTACAGAGAGGGGGCTGGGCAACAAAACCAACAAGGTGGGGTCCCTGGGGATCCAAGGCACTTCATCCCACCCACCATAGTCACAAGTCCATCCTCCCCCAGGGTCCCAAACTGTGGGATGCAGCCAGGAAACACATTCCGTGCCCCTGCTTTGCTGCTCAGTTCTTATCTTTTCCTGTGGCTGAATTCCGAACTCCTGGGCCCCTTCTCCTCCCACAGGCAGCAGCCGCTCCTGGCTTCTGCCCAGGTCCTGATGCAGGCAGCTCACCATTCCCGCTCTCAGCTCAGTGAAGTCTGCATGCAGGCCATCCTTCTCTCCTGCTCCACAGCTCCACAGAATCACAGCTACCACAACTGGGAAACAAACAATTATCCCAGTCCCCATACTTTCCTTTTACTCTGCAGATCCTGTTCGTGATGCCATTTTGTAGCAGCAAGCACCCTGGCGTCCCCAGGGTGGCTGCTAGCACAGGTTCTTGGATCTGCTTTGTTAAAGGAAAGCAACTCAAAATGGGTTAACAAGCTTACTTTAATCAGTCAGGCATATATCGTTTACCTTGTTCAGGGGAAAAAGGTCAGCACCCCGAACTTCAAAATACACAGACAGAATTATCAAGACAGAAACAGATCAAGTAGACAGCTTTCCAAACTGTCCAGCCATTACATCCATACCCAGTCAACATCTGGGTTTTTCAAAGGGGGGGGGGGCCCTCTGGACAACGGCTTTTCAGAATCCAGATCAAATCACAGAACACTTCTCAAAGTGAGCCCCCAAAACAAAGCCTCACATCAGGGCTTATATAGCCTTCTCCTGGCTCAGAGAATGTAACAACCTTATTGACCCACTGGCCAATCAAAAAGTATCTTCTGAAAAGCAAGCCTCCCTCCCCAGGCTTCTGGTGCACTTTAGCCTAGGGGCAGGGAAGATCTTCCAAATTTGCATTCCCATTACACAGGGGTCCCTGACCTTGAGGGCCTCTCTCCTGCAACTGCTCTTCCAGTTGCTACCCTCCCCTCAAATGCCACCCCCACCCACCTTGTAGCATCAGGGTAGGGAAAGGACAGGGAGAGAGCAGTTGCATCTGTGAAATGGGAATCACAACACTGTATTGCCCACCTTATAGGCTTGTTCTGATTTTCAAATAAAAGTATATACACAAAGCACTTACCAAACCTTAAAGTGTCAGTTATTATCTTTTTACAAATGGGGAAACTGAGGGTCAGAGAGGGGAAGTGACCTGCCTAAGGTCATACAATAAGGAACCCAATCAGGATTCAAACCCAGGACCAGTGACTCTAAATCCAGTGCTTATTGTCCCAGCGCCTGCCAGCTAGGCCAGCCCAGTTGGCTTAGCCAATCAAAGCCAACCCTGAGTAGGAAAGAATTAAACAGAGTATTGTCTTTTTATTTTCATGTAAAAAGCACTTGCCCTTGGGTTATAAATGTTATTGCATTTGTGTAGTGCTTGAGTGCCGCCCTCGGCCTGCCAGCATCACAGGAGCCCAGTTGCAGCACTTTTAAAACCCTTGATCAATAGCTTATTTCTATCATCTTTGGTCCCAGCTGCCAATCCCTTCTGTATAATGGAGGATGAAGCTTTTGCCTTGCTTGAGCTGTACATGTTCTGAATGCAAACACTGCAAGTAACATGTTTTTGGGGAGTGCAGAGTAGGGGGCCTGGAATTCTGTGAATGAGGTGACCCAGGAGGAGTCTCTTTGGGCCCGTGTGAGGATCCCAGAACTGGGAGTCAATGGTCTCTCACCTACAGCCTTATTTGGGGAAGATCTCCCATGGCAGGGTAGTAAGAGGATGGGGTTTGGAAGTTCTGGGACTTGCCTTTGAATTCTGACTCTGCCACTTGTCATCTGTAGGATCTAGAACAAAGCTCTCCCCTTCTCTGTGCCTCAGTTTCTCAACTCAAATAAAAAATAACTTACATGAATATAGAGATGAAAGGTTTGCCAAGTACTTCACAATGCATTGTCTTATTTTGAACTCTGGACCCCAGTTTCCTAATCTCTAAAATAAGAGGGTTACTTAGATGACTTCCAAGGATCCTTCCAACTCTGTGAGATATGTTCCTTTCCTCAGATTTCTTACATTGGTAGCACCCCAGGTCTGCAATGTCCTGCCTCCATCACGGAGCCTTATTTCTAGGCACGGCTCAGTGGGCACCTCCTAAACAAGGCCTTGTCTAAGCTCCCCAGTTATGAATGATCATTCTCTCCTTCTTGAAATGTCTTTGTGTCACTTTCTATATACTTTGGATTTTCTTATTTGTATACATTATATCCCCACTGTAGAAGGTAAGCTCTCTAAAAATTTTTTACAGCAAGTAAGGCTCTGATAAAGGCTTTATTTCTCAAATATATAGAGAACTGAGTCAAATTTGTAAGAATACAAATCATGGGGAGGCTAGGTGGCACAGTGAGTAAGAGCGCCGGCCCTGGAATCGGGAGTACCAGGGATTGGTTCCGGCCTCAGATACTTGGCACCCACACACACACACACACAAAAACTGGCCATGTAACCTTGGGCAAGTTACTTAACCCCAATAGCTTTAAAAAAAAAAGAATACAAATCATTCCCCAATTGATAAATAGTCAAAGGATATGAACAGGAGTTTTCAGACAAAGAAATCAAAGCTATCTATAGTCCAAAAAATGCTCTAAATCACCATTGATTAGAGAAATAAAAATTAAAGAAACTCTGATAGGTACCATCTCATACCTATCAGATTGGCTAATATGACAAAAAAGGAAAATGACAAATGCTGAAGGGGATGTGAGAAAACTGGGATACTAATGTACTGTTGGTGGAGTTGTGAACTGATCCAACCCTTCTAGAGAGCAATTTGAAACTATGCCCAAAGGGCTATCAAACTGTGCATAGCCTTTTGTTCCAGCAATACCACTACTAGGTCTATATCTCAAAGAGAAAAAAAAGAGGGAGGAGAACTTATTTGAACAAAAATACTGATGGCAGCTTTTTGTGGTGGCTAAGAATTGGAAATTGAGGGAATGCCCATCAGTTGGGGAATGACTGAACAAGTTGTGGTATGTGATTATGATGGAATATTATTCTGCTATAAGAAATGACAAGCAAGATGATTTCATAAAAATCTGGGAAGATTTACATGAACTTATACAAAGAGAAGTGGAGCAGAACCAAGAAAACAATGTACATGGTAACAACAACATTGTACAATGAACTGCGAATGACTTATCTATTCGCAACAATACAATCATCTAAGATAATCCCAAAGGTCTGTGATGAAAAATGCTATTTGCCTCCAGAGAAAGAATTCATATTGTCTGAATATAGCACACTATTTTCCTCCTTCCTTCCTTCCTTCCTTCCTTCCTTCCTTCCTTCCTTCCTTCCT
>NW_027185804.1:36477097-36478856 GCF_028583685.1 Petaurus breviceps papuanus
CCTTCCTTCCTTCCTTCCTTCCTTCCTTCCTTCCTTCCTTCCTTCCTCTTTCTTTTTTGTTCAAGTCTTCTCACACAAAATTACTAATATGGAAGTGTTTTATATGATTGCACACATATAACCTATATCAGATTGCTTACCATCTCAAGGAGAGGGGAGAGGAAGAAAGGAGGAATAGAATTTGGAACTCAAACTTTAAAGAATGTTTAAAAATTTTTATATATAATTAGGGAAAAATTAAATATTATTCAAAATAAGAAGGCAAGCTCCTTTAGAGTAGAGACGACATCATCTTTGTCTTCATATTCCTTCGCGCACCCAACATTCCAGCAAAAGTGACTCGCTTGCTGTTCCCCATCTTCTTTTCTGGTGCCTTGACTGAAGCTTTCCTCTGTTCCTGGAATGCTCCTCTCTTTTCACCTCTTATTGGCCTCAGGGGAATCCTCCCAAGGTTCACTTCAAGGGCCACTTCCTAATGGGGGCATTCCTGATCCCCCTAGGCTGGGAATGACTTCCTCCTTCCCAGAAATTACATTATATCTACTTTGGATTGAATTTTCCATCTGTTTGCTTTCTCTCTATTGAGTATAAGTTCCTGGAGGGCAGAGATTGTTGTCTTGTCTTTGTCTGCCTTGCCACAAGTACATGCCTGGCACACCAAGGCATTCACAAATGCTTGTTGCACGAATTCCCCATCCTTTGGCTGACCAGTTTCTAGGATTCCTTAGGAGAAACATAATCTCAAGCCCCAGCCTTCTCCCTCCCTCCTTAGGAGCCGGTTCATTTGGGGACCTGCTGTAAGTATGAGACAGCAGTCACTCCCTTCTCATGCTGTCCTGAGTGGAAAGGTTGGGGCCACTTCAGGTCTGCTGTGTTCTGACCAAACAACTCTCAGCAGCCCAGAGCAGCACTAGGATCAAGCCTTGGCCTCCAGAGATGCCCAGTCGACTCCGGTCCTGGGAGCATCTCACAGCCCAGAAATGACCCAGATCTGCTCCAGGCCATAGGCAGCAAAGTCAAGCCTGCCCTGGTCAGCACTTCAGGGCCCAGAAGACCTGAGACTGAGCCAAAACAATCCAGTCCCCAGTGAAGAGATTGGAGGCAAGGATTCTGTCCCCTGGCAAAGAAGCCCTGTCCAACAAACCTTCTGTAAAACCTTAATGCATTGGGCCTTAGTGGAAAGAAGACCAGCCCTGGCATCCCAGAGACCTCAGTTCAAGTCCTGGTCTGCCACACACTCATGGGATGTGGGACCCTGGGGAAATCTCTTTACCTCTCAGGGCCCAGACATTTCACAAAAGATTCTTTATCAGTAAATCGCATCCCCACATGCTTCATTCCCTGCTCTGCTGAAAGCACAGTTCACCCCCCCCCCCCAAAAGGGCTGCACAAGCTCTTCAAAGATCTGCAGTTTCACTGGGGAAGGTATAGGTATTCCCTCCGTGGAGGTTGTAATATAATGCCAAGGAAAGGCAACTTCCCAAGGTTCAGAATACCAGCATAGGTGCTCTCCATTTTATTCAGTGACAAACCAAGAACAGAGAAGATCAAAACATGACATCATTTACTAAATGTGATTAAATAATCTCCAAGGACTACCCCACCCCAGGACCTTCCAATCATTCAATCAATTACAAAGTCCCTGGTCTAAATACTACTCCACCCCTAGGCTGTACCTTCATTTAGTCCATCACAAAACCCCTCTTCTCAAATGGAGATTAGTTTCCAATCTAAGTAAAGTACATTCATTTGTTCAACC
>NW_027185804.1:36478866-36522655 GCF_028583685.1 Petaurus breviceps papuanus
TCTTCATCTTGACATGAGGCAAGTTCTCAGCAATCTTAGTTCCTGGGGAGACAAGGCTTAGCAAGGCCACAAGATACATTGCCAGTCCCTTCATTAATTCATCCTCTGTCTGCAGAACAGTCCTAGAACCCCTGAAAACATTAGCAAAACCCTCTCCCAGGATTTCTGTAAACATACAACAAGAAAATCCTTCTTCAGGGCTTCTGAACCAACAGAAAGGTTCCCAGACCCCTGCAACAACAGCACTGTCCTTCACCAGTGGACAGTATTCACTCTCTGTCTGCAGGACAGTCTCAGGAGCTCTTAGCCAACAGCCAGGTTCCAGGACTTCTTCAACAGGACTGTCTTTCGCCAGTGAACAAATCTGGCAAAACAACATCAAAACAGACAGACAAAGTACCAGCAAAACAGCCATGTCTCCTCAGTCCTTGGCAGCTCCGGGGACAGGTCTCAAAAGTCCAGGGTGATTCAAAGTGGCCCCCAACAATCCTCTCAGTCTCTCTCTGCCTCCACGAGGTGCTACTTCCAAAAAAGTTCTTCTGCCTCTCTCTCGTCTCTCCAAATCTACGTCACCAGCTCCTCCCAGTTCCTCTTTTCAAGTCAACAAGTCCATCTCACAGGTGGGATTAACAAGCTCTGGGTTTTAACACAATCAATTTGAAAACCAAGCCAATACAGGGGAATCTTTATATTCCATTACTATCACAGAGGTGGGGCACAATTTCTCCCTAACCTGATAGATGGTTTTTGAAAGCTGTCATAGCTGAAATTTTTAGCATCCTGAGGCCAGCCCCTCAGAACTCAGAAGCCTGTACAATGCCACACCGCCGGTCACCAGAACTATACTCCAAGGCTTTGTAGTTCAACAGGACTTTTTGCAGCTCAAGACCTTAGGATTTGGGGGCCTCAAGGTCATTTAGTCCAAACCTCACCTCTCATTTTATAAATGACAAAACTGAACCTCAGAGAGATTAAATTATTTGCTCAAGATCACACAAGCAATTAAGAACAAAATTAGGATTCGAACCCAGGCCCTCTGACTAAATTCAGCTCTTTTCACTGCACCAGCAGGTCACTCATCTATCACAGCCTTTAAAAATGCAGGGTCACTTTGTTGCCAGTGAGGTATCAGAGGAGGACATTACTGGAGGTAGATAAATGTGCTGATAGTTATGGTTATAAGAACATAGGAGTTAGACCTGGAAAGGATTGATAATTTTCTCAGTTGCACTCTCTGTCTCTGTCTCCTCTCTCTCTCTCTCTCTCTCTCTCTCTGAGTCTCTGTCTCTCTCTGAGTCTCTGTCTCTCTCCCTCTCTCTATCTTTTCTTCCCTCTCTCTCCCTCCCTCCCTAATTCTCCTCAGTCCCTGCCTTCATCCATCTACTTGGGGCCAGACCTATAATATCATTAGCATAGAGAATTCAAGACAAGAAAACTCTGGCAGAACCCCTGCTCTGCAATTTATAGCCTAGAGATGCTGAATGCTCAAGTGGCTTGCCCAGGTTCTCCCAGTTAGTGGGTGCCAGAGGTTGGATCTGAACCCAGGTCTTCCTAACCCCCCCCCCCCAGGCTATCTCTCCAACTACTATGCCAGGCTGCCACTCCCCTCTTACTTTACAGCTGAAAGAACTGAAGTCCAGAAGGGAAATGACTTACCCAAGGTCATCTAGATAGCAAATGGCAGAGCTAGAATTTGAACCCAGGCTCTAGCTCCAATCTCAGAAGTTCTTCCCACCACTTCTTGGTTGCTTATAATAATGCTGAAAACCACCATCAACATAATCCCTTTAAAACTGTGCCTAAATATATAACAAGCTCAGGTCAGACAATGACTACAGGCATTAAAATTTTTTCTCCTATGATCTCCTGATGAAGCAAACATTAAAACAAATATTAAGGGGTGGATAGGTGGTGCAGTGAATAGAGTACTGGCCCCTGGAGTCAGGAGGACCTGGGTTCAAGTCTGGCCTCAGACACTTAACACAAAAAATTAGTTGTGTGACCTTGGGTGAGTCACTTAACCCCAGTTGCCCTCCAAACAGCAAGAAAGAAGAGAAAAGAAAAAATAAACAAATATTAAAATGTAGGTACTCTTCACCTGCCACCGGACTCTGAGAGTGGCATATCCTTGCAAAGGAATAGCTGGTGAGCCAAGTCCCAAAGAAAGGGAAGGACTGAGTGCCTACTGAGCACCAAGGACTGCACGCTTTCTGCTCAATGTTATTTAAGCTGTATATATCTTAACAGCAACAATCACCAAGCATCAGTGAAGCACCAGTTACTAGGTTCCAGGGGTTATGTTAGGTGCTGAACACCATCCCTGCCCTCAAGAAGCTTATATTCCACCATCCCAGGATCCCATCAGAAATATTCTTCAAAGTCTTCCTCACCTTTTTAAAGACTCAGTTCTCATTCTCAATACCTAGCACCTATAACAATGGGCACATCATCTATTTGGGATACTGCACAGGGTCCAAGCCTCATCCTTAATCTCTAGATCTAGTCAATTTCCATTTCATTTAATTCAAGAAATATTGGAAGTGCCTACTGTGTTGAGTACAGCATCTGGACTGAGAAAAATACACTTTCACCTAAGACAAAGTTCCTGCCCTCCTGGTGCTCATAGGCTAGTAAGAAGATAGGAGATAGCACATATACAGGCGACAATCATGCATAAGTGGGTGAAGGGGTACAAAATGAAGGGCTCTATGGGGTCTCAAAAAGTCATTACCAACTAGAGAAATGGGATTGCAAATTCAATTTGCAATTATTTTTGCAAAATTATCCTTTCTCTTTAAATATGCTCTTGGGTATCCCATAGACATGCTTAGCTTTGGGTTTCTGAATGCCCAGCATCCTGGCATTTCTAAACTTTGCCATTTAAATCAATTCAGATTCTTACTATTCAGCTCCCAGTGAAAGACGTGCTGAGGGGGAAGCAATACCACCTCTGGAGTCAGAGGGGACCTGAGATCAAATCTCAGGCCTGCTGCTTGTTCCCTGTGAGACCCAGGGGAAGTACTTAACCTTTCTAAGCCTCAGTGTTGTCATCTATAAAATGGAGGTCATGGTTCTCATCGTCTCCAAGGTCCCTTCCAGGTCTCCATCCTATAAAACGGTGCAAGGCTAGAAAACTACTTTTTATTCCCCAAATCTCTATTGAGCAACTATGATTAGTTGCATGACTGGAGGGGGATGTCTAGAGAAATAGTGTGGTTTGAATCCTAGAGAAACTGGGGTTTGAATCCTTTTTGGATCACACGGTAACCAAGAGGGTGGACCAGACAAAACAGAATAATATAATGAAACAAAAAAAGAGTGATAGACTTGGTATGAAAACAAAATCCTAGAATTTGTTGCTTACAAGAAACACATTTTAAAAAACAAAAGACATGTAAAATACTAGTAAGGAGATTGCAGTAATACATCACAAAAATCTTACACCATGACCAGATGGGATTTGTATCAGGAATACAGGGCTGGCTCAATATTACGAACATTATCAGCATAATCAACAATATCAACAACAAAGCCAACAAAAATCATAAGATCATCTCAACAGATAAAGAAAAAGCTTTTGAAAAAAATAAAATACTCATTCCTATTAAAAAAACTTCAGAAAGCATAGAAATAAATGGAACTTTCCTTAAAATAATTAGTGTCTATCTAAAACTATCAGCAAGTATTATCTGTAATGGGGATAAGCTAGAAGATTTCCCAATAAGATCAGGGGTGAAGCAAGGGTACCCAATGCTAGATATAGCTAGTTAGAGAAAAATTTGAAGCTACTAAAATAGGTGATAAGGAAATAAAACTGTCACTCTTTGCAGATGATATGATGGTATACTTAGAGAATATACAAAAGAATATATTAAAAAACTAATTGAAATAACTAACAACTTCAGTAAAGTTGCAGAATATAAAATAAACCCACATGGGGCAGCTAGGTGGTGCAGCGAATAGAGCACTGGCCCTGGAGTCAGGAGGACCTGAGTTCAAATCTGGCCTCAGACACTTAACACAAAAGCTATCTGTAAGACCTTGGGCAAGTCACTTAGCCCCAATTGCCCTCCAAAAATAAAAAAAATAAACCCACATTAATCATCATCATTTCTATATATTGCCAACAAAGTCCAGCAGAAAGAGATAGAAATAGAAATTCCATCTAATAACTGCAGACAATACAAAATACTTGGGAGTCTACTAGTCAGAACAAACCCAGAAACTATATGAACACAATTACAAAATACTTTTCACACAGGTAAAGTCAGATCTAAAAGGGGTGGCTAGGTGGCGCAGTGAATAGAGCATGGGCCCTGGAGTCAGGAGGACCTGAGTTCAAATGCAGCCTCAGACACTTAACACAAAAACTAGCCATGTGACCTTGGGCAAGTCACTTAACCCCAATTGCCTTCCAAAAAGCAAAAAAAAAAAAAAGGCAGATCTAAACAACTGGAGGAATATTAATTGTTCATGGATAGACTGAACAAATATAACAAAAATGACAATTCTACTTAAATTAATTTACTTATTCAGTGCCATACCAATCAAACTACTAGGGAATTATTTTATAGAACTAGAAAAAATAAATTCATCTGGAAGAATAAAAGGTCAAGAATATCAAGGGAATCGATTTTTTTAAATGTGAAGGAAGGTGACCCAGAAGTACCAGATCTCAAATTATATTACAAAGTGGTAATAATCAAAACAATCTGGTATTAGCTAAGAAACAGAGTGGTAGATCAATGGAATGGATTAGGTACCCAATACACAATAGAAAATGACCATAATAATCTAGTGTTTGATAAACACAAAGACCTAAGCTTTTGGGATAAGAATTCACTATTTGACAAAAATTGCAGGGAAAACTGAAAAGCAGTCTGGCAGAAACCAGGTATAGATCAACATGTCACACTGTATACCAAGATAAGATCAAAATGGGTACATGATTTAGAAACAAAGGGTGATGTAATAAGCAAATTAGGAAAGTATAGAATATTTTACCTGTCAGATCTATGGATAAGGGAAGAATTTATGACCAAACAAAAGATAGATTATGGGATGTAAAATAGATCATTTTGATTACATTAAGTTAAGAAGTTTTTGCACAAACAAAATCAATGCAGTCAAGATTAGGAAGAAATTGGAAATTGTGACTTTTTTTTTTACTAGTTTCTCTGATAAAGGCCTCAATTCTCAAATATATTGAGAAATGAGTCAAATTTACAGGAATACAAGTCATTCCCCAGTTAATAAATGGTCAAAGGATATGAACAGGCAGTTTTTAGAAAAATAAATACAAAAAAAGACATACACAAAATAAAATTAAGGGAGTAGGAAAAATACATTATAGTGAAAGGAACCATAGGTGACAAAGCACTATAAGTAATAAACTTATATACTCCAAATAATTTAGCATCCAATTCATAAAAGAAACATTATCTGAGTTACAAGAAGACAGACAGTAACGTGAGAATAACAGGAGAATTCAATATCCCTTTCTCAGGTTTGAATAAGTACAACAGAAAGATAAACAAAAGGGAAGATACGGGACTGAATAAATTGCTGGAGAAACTAGAGTTAATAAAAACTTATGGAGTCTTCTAAATGAGACTGCTAAAGAATATGCATATCTCTTAGTACCACATGAAATTTTTACCAAAATTGACCATAGATATTGCAGAGAGATATTGCAAGCAAATGTAAAAAAAAGTGGAAATAGTTAACATGTCCTTTACAAACCATAGCATAATAAAAGTAGTTATTAGTTCAGGGATCACAAACAAAAAACACAAACCCAAATGGAGATTTAGCAATGAAGTCCTAAATAATGAGTAGGCTAAAGAACAACTTATAGAAAGAATGAATAACTATGTAAAAGAAAATAATGATGAAATAACATACCAAAATTTCTGCCATATAGCTAAATCAGATCTCAGAGGGAAAATTATATCTCTACAAACATACATTAACAAAATAGAAAAAGAGAGGATCAATGAATCGAATATGCATTTTCGAAAATTAGAAAGTCAACAAAAAAAAACAAACCTAAAAGACACACAAGAGAGGAGATATTAAAAATTAGAGTAGAAAAAGATAAATTAGAAACAAAAATCTCCAGTAAAAATGATAACTAAACTAAAAGTTTTTTTTTGAAAATCAAATAAAATTGAACCTTTTAATAAATTTGACTGAAAAGAGGTAAAAAAAAGTCAAAGCAATAAAATAGCAAATGAGCAAGGTGAAATTGCCACAAAACCAGAAGAAATAAAAAGAATATCTGAATGTATTATGTACAGTTACATGCTAACAAAACTGAGAACACAAAAAATAGAGGAATACTTTCAAAACATAAAACACTCAAACTACCAGAAGACCAAATAGAGATCTTAAATAGCCCAATCTTAAAAGAGGAAATAGATCTGCTTGTAAAGAAACTACTAAAGAAATAAACCCCTGGTCCTGATGAATTCACAGAAAAATTCTATCAAACTTTCAAGAACGATTAGTACCAACACTTCACAAATTTTTTTTCTCAATTTAAAAATTTAAAAAACTTTGAAAGACTTAAGAACTCTAAGCAGTGACCAGCCTTGATTCCAGAGGACAAATAAAGAAGAATTTTACTCACCTCTCGACAGTGAAGTGGACTCAACATAAAGAATGAGATAAAGATTTTGGGATGTGACCAATGTGGGAATTTATTTTGCTTGACTGTGCATGTTTCTCAAAAGGATTTTATTTTGTTTTGCCTTTTTTTTTTCAAGGTGGGGGAGATGGAAGGGAGTGAATAAATACTTGCTAATTTTAAAAAATAGTTAAAAATTATAATGCAGTTGTTATTATCAAGTCATTTTTTCAACCATGCCTGACCTCCCATTTTTTTGGCAGAGATACGGGACTGTTTTGTCATTTCCTTCTCCAGCATTTCACAGATGAGGAACTAGGGCAAACAGGGTTAAGTGACTTACCCAGGGTCACATAGCTAATAAGTGTCTGAAACCAGATTTAAACACACAAAAATGTCTTCCTGACTTCCAGGTCCAGCACTCTATCCACTGCACCACCTAATTACTCCTATAATGCAGTACATGCAATCAAATGCCTGTGCTGTGATATTGAATAAAATGAACTATATCAATATGTTTGGCTTCAGAGGATGTGGGTTTGAATCCCAGCTCCATTACTTCCTGTCTACAGACCTGCCCTTCCTTGTGGGCACTGGGGATATAAATACAAAGTGAGAAACAGCCCCTTAGGAAGCTTGTAGTTTACTAGGGAGAGACACAGAGTGCACCCAGGTCTGGAAGCCCAGCATCCTTTAAGGAGGAAGAGAGGGCTAGAATCTTGGGGTCAGGCCAAGATTCCTGCAGTAAGAAAATGGTTCACTAAGGTTCTCTCCATCTTCACAATAATGGCACACAGCAGTTTGATGGCCTGGGAGCCTATCACACCTGGCTTGTCCCAGATAGAACCACTGCTAATATCAAAACAGCAAGGCAGTTTTTGATTTGGCCTTTCTGAGTTGGGACACCCAGAGGAATACTGGCTCCTCCCTGTATTACAACCTGAGACTTCTTATGATATCATTGGTATCTCACTTCATTGCCTTTTTAGGATCTTAATGTTTGTTCCCCATGGGATCTCAACAAATAAGCATCGTAAGGCACATGAAAAATAAAAGCATCTCTGTCAGTCTCCAATTTGTGATGTATCCAAGAGAGGGCTGGATCTGGAATCAGGGGACCTCATTCATATCCTCTCTCTGTGATTGACCATTTTCATGACCCTGGCTAAGTAAGTTCTCTTCACCGGATCTCAAAATCCTAAAAAAAAAAAAAAAAGGTTGGATTACAGAATCAAAGATTCTGAGAGTTGGAAGGAACCTCAGTGGCTGTGGCTTAGTGTACTGTGACCAATACACAAAAGGAGTCCCCACTACAACATACAGGACGAATGGTTACCTAACCTCCAGGCAGTCCCTTTCACTTGGACAGCTCCAATGGTTAGTCATTTTCCCCTCCCATTAAAATCTATGTCTTTTCAGCTTCTACCCATCATTCCTGGTTTGACCCTCTTCGGCCAATAGTTTGAGGACAGGATTTGAGCTGAGGTCTTCCTAGTTTGAAGTCCTGCATGCTATACACTGATTTACCTAGTTGGCATGAATTCCATGATCTCTAATGGTTCACAATAGCAGGTAAGGTAATAGCAGCAGCTTTCTCTTGGATGCCGAGATTGATTATTCAATAAGCATTCATTAAACACCCACGATGTGTGACAAGTACCGTGCAAGGTGCTGTGGATAAAAAGCTGAAAGGAAAAGTCCTTGCCCTCTAGGAGCTTACATTCTATAAGTAGAACTAAACTCGGTAAAGGGACCTTAGACCTAATTTTAGTGACCTCATTTTGCCAATGAGGAAACGGAGGCCTGAAGAAGGGAGATGACTGGTCCAAGATCACATGGTAAATGACAGAGCTGGGACTTGAACCCAGGGCCTCTGCCACCTCATCCAGGGGTCTTTTCATCTATCCTCTCTACACCTAGATTACCTTTTAAAATCAATGGCAACATGATGGCATGAGAAATGTTCTGGACTTAGAGTCGGTGTTTGAATCCTGTCTTTGACCCTGGCTGGATAAACTGAGGGCCCTCAGTGTCTTAAGTGTGTAGAGTGAGTGTATTGCTCATGTAGGTTATTTGGGTCTACATGGGACTGTCTAGGTGTAGCCCAAGGGGAGCATGGATAGATAGGCATCAAAAGGTTCTCTTCTACCCACCCATCTCCAAATCGGGAGAGGAACGAGATTGGAGCCATGTGGCTGTCCACTCTGTTCTCCTCTCTATGCCCCTAAATTTTTCTGTTCCAAGGGAAAGACTTTTTAGATTTAAACTTCATGCCTGATTGTTACTCCTTCCCTAAGGAGGAGCTTTCCAAATAATATGTCTACATATCCCTATAACTGCTAAGCACCCTAAAGTAAGGTTTGACTTCCTTCCCATCAAATGCCAGTTACATAAAGACCACACACACAGCAAATAGACCCATTATTCAGACCAATAGGAGACAGAAATCATAAAAGTTATACAGATGAGAATATGCCAGACACTATATAGAATACAATAAGATCTCCTATTAGGAGCAAGATATCTCAACTGAACCAAGAGAGAAAGGCCCAGATCTCACCCAAGGGGAAACTCTCTGAAGTCTCTAGTGTAATAAGCTGGGGAATAGGGACATGATCAATGTGTCAGATCATGTGTATGTGTATGTGTGTGTGTGTGTGTGTGTGTGTGTGTGTGTATCAGCTTCTTCCCAGAGTTATTCTCTCCCTCTAGGGACCTCTCCCTGAAGAGAATCTGTCTCTTCCCTCAATGCTGGAAGCCAGAAGACCAAGGATCTTTCCTCTCATAAACTAAATGGGATCATTGAATAATTATTCTATACCACTGAGGAAAGTCTTACGCAAATTGGTTTGAGCTCCTGGTTACATATTTAAAGTAGAGGTGGAGGATTTATTCTGTTTGCTTTTTCATTCCATTTTTAAAATTAATCATTTGTTTTTTTCTCTCTCCTACCTTCCACACTAGAAAAAGAAAAGAGCCTTGTAACAAGTGTGCAGAGTTAAACAAAATCAATTCCCATTTTGGCCATGTCCAAAAACATGTATCTTACATTGCATTATTTTATCTATCACTCTCTATCAAGAGGTGATTAGCCCCCTTTATTGCTTATTTATTTATTATTCATCATCTCTCCTTTGGAATCACCATTGGTCACTGCATTGTTCAGAGTTCTTAAGTCTTCCAAAGTTGCTTGTTTTTACAGTGTTATTGTTCTATTACAAGCTGTTTTCCTACTTCTACTCACTTCACAATGCATCAGTTCTAACAAGTCTTCCCAAATTTCTCTAAAATAGACCTTTGTTGTTTCCTATGGCACTGCAGCATCCCACTACATTCATATACTGTAATTGGTTCAGCCATTCCCCAATTGATGGACACCCTTCTCCCCTCGGTTTCTAGTTCTTTGCCTCCACAAAAAGAGTTGCTATTAAAATTTTTTACATATAGGACTTTTTTCACTCACAACATTATGTACATTGTATAGATCTCCAACTCAGGAAGCTCAGAATGAGTTAAATAGGTTTAAAAAGAATCTGGATGCTTTTTTTTTTTCCCGTAGAAGGGGGGAGGGGTATTTTTTCCATACTTCTCCTTAAGTAAAACCAGCTGACCAGATTTAGCTCAAACTTTTCAAAAGCAATCCACCTTTGGAAAGTGACCAAGTATAAAATGTTTTGATCCCAAAGTGGAGTCTGTCTGAAAAATCACAGGCAACTTTGAACAGGATCTTAAAGTGAAAATTACCGGGAACCAGCCCTCTTATATAACGTAGTATAAAACAGCAGAAAAGGCTGGGGTCCAGAGACTTGGGGTCAAGTCTTGGCACTGCTATCTACCAACTGAGTGACTTTGGGCAAATCACATAGGAATGGTAATAGCAGCTCTTATTTCTGTAACATTTTGGGGGGTGGGACTAAAAAGCACAATTCCTCTCAAGAACTCTGTGAGATAATTCATCTGAGTAAATTGTTCCTATATTCTTTATCATAGGATTATAGATTTAGAGCTGATAAACTTATAGATTTTATCAGGGCCAACTCCCTTGTTCTACAGAGGTCCAGAGAGGCTAAAGATGGAGAAATGGAGGCACAGATGGGAATAATGATGATGATTTATATTTATATGGTGATTTGAAGTTTGCAAATCACTTTGCAAACATTTCATTCCAATCTTTTAACAGCTCCATGAAGTAGATATGACATGCATAATTAGCCTTTTTTTCAGAGGAGATAGCCAAGGCTCAGAAAGATGAACTCCAGCAGGTAGTCAATAAATATCCAAGGGCCTACTATGTGCATGGCACTGTTCTATATAGTAGGGATACATGCTAGGGTGGAGTCAAAAACAATCACTCCCCTCAAGGAGCTCACAGTCTAGTGGGGGAGACAACATGCAAACAACTGTGGACAAACAAGACACATACAGAATAAATAAGATGTAGCTTGGGAGGGAAGAGACTGGGAGAATGAGGTGGGAAGAGGAAGATCAGTAAAAATCTCTTACAAAAGGTGGGATTTGACCTGAGTCATGAAGGAAGCCAGGGAAACTAGGAGACAGAGGTGAGAAAGGAGAGCATTCCAGGCATGACAGATATCCAGAAAATAGACCCAGAGAGGGGAGAGGGAATGCCTTATGGGAGGAACAGCAAGGAGGCCAGTGCCATTGGCTTAAGGATGGCCATTGCCATCCCTTCCTAAGGAAGGAATGAAGGTGTAAGAAGACTGGAATGGTAAGAAAGGTTATGAAGGGCCTTGAATGCCAAACAGGTGATTTTATGTTTGATCTTGGAGGTGATAGGGAGCCACTGGAGGTTATTGAGTAGGGCAATGACATGATCAGACCTGGGCTTCAGGGAAATTACTTCATCAGTTGAATGGAAGACGAATTGGAAGGCTTGACAGAAGTTAGTCAGAGAAGCAGGATTCAAATCCAGATTTTTCTGAACTCCAAGTCCAGTGCTCCCAACCACTGATCATAGTCAGGTTTCTGTGTCACTAACAACCCCAGCTCCTCCATCCCACCTCAGGATGTGGTGGCCTAATTCTTTTTTTTTTTTTGGAGGGGAGAAGGGAGGGCAATTGGGGTTAAGTGAAGTCACACCGCTAGTAAGTGTTAAGTTCTGAAGCCGGATTTGAATTCTGGTCCTCCTGACTCCAGGGCTAGTATTCTATTCACTGCACCACCTAGCTGCCCCGGACCTAATTCTTAAAGAAAAGAAAAAAAACCCCAACAACCATATTTCTGCATTAGTCATGTTGCAAAGAGGAATTAGAAACAAAAGGAAAAAACATGAGAAAGAAAAAATCCAAAAAGGAAAAACAGTCTACTTCGATCCGCATTCAGACTCCATAGTTCTTTCTCTGGATGTGGACAGCATTTTCCATTATGAGTCTTTTGGAGTTGTCTTAGATCCTTGCATTGCTGGGAAGAGCCAAGTCTATGGAAGTTAGTCATTGCATAATGTGGTTGTTACTGTGTACAATGTTCTCTTAGTTCTGCCATTTCACTCAGTATCAGTTCATATAAGTCCAGGTTTTTCTGACGTCTGCCTGCTCATCATTTCTTATGGAATAATAGTATTCCATTACATTCAGATACCACAACTTGTTCAGCCATTTCCCAATTGATGGGCATCCCCTCAATTTCGATTTTCTTGGGTGGTGGCCTAATTAAATCAAGGTCAAGGTTTCTAAGGTCTCCCCTGGCCTTAGCCCTGCCCTGTTGTCATTTGGTTCTCTCTTCTCTCAAACTTTCAAGGTGACTAGTCCATAGGACTCGATGCCCCATGATGGGGAAAGCTAAGCCCAACGGTCTTCTGTTCAACAATTGTGTCTGTCCTTATCTGGCTGGTGGATTGAAGTTCTTTTTTTTTTTTAAGCAATTGAGGTTAAGTAACTTGCTCAAGGTTACACGGCCAGTTATTTCTGGGTGTGGTGCTGAGTGTCTGAGCCCGGGATTTGATCTCCAGGTCATCCCAACACTGGAGCCGGTGCTCTCACTCGCTGAGCCACCTGGCCACCCCTTGGATTGAAGTTCTTAGTGTTGGAGCACTCCACTGAAACAAAATCACTTTTTGGATTGAACAAAGTATCCAGTTAGCATAGATCTTTATATTCTTCTATTCTGTTTCCTTTACCTTGCTCTGATTCATTTATCCATTGATGCTATGGCTTCCCAGTCCAGAGTGTTCCCTTCAGGCCTAATGGTAGCTCCAGAACCTTCAAGATAGAAAGGAAGTCAGAAATCAGTCAGCCCAATCCTGACTTGAACAAAAATCCTCTCTACAACATAATGCACAAGTTGTACTCTGTCTTCTATCTGAAGACCTCCAGTAAAGGGGAAAATAAGAGCTTTCCTAGAGAATTTTAAGGCTCGCAAAGCACTTTACATATTGTCTCCTTTGATGTGTACAACTCTTCAAGGTAGGTGCTGTTATTATAGCTTTGTGGGGCAATTCATTTCACTTTAGGATCAATCTAATCTAAGTTTTATCTGACATTCATCTTAAATCGGCTCCTTTTCCGTTTTCCCCTATTGCCTCTGGCTCTTCTCTCCGGGGCTGGTCCTTTAAATACTTAGAGACAGTCTTCTTTCCTCCAGGTTAGATCTGTCCAGTTCCCTCAACTGCTCCTCACACTCCACTTAGGGGCTTCACCATCCTGAGGGCCCTCCTGTAGACATTGTGCACCTTATCAGGGGGCCTTTCTTTACTAACATGTCCAGAATTGAACTCAGCACTTCAGATGTGGCCAGACCCAGAAAGAACACAGCAGGGCTATACTTCCCCATTTGGAACACTTTGGAATTCCAAAAAAAGCTTGGTTGTCTAAAGCCCAGGTAAATTATGTCCTTTGCCTTTTGTCTTTATTTTGTTCTGAAGTTCATTTTTTTGGTCATTTTACTGATTGCTGATGCTTCCACCGAAGGAAAGAGAAGAAAGTAGAGGAGGAGAGAAAAGAAGGGAAGGGAAAGAGGAAGGGAAGGGGAGGGGAGGGGATAAGAGTGTAGCAAGATAATAAGACATCAAAAGAAATAATTATAATACAAATTATCATGTGATATGAATATTGAGAGTTATAAAACCATCCTCACAGGTAATGACATTGAACCCAGTTTTGTGGAGATAGTATCTTAAGCCTCAGTTCAAATGAAGGAAGCAAAATATTCTAATAGATAGAGGCATGAAGTACATAGTACTTTCCCTGCCAGGAAAGGTAGGGGTTGGGGAGAGCAGGATAAAGCTTACCCAAAAGCACGGAGGCAAGAGACAATTCCGATAAAAGGAAGTAGACCAGTTCGGTTGCAATATATGGAAAGCACAGATACACTTTGGGGATCCTCATCCCACTTCTCACTCTCATTGACTATCTGGGTCCCCAAAACCTGCTTATTAGGACCCTCAGCATTACATCAGGATGAGTTCTGAAGGATTGGAAGTTGTCTTTATAATGCTATAGTTCGAGCCCCCTACAAATGTGCTTCCTCGCGATTACCAGTTGATATAAATGACTCAATCAGACTTAAATAGCTCTTAGGAAGGGGTATTCACTAAGGTGGTATAATAAGGATGGCTGGAACAAAACATAACCTCCATATGACAGGACACACTTTCCCACAAGAACATCCAGGGTCCAGGGGAAAGTGGGCCCCGGCTTAGAGAGCACACATGACAAATGAAATTGCTTCCAGCTCCTGGACGTCCTTTTGCTGGAGTCCTGGAGTGCCCTCAGGCAAGGTGTGCCTGTTCGGCTAGTTTTACTTTGTTGAGCCTTGGGTCTCTTTCCTCATCTCATTCAATCTGTCTTTGACCACCCATGCAGGCAGAAGCAGCAGCTATCTGGGTATGCTCTTATACTGCTGATGTTTAAAAAGTCCAAATCTCTCGGTCATTCCCATTTTACTAGTTTTCCCTCTGGTCAAAGGAGGAGGAGATGTCATAAGTCTGAGGCTCTCCCCTCCCTTCCCCCACAAGCAAGTCCTTCTCGAGAGTTTGCCTGGAATGCTCTATCCTAACTTGCTGCTCACTCCAAATTCCAATTCCAAGACTCAGAAAATCTGAACAGACTTCCTGTCACACCTAGGGAAGTGTCCAGCCCTTGTTTCTGGCTAGTGAACAATCCAGACAGGTTCTCACCTGATAAATATAATAGGGGAAATTTTGGCTTTACCCCTACCTAGGAGAACGAGCATGAAGTGGAATAAGAATGGAGCCAGAGTGTGAAGGACTTTCAAAGCCAAGCTGAGAAATATGTATTTTATCCTAGATGCAGTAGGGGGCCATTGACAATTCCTGAGTAGGAGAGTGACGTGGTCAGATCTGTGCTTTGTGAAGCTTATTTTGGCAGTTTTGTGGAGGGTGGATTGGAGAAGGGAGAAAGTAGATGGAGACAGATCAATTAGGAAACTCCTGTAGTTGTCCAGGCAAGAGGCGAGGGCCTAAGCTAGGTAGACAAATACATATATGAAGGGAAAGGGAAGGATGGGAGAGAGGCTGTGGAGGTAGAATTGACAGGTCTCAGTGCCTGCCCAGACATAGCAGATGAGAGGGAAGGAAGAATGGGGAATGATGTCAGTTTTGGACTCTGGTCACTGGAATGATATGGTACCCTTCACAAGGTCACAGGATCTGAGGTCTGAGGAGACTTCAGAAGCCAGTTAATCCAATGGGGACTGGAATGAAATGCTCTCTATGACCTTCCTAGAAAGTAGTCCAACAGCCATGCTTGGGGGGCCACTGATGAGCAGGAGACACTCAGGACAGTGCCAATGGTCAGGGAACTTCTCTGTGCATCCCACAGAAATCTACTTCTATTGATCCTTCCTAGTTCTGCCTCCGAGGGTCAACCATAGTCAGTCTAAGTCCTCCTTCACGTGTCAGCCCTACAAATATTTGAAGACAGACATTCTGTCCTCCCTAAATCTTCTCTTCTCCAGGCTAAACATCCCAGTTTCTTCAACCAATCTTCTGTAATCTAGAGACCCATCACTCCCCCCCCCCCCCCCGGGCCCTGGCCACAGTCACCCTCCTATACAAGCCTTAGGATCATAGAAAACATATTTAGGATCAGGGTACCTTGAATGTTATGGAATCCAACCCTCTCATTTTACAGGTAAGGAAAGAGGCACAAGGAAATGAAGTGGCTTGGCCCTGGCTGCACAATTATGAAGGTCTTCATGACCCCAAGTCCAACATGCTGGCCACTTCGCCAAGCTGCCTGTTGGTGCCTCAGTTTAATGTCTTCCATAATATATGGCATCTGAAACTGAACACACACCACTATGACTATGGTTTGGCCAAAGCATCATGCCAGGGAACTATCAATTCCTTCATTCTAGACATTCTCTTTTTTTTTTCTTTTTGGAGGGGGGAAGGTAGGGCATTTGTGGTTAAATGACTTGCCCAAGGTTACATGGCTAGTTTTGTGTTAAGTGTCTGAGACCAGATTTGAATTCAGGTCCTCCTGACTCCAGGGATAGTGCTCTATTCACTGCGCCATCTAGCTGCCCCTGGACATTCTCTTTTTCTTGGTGTGGCCTGGCTTTCTCTTCTATCACATCACATTGCTACCTTCTGATAGTTTTCACATAAATGGTTTTCTTTTATTTGTATCTACAGAGTCTGGCACCCAGTAAACACTTTTAAATGTTTGTCAATTATTTGGTTAGTTAATTGACTATCTAACCATGTCACCACTATCTTTCACTTACAATTTAAAAAAATTTAACCCAGTTACAGGATGTTTACACTTAACCCTATCAAATGTCATCTTGAGTCAAGTTGATTTTGTTGAAAAAGAGGAAAATGCAAAGAAAGAAGTGGAAATCTAGTAGTAAGACATAAGGGCCATTGATTCCAATAGGTCAACATTCTCTCCTACCTGCAGAAGGGATACCTGGTCAAGTGTGAATGTTTTCCTGTTCTGTAAATCCAGGTGGTGAAAAGGATGCAAAGAAAGAGAAAACCAGGTTGGGAGCCCCAGCCTTGTCTTTGCCCATCCAATATTTTCTTAACATCACTTGCCTGACTGATGTCTCCAAAGGACCAGATTTTCAAAGGTGGGAGGGGTAGGATGGATTCACCCTGAGGACCCTGACTTGTTATTGTTAAAGTATTTCCTTATTGGTGGGACCAGTCTCCCAGTGGGTACAATAATTACAGCATTGCACTCTATGGGAAAGACTTTGCGGGTGGGTGGGGCAGGAGAGGGGGCAGGAACACTGCTCTTATTTCCACAGTTTCCACCAAAACAATCCTTCGGAGAGCTAATGACAGTGATATGCCTCTTAAAACCTCAGGTACCTGAGTCTATCCTGTGTAAGGAACAGCCCCAAACAAAAGGGCCATGACAAAAAGACAGCTTAAATTGTAGAGAAGTGTCTTGAGGCCAGGGTTGGGATCAAGCTTAATTAAGAGCCATCCTAGAAAGACACAGATAAGTGTTCAACAAGGTAGTGGAAGTAAAAAAAAACAATACCTGCCCTCTTTGCCTCCATCACCAAAAAACTAGATTCCCCATTTTCTAAAGAAGTGTAACCAAGGTACTTGAACTGACACGAGGGGGAGATGGAAATGCTGAGAAAGTGTCTCAGCCAGGGAACACTACATCTCCTTGCCAAGTGGGAATATATGGAGGCCAAGAGTCATGCTATTTTAAAACCTAAACTCTTGGATGTCTGATGTCCTGGAGGAGAATGGAGGAAGATTATGAGTAGTATTAGCTCATAAAATGGCAGCAGAAATAAAAATTAATTTGGAGAAAACTCGGCTAATGACCGAGCCAAGCAAAGTCACTCCAAGGGCATTTGAGGGTGAAACTGGACAGAGGGCAACAGATAGCAAATGAGAGAGGTGTGTAAAGATTCATATAACAAAATCTTCTCATCATCAAGGAGTTTGCAGCCACTATGTGGAGATTCTAAAATCACAGCCCCAGATATCCTGCAAGAAGATGCAAAAAGAGTGGAATTAAAAAAAATGTTTTATCCTTTGAGACAGGAGCTCTGGGTTCAAATTCTGGCTAAGTCATTTACAAGCTGTGCAAACCTTCAGCAAGTTACATCAACTTTCTAGGTCTCCGTTTCTTTAAAATGAGAAGGTTAGTTGTACTGGTTGAGTTCTAAGTTCCTTTCCAGCTCCTAAGAGAAATTAAGTGATTAAAGAAATCGTAATGGTAGTAATAGTAATGATGGCAGTGTGACAAGGTTTTTGTCCAAGTCCAGGGAGTTTTTCAGGAGATGTGACTCTGTATTGGCAAAGATAATGTTGAGCAGGGCATTGTGCTTTATACCAGTAAAGAGGGCTTTAGGAGTTGGAGACAGAGCTTCTTTGGGGAGAAACACACAACTTCAGAAACCTTTTGGGAAAGACACTTGGGAGAGAGAAGCCACAGACACTTATGGAAAGATGACTTCTCAATGTACTGTGGATTTCCAGCTTGTCTCCCTAGAGACTCCAAGAGTGGCCTTCCTTTGGTGAAATTCTGCCCTCTTTGTTTGAGTTGAGATTCCCCTCTCTCTCCAAGCCAAACAGCTCAAGCACTTCTGTATAAATTCTTTGGTATATGCTAACCTATATGGCTTCTCTGATTTCTATTTGCCATTTGTTTCGGTAAATGGGTTTACTCACTATTGTTTGTGATGACCTTTTATGTAACCAGTGTGGTGGGAAGGAACTAAGTTGTCAAATGTTAGATGAAGGTCAACCTCCTCCTTGAGCACAAAAAAGGACTTTCCTTCAGAACCAGACTCTAATTCTTGGACTACTAATATTGTAAGAGTCAGATAGACATAATTCTAGTCCAACATCCCTCTTGGAAAGAGACACGTTCCTAGCCATGGCCTTTCTCCGGCTCACTGTTCAGGGGAAATAGCAGTCTCCCTTGGAGAGGGGTGAGCCAGATTCCAGAGGTATCTATCCATGCTATCTGCAAGCTATACCTATGTGCATTTAACCAGTCCAAATGGACACATATCTAATAAAAATAATTGATACAGACTTTGTAAGAAAGCAGTGGACACTTATGCAACATATTGCTGCTGGTTGCAGAAACAGCACCTATTGCATAGCTAGAAAGATAAGATCTAGTAGCCAGAATCATATACCAGAAGCTCCCTATCCTTCATAAATGAACAGATGGCAATTTCCCAAAATATAAATACAAAATATCCTTGAAAATTCAGGAAATAAACTGTCCTGGAATGGTAGGCTCATTATAGAAAAATCTGTTGCCTACAACTTCCTGGACATGACAATGACCCATAAAACTTAAGAAAAAATTTTAATAGATGTTGCTGTCCCCGTCATAACAAATACTCACAGCTATCAAAGAACAAAGAGTATTAAAAATGTAGAGACCTCATAGGAGGAATCAAAACCATGTGGGAAGGGGATGAGGTACTCTTCACCCCACCCCCAACATCCTGTCTGCTGGAGGAAGCATCCCAAAGATACTTTCAAAGTACCTCCTGAGGATGAGGGGACATTTCAACACTTTTAGTCCATTATAAAAAGTAATCAGCATATCCACCTGCATGACAATTCAGCAAACATCAAAGGAAAAAGAAAGCTCATAGTGTGGTGGCTTGTCCCAGGGCCACTCTATCTGAGTACAGTTGAACATGGGAAGAGGAGAAGAAGGAGGAGGAAGAGAAGTCCTTTGAAGAATCTATGAGGAAAGATGAGGAAAGCATTACAAAGACTTGCCCTAGTCTCTCAAGAAAAAATCATTCCAAGCACAAACATGGGAAAGATAAAGCAATTAAAGAAAAATGGACTGTTTAACATGGTTTCCAATTACTTAACTAAAAATAAGAGCTGAAAATTTAAGAAAGTGTTAGAAGGGGAAAATTGATTCTATTGGGATTTACCAAAGAAAAATTACTTTCCCCAGGGGAAGGGTTGAGGGCCGTAGTATTTAAGGCACCAAGTAGGTTGGACAAAGTTGCCAGAAATGCACAAGAGGGAGATGGCAGCCCAGCCCCAGCCCCACGGAACACATTACGCATGACTGGCAAGGTCTTTTCCCATGGCTCCTTCCTAAGGTTCCATGACTAACCCTCTTCCCCTCCCCTTTCTCTTCAGGAAACTAGGATTGCAGCCCAGTGGCAGCAACTAAAGCAAAGCATCAGACTAGACCCCTGGCCCTTCTTTGTTTAGAGCCATTGCTAAAAGGCCTTAGTTATTCTCCAAGAATAAGTCCCAAGACAGGGAGGCCAAGGTGACAGGGTGGTTCGTGTGCCCTGAGCAGCTGAGCTCTGGGAGCGGATAGAGTGGCTTCTGGTTATTTATCCTGACCAGCAGAACCAGCTGTCAGCGGATTAGCTCCTGGCACTGGAGTGGCTGCTTTTCACTGAAGGCTGAGACAGGCGAGATCTGAGCTGGATTTAGGGAGGCATGGGCTGCTGGAATCGTCCCCTGCCTGTGGGTGGCTTTGGAGGAAATCCCAGGAGGCTCCGTTCGATGCTGGGCCATGCCACGCGACATGACTCGAAGGCTGGGGCGGCCTGTGCCATTCCACCAAGAGGAAGAGGAGGGTGATAACCTGAACAAATAACCCCCTCAAATCATCAATGGGTATTTATTAAGCATTTACTAGGTGCAAGGCACCGTGCTAAGTTCTGGAGATAGAAAGAGGCAAAAACACAAAAACATTCCCTGCCCTCAAGGAGAGCATGTTTGTTAGTGTTCATTCATGTCTGACTCTGCGTGATTCCATTGGGGGTTTTCTTGGCAAAGACACTGGAGTAGTTTGCCATTTCCTTCTCCAGATCATTTTACAGATGAGGAAACTGAGGCAAACAAGGTTAAGGGACTTGCTCAGGGTCACACAGCTAGTGAGTGTCTAAAGCCAGATTTGAACTCAGGAAAATGTCTCCCTACCTCCAAGCCTGGGACTCCATCCACCGCACCACCTAGCTACCCAGGGAGCTGACATTATAATTCTCAAAGTCCAGCCCAGCAAAGTGTGGGGAGCAAGGGCAAAGTAGCAGAACTCTAGCTAGGATGATAGTAGGGGGGCTTTCTGTTCCCTGAGAAGGCTTGGCAGGAACCCTGAAACCTGGCCAATTGGTCTCTGGCAATACCACTGGTTGGGTAAGCACCCTGATCCATGTGTGACAATAGTGTCATGCAGCAAAGAAGTAGATGGTATAGGGTAGGAGGCTATGCCTGCTCAAACACCAAGATAATCAGCTAGACCCAGTAGGCAGAGGAACAAGTCAGACTTTTTCATGTTCTGGTGCCACAAGAAGGCAAGGTCATAAATGGAACACATGAGAGAGAGAAATAGAAACCCACAAATCACCAAGCGGCACAATGGCTAGAGTGCGTGGCTAAAAGTCAGAAGAACTGAGTTCAAATCCAGTCTCAGATATAGAAAAGCTGTGAGCCCTAGGCAAGTCCCTTCACCACTCTCTACCCCAGTTTCCTAATCCATAATATCAATAGCACTTACTTCACAGGGTTGTTGTGAGGACCAAATGTGATTATACTTAGGAAGTTTTTTGCAAACCTTCAAATTCTAAATGCTAGCTATGCTGTTATCATAACTACCTCACCTGCTAGAAGTGCTCCCATCGGCGTGGGGCCGGTGCTGATGACACCGGACTGCATGAAATAGACTGAACCGATGGTCTTTCAAGATGCGCCAATATGTGTATTGAAAGGATATCGAGAAGTAAGAGTGTGGATCCATTGAAATGCTCTCACCCCATTTAAAAGTAATTACCTTTGTTAAGTGAGAACACATCTTGATTGAGTCAGTCAGAAACAGGTGTGAACAAGGCCTGGCCACTTCCTTGAATCAGTCAAAGCCATTTCAGTTAGGTGGAACAGAATATCTGTTCAAAAGGATGAGAGGCTTAGGCACCTCCTGGAAACTTGAATAAAAGTAGGGGTGAGTTCAGAAATGGAGACAGACTCCGAGGATCCGGCAGCACAAGGAAGGAGAGGGGACAGCAAACCTATCACCCACACCTGCCTGGGTACACAGTTAGCCCTTCCACATTGGGGAGAGGGGAGCGGTTAGGGGCATGGCACCTCCTGTAATCTAGAATTCTCAGGCTGACACTGAGGAATTGGGCAGGGGCCCCCCACCAGTGTGCTTTCCCCATTTCTTATCAGTTGATACATTTTGTCAGCCAGACTTAATTAGCTTTTAGAAAAGGGTATTTACCAAAGTAATGTAACAAGAAAAGTTGATACAAAATGTTCTTCCCATCCTGTCTGTGATACTTTCCCACTATATATATATATATATATATATATATATATATATGGGGTCCAGGTGAAAGTGGGTTCAAGTTCAGAGTGTACACCTGATAAATTGGTAACATTGTTGCTGGTGCTGAAAGGCCTTTCCCCCCTTCAGGGAGTACTCATGAAGTTTCTCTTAGGTATGCGGGATCTTTTCTGCAGGGATTCTAACAGAACCTTGAATGAGTGTCTCTTCATTACATCTAATCTATCCTTGGCTTCCGGTGTAGACACCAGCTGTCCTGGGAATGCTGCAAGGACATCAGTGAAAAGTCTAAATTCCTTCAGACCTTTTCACAAAGTCCTCCTCTGCTGAGAGGGGAAGTGGAAAAGGAGATACAGACTGAGGCAAGACCAGAGTTGGGGTTCTTCTCTACCCAAAGGACTTCCTTTGCTGAGGTTTGGCTAGAAGATTTCCACACTAAACTGCCAGATCCTCAAATCCCCAAATTCCAAACTAGCTATTTTGCTGATGACCCACAGGGTATAATTGAGTTTCCTCAACTAATTCTAACACCCTTTCCACAATGTCACTCCAGTTCATCCAACTGTTTTCAAAGAATTAATAAAAAAAAAAAAAAACTTTCCACACTTTTACTAGACCCTGATTGATTGATTCAATTAAGAAATATTCTCCCCTGGTTAAGGTATCAGGGCATAGCATCTTTTCATTTATCATGATCTATAATAAATTTCATTAAAAATTTTTTTGCATGTTGAAACTGTGTTTGGGGACAATCTTGATTTTTGCCTGTAAATATGGGATTGTATATGATCTGTACCATTTCAGACTCCTTCCTGCACAGCACTGGGCAAGAAAGATGAAAGGATAATTTGGATGCCTCTTTGGGACCCTAGAAGACTGTTCTGTATTGGAGAAATGGGCAATGTGTCCAAAACATACCCCAGCTGATTTGCCACAGATAGCAAGTTTTTAAACAGGATCTAGAGGGAGAAAAGTATAATAAGGGGCTGGCCAATAGGAGTCCAGTCCTTCAACACACCCATATGTTCTGCCTGCTGCCAACCCAGGTAGTACACTTCTGTGAACCTTCTTCCAGGAATGAAGAATGGACGACCTCGTGTTCTACTTCAGACTGTGCCCAGGTATCCTAAGTGTTTCCTGTCTACTTACCATGTGGTGATGCAAATTCTTTGAAATGGCTACTGAGCCAGGTCTGACTGGATATAAAAGGGCTCCAATGGAAAAACTGCACCTCTGTCTTCCCCAGAAGCTGCTATCAGCTTCGAGTGAGGAGAGACCTCCCTACCAGGGCTAACATGTGGCCCTGGTCACATGGCACCTTTGGTTCTTATCTCTATTGTGTTTCTTCTTTCTTGTTCTTAGGTGTATCAGAGAAGGAATGTTGTTATTCAGTTGTGTCCCCAGGGCCCACAGCATGGGGTTTTCCTGGAAAAGATATTGTAGTGGTTTGCCATTTCCTTCTCTAGAGGATTAAGGCAAACAGGTTAAATGACTTGCCCAGGGTCACACAGCTAATTAGTGTCTGAAGCAGGATCTGAACTCAGGTCTTCCTGACTCCAGATCCACCGCTCTATTCACTGAGCCACTGAGCTGCCTACCAGAGAGGAGACCTTGTAAAGTTTTGGAAGTTTAGAGAAGAGCCAACCCACCCCTGAATGAAGACCCCATGTACTACAAACACAATTTTGACTCTTCCATGACCACACCTGGAAATAAACTGAGGGGGAAGAACTACTTTAAGTTTGAGACCACTATCCCCAGGGACTTTAGTGGGAGAGGAGAGAATGGGCCCTGGTTTGGGGGCATACATTTTTGCTCCTACATCTTCTCAGAAAATATCCTTTTTACCAAGCTAATTGATGTTAATTCCTCATTAATGATATCTAGGAGATAGAAAACAAATTAAATTATGCCAGCTAGATACTAAATGACACTGACAAATTATATTGGCCCATTAATCACTGGCAATGATGAGGCAAGGAGACACAACAGACAGGACTCTGATCGATAGCATTTAAAGACCCCCATACCGCTCCAATGTATGCCTCTTCCACAAGGGATGCTAGCCTAGACAACCCCCCCCCCAGAAATGAGAGTCTGACTTTTTCTCATACTTCCTTGCTTGCTGTGCCCATGTAAGAGCTATTCCAGAAAGAGCCCCTTAGATAAAACTTAGGTTTGACTCACACCTACCATCTCCCCAAAAGAGAAGCCCTTCCGGGATAGCTACGCCATGGACAAGGTAGTAGATATCTACTGCAGGAAAACTACTTATTTCTCCCTTCTACCCTCAATACTCCTTGGGACATGTCTATAGATGCTTCGAACATAAAAGTTACCCATAACAAAGGCCTGAGAGGTGTCCCTCGATACAGAAAACACAGAAGATACTAATTTCAATAACTCATAGAATCAATCAATAAACATTTACTAAGTGCCTACTGTGTGCCAGAATCAGTTCTTGGCACTAAGGAACAAAAAGAGACAAAAGACAGAAGCTGATCATACTTTCCCAAGAGGTAAAGACTCCCAGGAAACTTGCTAGATTCCTGAATAGATTTCACTTTCACCTCCAATGTAGCTAGGTAGCACAGCAGATAACAGTGCTTGGCCTGGAGTCAGCCAAACCTGAGTTCAAATCTGGCCTCAGACACTTACTAGCTATGTGACTTAACCTCTGCAAGTCACTTAACTGCTGGCTGCCTCAGTTTCCTCATCTGTAAAAATGAGGATAATAATAGCATCTACCTCACACAGTTGTTGCCTGCACATGGTAGGTGCCATGCAAATGTAAGCTATTATTATTATCTCAGTCTACACTGTCCAGTTCCTATCTTCTGCCTGGCCAGTCAGGCATGCACAACTTAGCCTCCTGGAAGTAGTTTCTGTTTTTGTTTTTCTGAGAAAAGTTTAGCTGCTGAAAGGTTTAACCTGGGTGCCAGGCATCCACAGTCACTGTTTGTTCACTTGCCTTCAGGAAAAGAAACACAGCAATATAGGCAGCCAGGGACTTGAGACTGAGGCTCAGCCTCACCTAGACCAGCACATGCTTTCTCTACAAAGTTGCTGCTGGGTAGAGGGAGGGGGAACAGGAATCCATGTCCTTCCCACCCCCACCCCCTCGATGCCTATTGGAAGTCTGAGGGAGACTGGGGGGCCCTGAGTGACACAGTTGATGAATAGGGAAGTGCGAACAGAAGAGTACACTATTTTTCTTTTTAAGTCAAAGCAATGGACAGCTCCTTCTGCTCAGTGTTCATCAGCTTTGATTCAGGCTGCAGAGACAGGAACCATGAGAAAGGAACCCCAGGGACAGAGCCCTGGTGATGTGTTCCCTTCAGTAAAAGGCCTGAGCACATGTGTAACCAGAAGTGGCATGATCTCATATCCAGTTCCATCATCCCTGTTACAATAACTCTATCACTTCCCTGAACAATGGTAAAGGCTGAGACCAGGCCCATGCTATTGGATTTGTCTAACATCATGGAAAATTATTTACTTTCAGACAGATGTAATCTATGAAACAGCTAGAATCCAAGTATGGAATCAAAAACCTCTCCCTGGGCAACATCCACATGAACTCATCCAATAAGACATTATCAAAGAAGCATCAAAGAAAGCAACGCCATTTGTTTAGATTTAGGGAAACAGAGGGATGACAATTCATGAGGACCAAGTCACAGTCACAAGAAATTACAGCGGAACTAATCATTAAGGAGCCCAGACTCAGGGACAAAGGTAGATTGATTACCCAAGGAATTGCTACAACATGTCCCTGGAGGCTATGAAAATGTAGCAATTACTGAATACCTGACTAGCAACTACTGAATACAAGGTCATGTGACCTTGTAGCTAGAATTATATGTCAAAATCTCTCTACCTTTCATGGATGACAGATGGCAAATCCTCAAGATATCCTTAAGAACTCAACAGGTAAACTGTATGAGAATTGAAGCATTATCACAGACTGAACCATTGCCTATCATGACCAAAATATTATATTGATCCATAAAAACTCAAGAACATCTTTTGAAATAAATGTCCATTTATTTTAAGACTGATACCAAAATACCATAACAAATACTCTATCTCCAAACTACATGGGAACACAAAGGTGGAAGAAATCAAAATCTGGTGGAAGCAGGATGAGGTGCCCATCAGCCCTGTTATCCTGTCTGTAACTGGAGCTGTACCAATCAAGGAGGCTGCCACTGGGTCTACAGAAGATGAACTCATAACCCAACAAGGTTATTCAGCTACAAAAAGCTCTTCTTTTATCCATGTGTACAATAATCTACAGAACATTAAATACAAAAGAATAATAGAAGCATAGGGACTTGTTTTCTGGGCCATTTCTGAACTCCACTGAAAACTTTGACTCTCATTTATCATCACCATTAACACCATCATAGCTGACATTTATAGGTCACCTTAAAGTTTGCAAAGCACTTTATATATACACATTCTTTTATTTGAGCCTCACACCCACTCTGGTAGGGTGGTAGGCTTGGTAGGCTCATTATTCAATCTGAGTATTATTCATGCCACTTGACAGATGAGAAAACTGATGCTCAGATGGGTTAAATGATTTGTCCAGGGTCACACAGCTAGTTAGTATCAAAAGTAGCATTGAAATCCAAGTTTTCTTGTCTGCAGGTTCATTATTCTATAAACAAGTCCTCACTTCCTCTAATAGTGTGCCTTGGGGCTGCCTCTAGAGAGTGGTTACTTCAGGCTTAAGATATTCTGTGGGTCTTGACTCCAAAAACTATAGCTCATGAGCCCCAATTGGTGCACTTGCTTTTAATAGTCAGCTAGTAGCCATAATTAGCTCTAAGCAAAGTCACTAACTGAGATAGCATCATAAAAACAATATTAACAAAATATTCATAAACCCCCTGTAAACCTGGAGCTCATTATTTCACAACCACGCTCATTATCAGTTGGAAGCAAGGAATATAATACTTAAGAATATATTAGTAGAGAGGTGGATGTGTAGTTGGCCACAGCAACTCAAACTTAGGGAACTGTGGTACCCTAATGACCCTTCTTTCCTCATGGTATCTTTGTGCTGCTCCTAGACCTAGGTTTCTTTCCTTAAGTTGGGCATACTGGGCCTGCTATTCCCCGAAGCTTTAACTCCCAACTTCCAGGGCTGACTCTCTTCTCTGCTGCCAATGATCATAATACTCAGGGCTGCCTCTTTTCTGCACTCCCTGGGATTGCTCCCAATGGGGTAAGATGTCCCTGACTACATAAGTAGCACTACTGCCAAGTACTATGGCCAATGGAGGGGAGGAAAGAAATAACACTTCCTCCACCTATCTACCTCTATTGCCCCGAGGAAAGGTGCAAGGAAAAAGCAAAGATCAATCTTTTCTTAAGAGCTGAGATATTCCTCCACAGGTGGTTCTCTTCTCTGATGCCAAGAGCTACATTTCTCAAGAGTGTTTCTGCCTCTACTGACTTCTTATACAAGATGTCTTAATTTTTTAAAGGACCACCTGAGCCTATCCTTCTGAATAAATGGAGCTAGACACCCTCTAATTCCATCAATCTGATTGAAGATTTCTTCACATCTTAGACAGGGTAACAAAGTCTTCCTCTATTTACTTTAGGCTTCCCTAAAGAATTTCTTTACACTTCCAATAAGATATTGTCAGCTTATTGTCTTGGTTACCCAGCCCCTTTCTGTGGGTGGCCAATTCCCCTAATCCTCACATTCATTAATAATAGCTAACATCCTGCTTTTTAAAGTTGGTCAAGTGCTCTCCATCTGTTTTCTTATTTGTTCTGACCATCTCCCTCAGCCGGAGAAGGGTAGACTCATCCAGCTATTTTTCTTACATGAAGGAAATGAGATTCCAACACACCAAAAGAGGGGGCCATCAGTGGCAGAGGGAAGAAGAGTGTCATGGTCAACTTGGAGCTGGGAAAGGTAAAGTAATTAGGAAGATATTAGAAAGAAATTAGATATTTGAATTGATGCTCATAATTATTTTATCTGTACTTACCTGGAACAAAAAAAGGCAACAAAGAGTTACTAAATGCAAATAAAGCCCCAAACACCAAATCCTAGTCCCATTGGGACCTTATTCTAATATTGCCTAGCATAACTCCACAAAAGTTATCATCAATAATGAAATAAAAAAAACAAAAAGAACACAAAAAAAAAAAAAAGAAGTTTCAATAAAGAAACTGGAAACAAACAAAAAGTTAAAAAAAGGTAGAGGGTACAAACCTTAAGCTTATTGGGGGTGGGGAAGTAGAATGAAAGGGAAGGAGAGCTACATGGTGCAGTGGGAGAAAAAAATCAATGAATTTCAAGCCCATAGAAGTGAGTTCAAATCCTGCCTCTTCCCCTGTTACCGTATGACCTTGGTGGTGTTGTTTCATCTTTCTGGGCTTCAGTTTCCCATCTGTAAAATGGTGTAGGATCATGTATATAAACCTGGAAGGGAATTTAGAAGGCTTCTAATTTGATCTCCTCATTTTATATATAAGAAGGGGATCCCACCCCCCAAGCCCAGCTGATGCATCTAACAGGGTGCTCTATGTGTGCCCCATACCTTCATCTAGAGATCTTCTCTTGGGTTGCGTTATAGAATCAATCATGCAAACCAGGTGTGAACAATTCCTAGACACCTCTACTGAATCATTCAATCCAATATATAAACTAGATGTGAACAACCTCATTAAGCTGGGAAGGACTGAAGTGCTTAAAGTCACTGGGTGAAATCAGATGATGAAATATATTGGAAGACAGAGAAAGAGATTCTAGCAACTGCTTTGGGAGTTAAGTTTTGGGGGTGCTTTGAGCACCAGAGGGTCATAAGGGGGTAAAGTAGGGGAAAGGGAGCCCAGAGGGAGTGTCACATTCCCCCATCCCTCTTACTTTGACCATGTCATGGGGGAGACTGTGCCAAAGTATCCAGCTGGGAGCTGAGAGGACAAACTAAACAGACTGAGTAAAGGTGGCTTCAGGGGGCAGGACCTTTTCAGGCAGAGAGAAATGCAAACTTCAAGGCTCTAAAAGGCCACTGGTTTTCAGAGCCCATCAAAGGCTATGCCCACCTATGGGGAAATTCATAGGAGCTCCACAAGAAGAGATAAGGACTTCCAGAAACCAAGAGTCTAAGTTGCCACATGTGCTCTCTAGTGTTGAGTCCACTTTCCTTTCCCCTGAACTCTGTATATACTTGTAAAAGAGAGTTTGTCACAGACTTTGGCAAAAAAATACTCTTATACCAATTGTTCTTACTTACACCCTCAGCAAATACTCCTTTTAAGAAGCTAATTGATAATAAGGAACACATTGGATAGGGGCTCATGAACAAAACTTCTAGAATCCCCAGCCCCTCAGGATTACTACTAGAACCTTGAGGGAGAAGTGGTAAGCTGTCCTCTGCCAGCCCTAGTGGAGTTTTCAAGTCAGCTCTGATGGGGTGCTATGAGCCATGAGCAAAATGAGGCCTAGAGATGTGATTTGTCCAAGGTCACATGGGGGAAGTGGCAGAGCCAAGATTTGAACCCAGACTTTTTGATCAAATCTAAAACTCTTTCCACTGTGCCCCCTTTTTGGTCACTTTTTAAAAGTTTAATTGATATATTTCAGCCCTTCCCTTAACACTCCCCCATCTTGAGGTTTCCTTTCTAAGACAGAAAAAAATAGTTGAGCAAAGCCAAAGTGATTGCATTGAATTGCATACCCAATATCTGGTGTCCATAGTCTCCTACTTCTCCACCCAGAAGAGTAAAATGTGATGCATAATCTGTTCTTCAGGACCAAGATTTATACCCCCTTTTTTAAAGAAGGATTTTCAACTGAGATTTAAACGACCTCATTCTGGATGCTAGAGTGAGAGCTGGAATGGACCCTGGAGGTCTTTTAATCCAACCTTGTCTTTTACAGATGAGGGCAGGGAGGCTATGTGTGCCAAAATCCTCCAGGGGCTAAGTGGTAGAGACAGAATTCAAACTCAGGTCCCTTGACGTCCTGAGTCAAATCTGTTCTGCCTGTTAATGAGTAAACACTAAGGTTTCTCATAGATTTAGAATCCTGGGTTTCAATCTAGAAAGGCCTGCAGAGATCCAGTTCAAAGACTGAGTTCTACCAATGGAGAAAGTGAAGCCCCAGGGCACTAAGCAGCAGTCAGGATTCCAACCCTGGTTCTTTGCTCTCCCAGCTGCCTCCCCAGAGGTAGAACAATAATGTTTCTTAGGGCTGATCTCTGAGGTTCTTTCCAGCTCCAAGTCCTATTAGCCCACAAGGTTCTGTTAAAAAACAAAACAAAACTTGGGAATGCTTCAGGGGTGGGGAACCTGCGGTCTCGAGGCCACATGAGTTCCTCTAGGCCCTCAAGTGCCGCCCTTTGAATGAATCCAAACTTCACAGGCCAAAGGTTTCCCCATTCCTGATTCAACCCCTGCCCATAATGTTTCATGGGTCAGTATGACCGTATGACCGCTACCTAGTTATAGGGTCCACGATGTCACTGATGATGGAGATTGCAGTTCTCTGGGTCTTTACAGATGATAGTCTCTGTCGTTGCTGAGTCTGAAAAATTCGCCACTCCGTGGACCACCCTCTGCTGGTCAGCCCCACCGAAGTTAGCAAGGTCGGTCCTCAGACGACAACCACATCGTCCCCCACCCAGAGCCCACTTGAAACCTTCCCAGGTGGTAAGACCTGTCGGAACTTCGAGCCCTGCTGGCGCAGCCTTCAGTAATTCAGGCAAAGGTCAGCTTTATCCCCCCCCCCCCCATGATGCATTGGGAAAGGGCCAATGCCTAAAAGTTTTTTAAAAAGAAAAAAGGAAAAAAAAAAAAGCCAAATTAACAGCCTCCCCAGTCGCCGGGAAGATCTGATTTCATCGGAGCAGGGGAACTCCCTTCCGTGACGCATCCTATAGCAGCCCATCTATGACTTAGCAGATAAATCCTAGAGTTTCTCAAATCGGTCCCTCAGAGGTTGAGTCTTATTTGCCCAGTGTTGGTTAAGTCTACCAGAGCTGGGTTTTGAACCCAGGTCAGCCTACCTCCGCCGGAAGCCAAATCCGCTGGTAGCCCTCTCCCTAGAAGCAAGCAGCCTACTATCAATAACCTAATGCTCCACGTGCCCTCTCCGCCTGCTCCCGGTTCCTCCAGAGTCTCCTGAGGATTTTTCCTCATCAGGAGGCCAGTTGAGGCCTGTGGCCTGGCACATTACTCTGGATTGCCTGCCGTTTCGTTTCAAATGGGCACCGGAAATCGAACACCCCGGGGCCATGAGGACAATGTCCTCACTGGAGGGCAGCCAACCCCTTGATCTTCACCTCGGGGGCTGCCTTCTCCCTTTCTCCCTTTCTCACTCGAACTTTCATTCAACAACTGAGTGTCTACTTGGTTCGGGTTCCTGCTGGGCCCGCGCAGGACAGAAACGTCAGGGAGGTGGTGCCACCCTCCAGGCACTTACAGTTAAGTACAGGGGTAGGCACTCGTACAGAGAAGCTACAATTCAAGGCAGTATGGCAAAAAAGCACATTTGTATGGCACTTTAAGGTTTACAAGGAACTTGTCTCAATAACAAGTGTGGTCAAGAGTCACTAGAGAACCCTTGTGTCCTTCCTCTGACACGTACTGACTGTGGGACAATGGGCAAATCACGTAACTTCTCTGTGCTCTGGACAGTTCTCTAAGGCTGTAAATTGTAGAGAATGTGTGACCTGCATTGATAGAGAGAATTTCCTCATCTGGGACTTCCCTGTATCCATGAAATCACAGGAGTCTAGCCCAGCGTATCCTTTCCCCAGGATAACCTCCAAGGATAAATAAAATGAATCAGCTAATCCCCATTTTATGGCTGCGGTTCAAGTGATTGGTCCATGGTCACACAGCCAATGAAAATCTGAGCCAGCGCTTGATCCCAGGTGTCTTGGTTCCCAGTAGACGGCCCTTTGGATCGTTCCACAGGTACGTGACACAAACAGTAAGCACCACAGGAATTCAGAGGACAGAGAATGGATTTTGAGCTGGTGTGATTGGGTGCTTCATAGATTAGATGAGAAGATCTGACCTTAGAAGAGAAATACCATTCCATTAGGAGATGGGTTTCCTCATCAGTAAAATGAGGAGGTGGGACTCTTTGCCTACTCAGGTCCCTTCTGGCTCTGACATCCCATGGTTTGGGGATCCCATCAATGTACATCTGCCCCCCCAAGAAGAAACAGGAAACTGAAGCAAATCTAGAACCTCCCTGGGACTACTAGGGTAGTGGCCTACACTTAGTAAGCAATCAGGAAGGGGTTCCATGAGTCTCTTTGAATGAACCTCTGGTCTGTTCACAGCACTCCAGTGTAGGCAAACATCTAACAAGGAGGGGATACTAGAAAGAACTCTGAACTTGGAGTCAAGATGGAGGAGGGAAATGTCCAAATCCAGGTTATGACACTTCCTGGACAAGCTACATAACCTCTCTGTGCCTTAGTCTCTTCACCTCAAAATTGGAGGCATCCTCTTTGTGCATGGCTGTTTGTAATTTGTCTCTCCTGTTAGACTGTGAGTTGCTTGAGAGCAGGGACTGGACTGTCTTTTCCCTTTCTTCCTATCTCCATGACTTAGCACAGGACCTGGCATGCAGTAGGCATTCTCACATACTCATTCCCTGGGAATGAGTGCTCTCTGAGATCAGGGCCTGCTTTTCTGGGGGGCCCAGGACAGGGGCTCACCCACAGTAATTGCTATATTAGGTGGGCACCACTTGAAGCCGCTCTCAGACTTTGGTGGAACACTTGCACTCTATGACAGGCATAGAATACTCTAGGCATCACAAAAGCTTTGCCTACATTCTCTCTTTTGACTGGACCACAGGCTGAGGGGGCCACTAATAGTGCCTCCTTCTATGATCCTCTTTTTATAGATGAGAAAAAAGAACAATAAGCAATATTGCTATGGAGTTGTAATATTTACAAAACCCTTCACTTGTCTCATTCAATCCTCACAATAGCCCTATGCTGCCAGTACTATTATTATCCCCATTTTACAGATGAATAAACTGAGGGACAATGAGATTAAGTGGCTTTCCCAGAGTTACACAGCTAGTATGTGAGGTAGGATTTGAACCCTGGTCACTGGACTCCATCCAGCACTTTCCACCACAGCCTAAGGTCTCACTCAATGAAGGGGGGGGGGTGGTATATTGGGAAGGAAGGGGAAAAATGGAAGTACAAGGGGGAAAGTGCTAGGGAGGGATACAGCTGAGTTGAGGAAAGGGCCAGAATTGAAAAGGCTGGGGCACCTCAGAGAAACCTCACCTTCTTCCTAAAGTTGCCTCGTTTTATCTTTGCTAAATGCCGAATCTTTATTTTTTTTTTTTTAAGGCAGCAATGGACGCACTCTCTGCTTTCAAAGGTGATACCCCATCTAGGGAAGATACTATTTGGTTCCAAAGGAGCACAGCATCCAGATGAGGGCAGATTTGGGGGAATCAGGTTCTGAGAGCTGTGTTGGAAGGCTTGTGGTACAGCCCTGGGAGGAACCTGCAGGACTCTTCCCAGAATTGTACCAGAATGACAGGTGCTCAGGGTTGGAAGGGGCCATCTGCTAACAACATAACTGACCAGCAGCCATCCAGCCTTTGCTTGAGGAGCTGCCATTGTTTGCTGTTGCTGTTCATCCTTGGTGTTTGAAGAGGACCCATGACTTCATGGGTGACGTCTTAACTGGTGTGTGGATTGGATTTAAGTGAGGCAGAGTTGCCCTCATCAGCCTCACTCTCTCCTCCAGAGTCATCTAAGTCCAGTGGCAGGACAAAAGTCAAGATGACTGACAGTGGCCTGGGATGCAGTGGATGACCTCTTTGATGTGTGACTGTAATGGGAATGTAAATTTAAAGATCTTCCCTGCCCCTGGGCTAAAGTGCACCTGGAGCCTGGGGTAGGAGGCTTGTTTTTCAGTAGATACTTTGTGATTGGCCAGTGGGTCCAAAAGGTTGTTACATTCTCTGAGCCAGGAGAAGGCTATATAAGCCCTGAGGTGAGGCTTTGTTTTGGGGCTCACTTTGAGAACTGTTCTGTGATTTGATGAAACTCTGGGCTAGCCGTTGTCCAGAGCCCCCCGGCTTTGAAACCCAGATGTTGTTTGGTATGGATGTAATGGTTGGACAGTTTGGAAATCTGTCTACTTGATCTGTTTTTGTCTTGATAATTCTGTCTGTATACTTTGAAGTTCGGGGTGCTGACCTTTTTCCCCTGAACTAGGTAAATGATACATATTTGACTGATTAAAGTAAGTTTTTAGTTGCTTTCCTTTATCAAAGCAGATCCAAGAACCTGTGTTGGCAGCAAACCCTGAGAACACTTGGGGTGCTTGCTGCTACAGTGACCAAGCTCTAAAAGTCCCACAATGCCTACTTCAGCTGCCTTCATGGCCATTGGCACAAACTGTTCTCATCCACCCCTTCCTCCAGGAAATTCTTCACTTGCTTGGGGTAGACACCCCCTAATTCAACAACAGGTTTCAGGCTTCAACCTGGTTTAGCCCATCTGCTGAAGACAGTTTACAAGGTGGGCTTCTTGGAGCCACAGGTGAGATTTGGGTGAAGGTGGACCCCAAGTCTTCCTACAAGCAAACCTCCCCTAAGCAAGCTTCCCTTAACGGGCTTCACCTGAGGACTGTTAGTGGGCTAGGAAGATCTTATATCCCATTAATATTATACCCATATAGAAGGGACCTCACATATCTTCTAACCCCAGTCCTTCATTTTTTTCAGATGAAATTGGGACATTTTACAGATGAAGAAAGGAGGTTCCTCTGATTTCACATTTGATACTCATGAATACCAGTGAGATCTTGGGCTGAATTAGCATCCAGGATGAGGGAGGGTATGAATACTACTGTATTCTGCCCTGGTCAGGTGGCATCTGGAGAACAGTGGTCAGTTCTGGGCACCACATTTTGGGGAAGGCGTTGATAGGTGGGAGGGCATACAAAGGAGAGCCATCCTGATAGTGAAGAGAGTGAATGATCAGGCCAGGTGAGAAAGCATAGAAGAACTAGGAATGAGGCTTAGACTAAAGAAGACTGAACATTTACATTCCGGAAGCTCATTAAGGTCAGAGGCTGTGTTTTCATCAGGCCTTTGTAGCCCCAGTTCTTAACATGGTATCCTGCACATAATAGGTGTTTTCCATTTCAATCCCCTGCCCAAGCAGCTTCCATGATTTCCCATCACCTTTAGGATTAAATACAAATTCCTTAAAAAAATGAACTATAAACACCCACTTGGCATTTTTTAAAGCCCTTCACAGTCTGGATGTGATTTCACATTACAATGCAAATTACACTGGCCAAACTGGCCTACTTATGGTTTCCTATACATGAGATCGCATCTCTCACCTCCACGTCTTTGCCCAAGCTGTTCCCCATGCTTGGAACTCCCTTTCTCCTCATTTCTGCCTCTTTAAACCACTAGCTCACCTCAAGGTTCACTTCAAGCATTATCTTCTTTTCTAATTCTTCCAGTTACCTGAGAGCATGTTCTATTCCTTCTGGGGAGGAAGCTCCGAGCTTTACTTTCCTTATCAGCAAAATGTCAATGATTATAGAGATCAGGGAAGTCCTTGAGTAAAAAGCAGTGCTTGGCCTGAAATGTGACCCTTTGATTTGTCCTTGCTAGTGTTCTAATATTACAAGCGTTCACAGGGGTGCCAAAGTGCCCCCTCCCCAAAAATCTCCATGTCTCTCCCCTTTCTACTCTGTCTTTCCAACAGCTTCCATATTAATAGTCCTAATACTGAGGTCTCCCTTGCTCATGGCTCCCTACTTCTTCTAAGATAAAAACTCCCCCAACCTAGCATTCTAGATCCTTCAGTCTGGCTCCAACCTCTCTTTCCACTGATCAGTGCTGATTATGCATTGCTCCCTGGCCTGCTGGCTCTTCTTTTAGTCAAGGGATTCCATCTTTTGCCTCCATGATTTTGCACAGGCTTTCCTCCATCTGTGAAATGCTCTTCCCTCACCTCTTAGAAGCCCTAGCTCCCTTTGATCCTTGAACAAGTGGCCTCTACAAGAGATCTGTCTTATTCCCCCAAATTGCTTTGCATTTATTTTGTTTCTGATTTGTATTTAATTATCTGTGCAGAGTTGTTTTCCCCATGATTGAATGTAAACTCCCTGAGGGCAGGCACTCCTTTGCTTATATCTTTGCATCTCCAGTGCCCAACACAGTATTTGATGACTGCTTCTTTGAAATGATTCAGATTAAACTGCTTCCTCACCCCCCAAAAAAGACTGCAAAAATAAATCCCAGGAAAGAGAAAAAAGAGCCGGTGCCAGGGATACCATCATGGAAGACTGAGTCCAGTTGCCAAGATCTGATAGTCTATGAGCAGGAGAAATTTGGAAATCAGCATAGATTCCAGAGACCCAGAAGAGATTTTGAATACTTAGTGGGAGTGGATGGATATTTATCATGTAGGTAAATGAGCCAGCCTCATTTGGGGGAGCACAGAGGAAGGACCCTGATCCATTCATTGCCCTGAAAAAGTTTTCATTTAAATCTTGAACTGCAAGGAAGTTTTGGGATCAAAAGGTGGTCCCCACACCCATCCCTTTTACAAAGAAAATGGAAGGCAAATGACCTGTGAGAGATCACGGTAGATTACTGGAGATGGAGTCAGGAAAGATCTGGGTTCAAATCCTACCTCTCTGTGGGAACATGGGTAAATCCCATAATCTCTCATTTTAGCCTCATTTTATCCAGCAGTAAAATGGGAATAATAATTCCTGTAGCCCTTACTTCACAGGGTTGTTGTGAGGTCCAAACGTATGTAAGGTGCTTTATATATTTCAAAGCACTGTGTAAAATTAAAATGTCAGTATTCGTGTAGATGGGGTTTAAAATAATGAATGACAGTAACATTTTTATAGCACTTTTAAAGTTCACAAAGCACTTTACAAATATGCTATAATTTGATCCAACAACCCTGTGAAATGCTATTGTCATTCAGTCGCGTCCAACTCAGTTCTGATACCTTCTTTATATCATACCTAGATTTTCCTCTTTGAAACTTCTGTCTGCTCTCTGAAGCTATACAGCACATAACAGGTCTTCCTCCTTCACCCGGTGGGCCTTGACATGCATGAGCACAGTTATAAGGTCTTACATCTGTGGCCTGGCCCCAAGAGGTAGATAGATTATCATACCATTGGAAAGTCATATGTGCCCCTCCACTGAGGGACTTAATAAATGTTGATTGATCTATGATAGTCAGGCATGACTTGTCTATAACAAAACCACATCACACTACTCTTTTACCTCCACTTTCTCCCCCACTCCTCTCTCCCATCAATGGCCATCTGTTTCCATGTCTATGCCATGTGTTGGTCTCACCAGTTATGCGTTATGTAACCCTGATCTAGATTTGGCAGCAGTTGGACAGGCAAAATTCATGACCACCTCTTTGGAAACCTCTGCTCCAGAGGGCATTGGAGAGGCACTTGACCCAGCTTATATAGGTAGGGTGTAACATCCCAAACAAAGAATTGTAAAGGAAATCTGGAGCAAAAAAGATGCCACCAAGGACAATTGGAATGGAAACAAAAAGTAGGTTGATCATATGGAGAGAGAGACAGAAAGAGAGACAGAGACAGAGAGACAGAAACAGAGAGAGAGAGAGAGAGAGAGAGAGAGAGAGAGAGAGAGAGAGAGAGAGAGGCAATGGACAGCCCGTTAGCTGCACTTATGTCCTCATGATGGCAAGATAGATTGAGGAAGTCATGTTGGGTGGACCCCTTGTGGTGAAGTTATGGATAGACATGGACATGGAAGGAATATCCATATGCGTGAGATCACAGGTGCATTTTAGTATTTGAGTATATTATGGGACCACAGGATTTAGAGACTGATGGTGGTCTTGGGTTGCTCTAACCCAACCTCCCTGATTTTGCACAGAAAGAAAACAGAGGGCCAGACAGGTGGAATAATTTGCCTTGAATTGCATTTAGCAGATCTGGGATTGCAGTTCTGGGTTCTCTGATTTCAGTTCCAGGTGTGTTCTCTTGCACCAAGATGAAATTTGGGGGCTGGGGATTTTTTCCCCAAGTTTTATATTAAACAGTGTTTTCCCAAAGGTAACAGAATAGCCACATTTTTGCAGTTCTTAAAAATCAATAAATAAGTAATTTTCCTGTAATGGGAAGATCCTTCCTGTCCCAGTTAAGGCAGACAGTTAAACTCTAGCTCTCGACGTGGGAAGAATACATTTCATCTCTTTAAAGTCAGAGAGGAGGGTTAGGGGACAGGGAAAGTGAACGCTGAGGACAAAAAGCCCAAGGAGATCCAAAAGCAAAGGGTCCAGCATGCTGCCCCTGTGCCCCAATGATGATAATAACTCACATCTATGGAGTGTTTGCAGGTTTATAAAGAGAGCACTTTCTTTACAATGTCCAAGAAATAGAGAGCAAACCTAATGTTTGCTTGGCACGTAGTAGGCACTAAATGAATTTGTGCTAATGGGTTGGTTATCTCCATTTTATGGATGAGAAAACTAGGGCTAACAGGGCAGGTGAATTACTAAAGGTCATATAGCTAGCAAGTATAGGATCCCGGAGGAGACAGCAATGTAGCAGGAAGAGCTTTGGTGATGGGGATGCTGATTCACGGCTGGCTCTGAATGGGTTCAACTGTTAAAAATAAAACAATTTGGAATTATGCCAGTGTAGCAGAAGCAGCTAGGTGGCCCAGTGGATAGAATCCTGGACCTGGATTCAGAAAGACCTGAGTTCAAATCTGCCCTGAGATACTTACTAGCTGTGTGACCCTGGGCAAGTCACTTAACCTCTATTTGCTTTAATCCACTAGAGAAGAAAATGGCAAACTGCTCCAATATCTTTACCAAGAAAGACCCATAATGGGGTCACGAAGAGTCAAATATGACAGAATGACTGAGCAATGACAGCAGCAGATGGCCCAATCCTTATGAGCACAAAGAGTATATACAGTTTCCCATATAGAAAAGTCTGAAGGTTGCGTTTCTGGACTCATGATATGTAACAGAAGTCCCTTAGAGAGACTTTGGGCAATTCTGTAACCGATTCCAGTCTCCATAGTGAGAAGTCTTTGATAGACTGGAGGTCCTGCAGAAGGCTCCAGCAGAGCCCAGCCTTGACCTCTACTCTTTGATTTGGGTCCTTCCCTCCTTCCTGGCCACTGGTATCTGGTGAGAGACAATGCTGTAAAGGGAGAGGCCTCAGTTCTCTACCCCTCAGGCCATCATGGAGCCCCATGAACACCAGCCTCCATGCTCTGCCTCAGCATTTGTCCTTTTGTATTTGCTGAAGAGATTATTCTATGACCTTATAAGTCTTAAAAAGCTAAAAAAGCGACCTCAGTTTCAGGAGTAGGGGAGTGGAGTCCAGTATTTCATAGCCAGTCAGTGCCCTAAGAAATAAGAAGCAACCCTCAGTATCCAAACCAGCAGTAGCTGAGAGGAATGGCCTCCAAGACCTGGACCAGTAGCAGCCAAGATGAGGAAGTGGCCAACGGGCATGCCAGATCTGGGTAAGAACTTGGTAGGGCACTATTGTGTAGAGATGGTGTAAGTCTAAGCTCATCCTCCCCAGAGGCTCTGGGGGTAGAGGTTCTAGTATGGGAGAAATGTTTGTACTTCTGGAATTGCTACATCTCTTAAGACAAAAGTTCATAAAAGAGCATTTTAAGATGAAAGTTATCTAGTGTTAATTGATTCAATGGAGCCATAGCACTAGTCACTGGTAATGAACAGCAAAGGATAACACACCCAGAATGGGAATCTGACCCAAAAGAATTGGAAAAGAGACACCCCAACCCCTGAAGTATTCCTGAGGAGAGATATACAGCCAGCCAACCTCAAGGATAGCAGAGATTGATCACTACATGTGAGGTCAAAAGTACCCTTTGACCCAATAATAACTGTATGAGAAATGTACCCCAAGAAGGTCAGACAGACCGAAAAGTCCTCTCTGTCTCTCTCTGTCTCTGTCTCTCTTTCTCTTCATCTTGTTTTTCTCTAGTTCTCTCTTTTTCTTTCATTCTATCTATCTATCTATCTATCTATCTATCTATCTATCTATCTATCTATCTATCTATCATCTATCTATCTACCTATCTATCATCTATCTATCTATATCAGCACTTTACGGTAGTACCAAAGAATTGGAAAGAAAGTGGGTGCCCATAGATCGGGAAATGGTGGGGCGCATCATGTTTCTATGAATATAATGGACATCATCATGCCAGAAGAATTTATGAATATGAAGAATTCAGAGAAATTTGGGAAGAAGAATATGAATCAGTGCAGATCAAATTAAGTAGAACCAGCCGCAATACAACAATACAACAGCCGCAATAACACAAAAGAAAGCTTCAAAAGGTTTCAGGATTCTGACCAGTGTAATAGCCATTAGTGACTTCAGAAAACTGTGATGGGACCTCTCGTCTCTCTGAAGACAGGGGTGGTGAACAAGCAACGTGGAGGCAGATGTATCTTCAGGCATGACCAGCGCGTTAATTTGGTTGTCTTGATCCCACTTCTTTGTTACAAAGGAAGGTCCTATTTGGAGATGAAGGATTGGGAAGTGACAGCAATTTTTCTTTTTAAAGAAAAGAGAATCAATAAAACATTTAAGAAGAAAAAAGAAAGGTCATGGGTTAGAAATCCTGAGTTCAACCCAACCTTTTATACGGACAAATTGTGTGGCCTTGAGCAAGAGGTTTCTGAGCCAGTTTCTTCATCTGTAAAATGGGGTGAGCACAAAGGCTGTCTGTGCTTTGTGAACCTAAAGTTCAAGAGAGATAAGGACCCTAACCCTAATCTCTTGACTCCAGAGCCAATGGTTTTTCTCCACACTACCCAGGCCTCATGTCCACAACTATTGTCTGATTGACTGGAAACAAAATGTCTGTCCATCCATTCAAGAATGGCCAGACAAATTGTAGCCCGTGAAGGTCATAGAATATTGATGTTCTGTATGTTAATGTGACAATTCGACAATGACACGTGAAATTACATGTGACATGTGACAATGAACGGGCCCCATGGTGCTTCCATTGCAGAGCATGGCCAAGGGTGGTTCTGTCACAAACATCAGTTGAGGCATAAAATGGGGAGAGATGTGCTCATCAAAATTGTCTACCATTGTGATGGAGCTTTTGAGTCAATAAATCAACATTGTCTCTTTCTGTTGTTATTGCTTTTTTTCCCCAGAAAAATGCAAATGTTTGACTTGTGTTGGGCTAACATTAAGGAGGATCCCATAAGGACTAAGATAAAATAATAACAATAAATAATAATAATAAACCTTTCATCTGACATTCATTAATTCAACCAAGCTACCAACTTTTATCAAGCTGAACAGAGAACTGTGCTCATCACTGAGGAAGAGACACAGCTTAGAGAAAACACAGAGCCTGCCGTCATGGAGCTCACAGTTTAGTGGTGGGGATACAACACAGACACAGCTATATCATTGTGGCATGAAATGTTGGAGGTTATACATTTTCAAAAATGAAAAGAAATGGAAAGTGTTGGAGGAGCTTAGTGCAGCTAGGAGTTGACCCAACCACTCTGGAAAATTATTGGAAACCAGATTAGAAAAGACAATGTTCATATCTTTTGACTCAGTGATCCTTTCCGCTGGGTTCATAACTCAAAGAAAGTGTCCTATATAGTGCAAAATATTTGTAGCAATTCCCTTTGTGGGTGCAAATAACTAGAAACAAAATGGTACCCATCCATTGAGTAGGATCTTAAGATATGCACAGGAGATATTCTATTGGAGGAAAGCCTTTAGAGTTACATTTTTAAAGGCAGGAAAACACAGGATTTTATATTCTTGAGAGCTCTCAATTGTGAGACTGTGAAAGGTCTGGTCTGCTGCATAAGATCACAGAAGAAGAAATGCAAGCTATCAACAACTCTATGAAAGACTGCTCCCTATCACTAGTAACATGAGACATGGAAATCAAAGCCACTGTTCTACCTCACACCCAACAGACTGGTGAAGATGACAAAAGTCAATCATAATCAATGTTGGAGGGGTTGTGGGAAGAGCCTAATATAATACATGGCCGGTGACTTGGCCCCACCAATCTGGAGAGCAATTTGGACTTGTGCTCAGGAAGTGATTGGAATGTCCGTGCTCCTTATTCCAGAGATCCCTCTTAGAGGAATATATCCCAAGGTGAGCAGTGTCAGAAAGAAAGGTTCCTTATGGACAAAAATATTTGTGGCTGCATTTTTGTGATAGAAAAGCACTGTCTTTTGCCTTTTCTTTGTATGCCCAGCACTTAACACGGTGCCTGACACATGAATGCCTGACACATGGGTGCGTAATAAGTATTTATTGACTGATTGACTGGAAATAAAATGGATGGCCATCCATTAGAGAATGGCTAAACAAATAATAGTGCATGAAGGTAATAGAATATTTCAGTTCTGTATGATAATGTGATGATGGCACAATGACTTGTGATGATGGGAGGATCCCTCGGGTGCCCTGCCATTGCTTGAGGGGCCATCCTGTCCCGGACATCAATGCCGGCACAACTCAGGAAGATGCCTGATCCCTATGGTAATATACCATTGTGATGCAGAAGTTCAATCAAGCAATCAAGGAGCCTTCATCCACACTTAACAAATTCCAGGGTAAAAGTGAAAAGGGTCCTTGCCCTCAAGGCGCTTACATCCCAATGGAGGTCATTAACGAATGAAATTGCATAGCTCTTTCAGTTTTGCAAAATACAGTCTAAAAACACCCTTCAAGGAGGGACTGCAAGTGAGACTTCACACTCCATTCACAGATGAAGAAACAGAGGTTCATAGAAATGAAGTGATTTGCCCAGGATCACATGACTAGAAAATGTTGAGGTGGGATTTGAACTCGGTTCCTCCTGACTACAAGTCCAGATATGTCTACTTTTAGGCACCAATTTCTAATTTTGTGAGAGGTAATATGGCGTTGAAGACAGAGAGCCAGCCTTAGAGACACGAGTTCAAGCCCTGCCTCTGACAGCCGCATCTCCAGGCAGCTCTTTCCAATACCTTTGAAATCACAGCTCCAATTAAAAAAAAAAAATCATTTCTTGTGGTACTGAAACTTGTAGTTAATACTAGTGAAGGAGAAGGTGACACAGTGGATAGAACACCAGACCTGGAGTCAGGAAGACCTGAGTTCAAATCCTGCTGCAGACACACGCTAGCTGTGTGACCCTGGGCAAGTCACTTCCCCCCCCTTTGCCTCAGTTTCCTCATCTGTAAAAAGATCTGGAGAAGGAAATGGCAAACCACCCCAGTATCTATGCCAAGAAAACCCCCAATGGTGCCACTAAGAGTTGGACATGACTGAGCAACAGAAAGAAAAAAAATGAAGGGTAATGTTGGCTCAAAGGCTCCCAAACAGTGGGTATTTTGGACACGTGCCCATTGAGGTCTAAGGGCAAGAATACTGGATTTTGACTTGGAGGACCTAGGTCCCAAGGTTGATTTGATTACTTAGGTGACTTTGAGCTAGTCAACTCTTTTCGACTCAGTTTCATAGAATCAATCACTCAATGAGCATTTATTAAACACCCAGTGTGTGCCAGTCCCTACCCTCAAGGAATTTCTCTCCTGCTGGGGAGACAATTGAATAAATAAACATATGCAAAAGAGGATAGGGACTAGCCCATTGATTTCATTAGCGTTAGGAACTCCCAGGTGAGGAAATTTCCTCCACAGATGCAGGCTGGAACTTTCTCTGCAACTTTTAGCCTTAGAGAAGTGACCTTGAGCCCTGAGAGGTAAATGACCTGCCCAGGGTCCGAGGGTCAACAGGTGTCAGGCATAGCTTGAGTTTAAGTCTTTTAGCTTCTAGGTCAGCTCATTATCTGCCATACAAGATAAAGAGTAGAGAAATTCTGAGCAAC
>NW_027185804.1:36522755-36549800 GCF_028583685.1 Petaurus breviceps papuanus
GGACATGGGGGATGCAAAGGCATGGAGGTGGGAGATGGAGTGCCCTGTGGGAGGCACCAGAGGGGACCAGAAAGAGGGCTGTCCAATGAATCTGGAGGCACAGATTAAGCTCATGGCATTTATTGCTGAGAGGGACCTTAAGGGTCAGCTCAACCCTGTCATTTCACAGATAAGGAAAGTGAGGCCCAGAGAGCCCACCCATGTTGTCACATTCAGGGTAATAATAACAATCATCACACACTTCTCTAGGACTTTAAGGTTTATAAGCACTTTCTGCATCTATTTCTATCCAGAAATGGGACGTCAGCAAACTGAACCGTGCTCACTGGAAAGCAAAATGGAGGGCTTGTCATAGGAACATCCACGGACCTTCACCTGGAGAAGAGGAGGTTTAGAGGGGGCATAATCTTTGTCTGCGACTATTCAAAGCACTCTTGTGTGAAAGAGAAGTTAGACTTGTGCCGCTTGACCCCAAGGAACAGAACTATGAGGAAGGCTCACTTTGCCTCAGTTTCTTCATCTGTAAAAGAGTGTGAGGATAAAATGAGTAATCTTCTTAAGGCGTTTGCAAACCTCAAAGCACTATATGAATGCTATTATCATATAGTCCTTACCATCGTTATTATTAATTCAGGTTCCCTGTAGCCTTCCTATCAATTCGAACCATCCCAAATGGAATGGGCTGCTTTACCTCCTGGCAAACAACCTCCCCCCCCCCGCCCCCATTCTGTGGTTGCCTTGCTGTTCTTCACACTCGGCACTCCATCTCTTGGACCGGCTACCCCTCATGCCTGGAATGCTCTCCCTCCTCCTCCCTGGCTTCCTGACCTCCTCCAAGTCTTTCACCAACCTCCTCAGTGTTAGGATTGTTTAGATGTTGTCTCTCCCATCAGACAGACTAATCTCCTCCAGAGCGGGCACTGTGTGTGGTCTTTCTTGGTAGTAGTGAGAAGTTAACAAACATTTGTTGAATGACTGACTCACTTATTGGATACATTGCAAAGGAGATTTCTGTACTGGGGTCACTAGATGACCACTGAGGCCCCACCTAACTCTGAGATTCTGAGACTCATTGATAGGGGATCTCAAAGGCCCTTTGGACTCTGAACTATGATTATAACCTAAAGATGCTGCATATGCCTTTAGGGAGGGGAGACTGACAAAGAGCTGTATCAATCCTCCCAGTTCTGTCTGGTCTGGGTAAATTATGGGGGAATTTACATAGCCTTGGTAATGTGGCAAAGACCGCCTAGATGAGAAGGTGTCACCGATGACCGGCAAAGTGGATGCCGGGGAATCAGGAGCTGACTAAATCTGCATAATGAGAGCCAAGTAAACCCTCTCCTTAGATTCTGAGCTTTCACACAGCCTGTCTTTGGTTTGCAGAAAAATCCATCTACACGGTCATTTCTTCCATTCATTCACTCACTCCATTCATTCATTCAATTAATAAACACTTATTAAGCACCTGCTGTATATAGAACATAGGGAAGAGATAAAATTTACAGAAGAGATGTCCCAATTTTCATTGAGCTCACAGTCTAATAAGGGATAGGACACCGGGCCAGGTAACTATGACACATGATCAGTTCCATAGAGAGCCGCAAAACCAAGAGCCACACGATGTTGCAGGGGCCAAATTGTGCCTGGGGCTCCAGGAACTTTCAGCCTTTCTTCACTGAAGGTTGCAGGATCACAAGATTTAGGGCTGGACTAACCTTAGGGTTAGATGGGTGGTTACCAGTGAAAGGCAGGGAGACAGGAGATAGAACAGTAAGTAGGCCAGGATGGGGGAACCAGGGATTGCATGAAGAGGATGAAGTCTAAGAAGGCTGGAAAATGCAGAAGGGGCCAGGCTGCAAAGAGCTTTAAATTTCAAAAAGAGGATTTTATGTTTGTTCCGGGAGGCGATAGAGAACCCATTGGCATTTACTGAGTAGGTGGTGATGGGATTGTAGCTGCCTCACTTTGATGGCTGAATGGAGGATGGATTGCAGAAGGAGGAGACTGGAAGCAGGCAGACCCCTGCCCCCCCCCAGGCAGTTACTGCAATTGTTGAGGCCTGAGGGGATGAGGGCGTGCACCAGAATGGGGGCAGGGTCAGAAGAAAGAAGGGGGTCTACACAGTCAGTCAAGTAATAGATATTTAATAAATACCTACTCTGTGCCAGCCACCCTGGTAAACTCTGGGGATACAAAAAGAGTCAAAAGACAGTCTGAATCCCGAAGGAGCTCACAGTTTGATGGAAATACAGGGAAGGTTGAAATTACAAGTCATGGCCACAGACTGGACCCAACGTGTGCCGTGTTGAACAGTGAGACCAGATTCTAGCCAAGGCCTTCTGACTCTGACCTGCCAGCCTGCAAACTTTAGCTGCCCCTCGGGTCCTCGGTGTTCACATTAATCAGCCTCACCCAATACTAACCATTTATAGTGGACATATTTCACCTTTATTCATGCTAGCCTATTAGGAACCAAACCCTGGAGACAGAAGACTGTGAGAAGATTGTGTACAATTCCCTGCCTCCTGTCAAACAGCGGCCACAGTTACTAGAGCCCAGAGTCATGTTTCCCTAGGGAGCTTAGCGGTAGATGTTCAAACTCCTCAGTTTGGCCCTCTGATCCTTTCTACTTTCTACTCTTCTCACCCTGAACCCCCCTTCACCCTCTCTACAATCCAGCAACCACCATCCAGCATCTCCCCATTCCGGGCCTATTTACTGGAAGGCTCTCCCTTCTCAGTGACCTTCAAGACTCAGCTCAGAGTAGACCTTCTGCTGTCCCCTCAAAGTTAATGCCTTTCCTAGAGATGGCCTCTTGTTTACAGCATATGTATATTGTATGTACACAGTTGTTCTCATGTGGTCTCCCCCATTAGACTGTGAAATCCTTGGGGGCAGGGACTGTGCTTTTGACTTTCTTTGTATTTCCCAGGGCTTGGCACAGTGTATAGAGTACAAAGTAAGTGTTTAATAAATTATTAGTCGCTTGACTGACTGACTGTGTGGCCTTAAGCGAATCACTTCCCACCTGTAGGCTACAATTTTCTCATCTATAATATGAGAAGGTTGTACTAAGAGACCTGTAAGGCTCCTTCCAACTCTAACTTTTTATGTTCTACATTCTAAGGATCCCTGCTCTAATACTCTTTATTCAGCTAATTACTGTCTTTAAAAGGTTTCCAAGGAAGGAAATACCATAATATTTCCTTGGTAATTTGTTTACCAGCTCAGTAATGACACAGAAATCCATACAGTGGCCATAAGGAGAGCCAGGAGGTGTACCAAACAGTTACTGGCCTACAGTCCATCCTGGACCCTGCTCCCTATCTCTGCCCTCCAAAAGCCAGTCCATCCTTTAAGCTCAGATGCCACCTGATACAAATAGCCTTCCCTGATTACTGCTAGCTAGAAGGCTCTGTACTCCTCTGAAATCCCAAGATTCTTTTTATTGCTTTGGATTATAGTTATTTGTGTCTATGGTTTTTCTCTGGACCAGACTGCAGTCTCCTAAAGGGCAGAGACTCTGTCTTGTTCATCTTTGCCTCTCTCTCTTAGCATCTGGTGCAGTGTCTTGTATGAGCAGGTTTTCAAGAAATATTTATTGCATGAATGGATGAATGACCCAGAGTGTATGGTAAATGATAAGCTTCATTCTCTCTTTAAATATTAAAGCTTCCCATTGTACACCAACTAGGCAACAAAGTGCCATTACATTGGCTAGAAAGCTGGATTTGGAATCAGGAAGGTCTGGATTCACATCTTGACTCTTACACTTAATGTTCGTTGTTTGACTATAAGCAAATCTCTATGAGCCTGAGTTTTCTTATCTTTGAAATAAAGCTAACAATCCCTCTAGCAGCCATCTCACAGGGTCATTGTGAAGTTCAGAAAGACACAGGCAAAGGAAGTTGCAAGAGACATATATCTTTGGACATGGCCAATGTAGAAATTTGTTTTATGAGACTATGTAGATTTGTTTTTATTTCCAGTCAAGGTGGTGTTCTGGGAATGGGAAGCTGAAGATCTTCCCTGCCCCTTGGCCCTTTGATAGACTTAAATAATTCTGAGAATGTTCCCTGATTTGAAAATATACTCTACCCCCTAATAGGCTGAATGTGGTCACCTGGAGCCTGTGGCATGATGCTTGTTTTTCAGGAATGCCCACACCTTGTTACTTTGTGATTGGGCAGTGGGTCAAGAGGGCTGTGACATTCTCTGACCCAGGAAAAGGCTTTATATACCCTGATGTGAGGTTTTGCTTTGGGGCTCACTTTGAGAAGAGTTGTGTGATTTGACCAGATGAAACTCTGGACAGCCATTGAGCCCCGTGGCTTTGAAAACCCAGATATTGGTGCTTCCCTCTCTAGTAGCTAACTAGGTATGGATGTGATGGTCAGACAGCTGGAAGCCTGTCTGCTGATCTGTTTCTCTGTATTTTTTTTCTGCTTGTAACTTCTGTCTGTATTCTCTGAAGTTCAGGGTGCTGACCTTTTCCCCCTGAACTCAGTAAATGATATATGTTTGATTAAAGCAATATTGTTAACCCATTTTGAGTTGCTTTCCTTAGAAAAACAGATCTAAGAACCTGTGATAGCAGCCATCCTGGTTGTGCTAGGGTGCTTGCTGCTACAGGTAGGAAGGGGAAAGGAGGAGGGAGAGAAAATAAATGTTTACTATCTGAAAAAAAATGAAAAAGAAATTTAAAAAAATAACATTGCAAAGTTAGTTATTGTTTTCATATCATGTGTACAATAATGCTTGATTGACTGATGGTGCCACTAATTTTTATACTGGTCCAAGGTCCACAGCTCTTTGTCCTAATCTTGCCTGCCACTCTACACAGATGGAGAGATGAGGAATGGAGTGGAGGCTCTGTACCTGTGGTTGGCTCCCCCTACCCCCAGGGGTTCTTGGTTGGAGTACACAGTGTCTTGTGGGAGCGATCTGGGCCCACATCCTTCTGTTTGTCCAACAACTCATATGGTTCTTATATTCAGCCCAGAATCTTCTCGGCAATCCAAATTCATTTCCTCAAACAACTTGTCAGATGAAAAATAACTGACCAGCATCCTCCAAACAGCATTCACAGCCTGAAGGCAGTTACCCACTCATACCTCAGCCTTCTCTTCTCTGATCTTATTGTTGTCCATTCTTCTTTTAGTTATATCTGATTCTTCATGACCCCTTTTGGGGTATTCTTGGTAGAGATGCTGGGGTGCTTTGCCATTTCCTTCTCCAGTTAATTTGACAGATGAGGAAACTGAGGTAAATAGGGTTAAGTGACTTGTCCACAGCTAGTAAGTGTCTGAGGCCAGACTCGAACTCAAGAAGATGAATTTTCTTGACTCCAGGCCTGGCACTTTATCCACTGTGCCACCTAAATTACTTTTTAAAAAAGAGGGATTTTTCGGATGTGAAGAAGATGACTCATGTTCCATCAGGCTCTATATTGATGTGTCTAGTTCCAAATGCTAAGTGCTAAAAGTTCTCTCATGCTTGGATTCCATCCTGGTTTTGCGTCTCTGGCCAATCATCGTCCTTGGCGATCAGCAGCTAGGTCCCTCTGCCTTCTCGCCTTCTGCACGTTTCCATGTTCCAGAAGGACTTCTCAAAGCCATCAGTCCATTTACAAGGTCATGCCCAGCTACTTCACCCAGTTCCGTGTCAGCCTCAGGAGAGGGCCTGGCTGCTCATTTTCCTCTTGGTGGTTATTTATTTTATTATTTGGAGCACACTGTCAGACACAGAATGCTTTCTGTGTCCTTGTCTGCCCCGGGCATGACCTTCTCTTTGCTGACTTACTCATGTCTCCCAAAGGTTTCACATCTAGCTTGTTGAGTGTTGAGTTTGCCTGCTTTCCCTGATTATAACTCACATCACAGAAGGGCATGAGGGAGTGTGTGAGCATGTGCAGCAGCAAGCCAGACAGTTACCCAAGGAATCTTCCTGGCTTTGGGTTCAAAAACATTCCCAACAGTGCTCAGGGTCTGCACCTACAGAATCTCTCTCCCTTCAGACTTGTAAAGATCGAGCATGGAGAAAAGAAGAAGGAGAGAGAGACAGAGAGAGAGAGAGAGAGAGAGAGAGAGAGAGAGAGAGAGAGAGAGAGAGAGAAATTGTAGATAGATGGATTAACAGATAGATAAACAGATAGCTGGATTAACAGATAGACATAGAGAGAGATGGATAGATGGATTAACAGATAGACAACAGACAGACAGATGGATAGATGGATGGATGGATGGATGGATAGATGGATAGATACAGATACATAGATATATGTGTATGTGTTTATAGACACACATATAAACATATATGTAAAGCATATATACATATAAAAATCTGTGTTATAGATAAATATATTGATTTGTGTTTACATATTTATTAGAACACCTCTCACAGTAGCAAACAATTGACAATAAAGCAAATGCCCATCAAGCAGGGGATGCCTAAACAAACAGCAATGGAACATTGCTACACCATGAGAACCAATGATTATCAGGAATGTAGAAGCATAAAGGAAGACTCATATGAACAAAGAGAAGACAACAAAATCAGGCAAAGCCCAGGGCTCCCCTTGAAAATAACTGGTATTTCTATAGCGCTTTAAGGTTTGCGAAGTGCTTTACAGACAGTATTTCACTTGATCCTCACAAAAAAAACAGAGGGATAGGTGCTTTTATTATTCTGTCCCCGTTTTACAGAGGAGGAAACGGGTTAAATGATTTGCCCAGGGTCACATGTCTGAGGCCAGATTTGAACTCAGGTCTTCCTGACTCCAGGATCAGCACTCCGCTGCACGACCAGCTGCCTCAGAATTCTATAATCTAAGGTCTCTCCCAAATTCTGACATTCTAGGTCTTAATGTTCCTTCCAACTCAAAACATGCTGCTTTCTTAGGTCCCTTGCAGAAACAGCATTTATGTCTAAAATTCCTCCAGGCACCAATATTCTATGTTGCAAGGTCTCTTTCAGAAATAACACTCTACATCCGAAGGTCTCTTCCAGCTCTGACAATCCAAGTTCTAAGGTCTTTTTGAGGGCTTATAATCTAAGAATCAGAGATTCAAATGGAAATAAAAGTGCTTTAGAAAATGACGACAATGATCCCATTTCATCCCATCTTCTCCAGCAGATTGTCCCGTTCAGTCATCCCCACTCTCACTTACCTAGCTTTGACACTCTTGTTGTCTCTCTCCTTGACACTGCCCTCTCCTGGTTTTCCTTCTTCTTGCCTGACTGCCCCTTCCTTTTCTCCACTGTCAGGTCTTCATCCACTTCAGTCGGTAATCATGGGTGTCCCCTGAAGCTCTGGATAGAATGATGGGCCTAAGGTCAATATGATAGTTATTAGCTCTGATACTTATTAGCTCTGTGACCTCTGGTCAAGTCACTTAACATTCTCACCAATGAGTGAATCTAAGGAATTTTCAAAAAAAATCTTTATGGAAATGACTCTAATATTCCTTCAATGAATCCCTAGGTCCCATAGGGTTAAATCAGAATACTTAATATTTCTATAAAACTTTAAGGATTGCAAAGTACCCTATTAAGTGTATCTCATTTGATCCTCACAGCAACCCTGTACTTAATCATTTTTCCATTTTCCATTCTATTCCAATTAATCCAACCCCTTCAGATTTGACAGGTCAGGAAACTGAGGCCCAGAGCAGTGAATTGGCTTGTCCGAGGTCGTGTAGCTTGATAATGGTAGAATAGTACATGTCACACCCCTATGTCACCCCACTCCCAAAATCCATTGGTATGGGATTCTCTCCTTGGCGGTGGAGATGAATGCCCTGCTCTGGGTGAGGGTCAGGCAGGATCGGTGAGAGCCTTCTTCTGTTCTCCTCTGAACTCCTCAAGCATAAGCTGCTTCAGACACTTTCATGAGGAAAGATAGAAGAGGACAATTCCGTGTCAGATTGCTGAAGGAAGACTGTGGGAAGACATGAGAAGAGCTGGCTGTCTCCGCCATGTTCCCATCCCAGCTGGCTACACCAGAGACTTCAGGGAGTTCTCTTTGGGGGAGATCTAGAACTCTCTTTCTTTGCTGAATTGAGCTATTTTGTTCCCAATGAAAGGGCCTCTTCTCTCTGTACTGTCTGGTACACATTTTCCTATGTCTACCTTCTCTGGTTTCTATTTTGCCAAGATTTGGAGAAATGGATCTATCGGCTATTTGTTATGCATGTTCATTGTGAAACTGGCGGGAAAAGTGTCAAGCCTTGGATAGAAAGCTTGGGGTCCTCTTTCCCCCAATGATAATGACACAGTGGTCAGAAGTTAGATCAAACCTGATCACATCCCTTAGACTAACTATTCAAGGGAGGAGATAGACAACATTTCTAGTCCAGTATCTCCTCTTTTCTGAAGAGAACAAAATGGTGACCTCTGGTCCCTACCTCCTGCTTCCCCTCCTATGAGGAATGAAAGTCTCCCTTGGAGACATGTGGGGAGAAGAGGCTAGAGGTGTATATTCTCCCTCCCTTTAAGCCACACAACAGGCCTCTTGCTACACTTGGGGTCTTCCCAACAACTGATTATCAGATTTTTTTTTTCTCTTTCCCTTAAAAAATGGCCGCCTTCCTAGAAAAAGGCCCTTGGGAAGTAGAAAGCTATCCCTGATCGTGTTCATAAAACAAATACTTTTTTGCCCTCTGGGCCAATCTAGCCTAAACAGTCACATCTGTGGAAGAGTGATGACAAAGAACTTTACATTCTCTTCCCCCTCTTGGCCCAGGAGAACCAATGGTATGTATTAAGCTCAAATAATTTTTAAAATGATGTCAAGATTCCAAAAAAAAAAAAATACTTAAAACAGTCCCTAACCCTGTTGCCAATTACCACCTCGACTTATTTAAGCAGAAATAAGTTTAAATGTCTAATTAATTTTTCACCAATTACATCTGCTTTACATGTTGCATATTATACAGCCTTGGCAGTGAAAGTAATTGGATCCATTTATAACCAGTTTCTACTTCCTAGTTTTCAAAGTAACTCAATGCTGTTGTCCTCGGGAAGATATAAATCGCCCCAAACTGGTTTCATTGCAACTTTATGAAATTCATAAAGCATTTCTATTTATAGAGGGGAAAGCGGTTTGGAAGATGAAAACTGCCAGATGAGAACTAAATTATTCTGCGCTTTATAAAAATCTTGTTTAACCAAACTTCAATTTGGGGACAACATTAAACAGATCACGGGCTGTAGCGAACTGGTTGGTTCCACCGGTTTTTCGATGAGTACATGGATGGATCCCTCTAACACTTTCTGACTTTGCCACAAAAATGGAAAGAATGCATTGAATTTGGATGTCATGATTTCCCATTAACAGGAGGGCAGTAGACTTCTCAGTTTCCTCATCTACAGGATCAGGGCCTTGGGCTAGAAGGTCTGAAGGTCTCTTCCAATGCCGACTTTCTCTGTTCTTAAGGTCCCCTTCAGCTGTGAAGCTCTGTGTTCTAAGGTACCTTCGGGACTAATGTTCTGCATTTTATGTTCTAAATGACCAGTATTAGTTCTAGAGGACCAATGAGGAGATACATCACCTCACCTCTCAGTAGAGAGATGGGGTAACATGGGTACCAGATTCTGCCTGCTCTGGTCAGGCATGGTCACTGTGTCAGGCGTTTTGCTTAACTTTCTGGTTTGGGTCTTTCTTGACAGAAGAGGCCCTTCTGAGCAGGAGAACCAGAAAATGTCTGTGGTTTGGAAAACAATGGCTGCAGATAAAACTTTTTAAGATTAGATGTTTTACTAGAAACATTTTTTTCTGAAGAATACTTAGCTGCCTGACCTGGAAAAGGTCTGCATGAGGATGAAAAGACCCTCCTAGAGTCAAAACCTCACAAAATTTTAGAGCTGGGAGAGACCTAAGGGCACCAAAGAACTCCTAAACACCTCATCCTCTCAAGGCTCACTTTGTCATTATAACTGATGAGGAATAAATCAATCAATAAGGTGCCTACTGTGTGCCAAGAAGCAAAAATGAAACAGTCCCTTGCCCTTGAGGGGCTTACATTCTATCCAGGAGGACAACCTACACATAAATATGTGTGTGTGTGTGTGTGTATACACACACACACACACGCACATTTATGTTAAATAAATACAAGATAATTTCCATGGAGGCACTAGGGTCTGGGGGGATCAGGAAAGGTTTCTTGTAGAACATAACACTGGAACTGAGTCTTGAGGGAAACCAGAGGTGAGCAAGGAGTGGATGCCAGGTAGAGTGAACAGACTTTGCAGAGGCATGAATAAATTATTGTACATAAGGAACAGTAAAAAGGCCACTCTGGTAGGACCATAAAGTGTGGAGAGGACAGTAAGGTATAACAAGGCTGGGCTGGAATACAATCATACATGTATAGCCTATATTAGATTGCATACCATCTTAGAGAGAGGTAACTGGAGGGAGGAGGGGAATATTTAGAACTCAAAATCTTATAAAAGCGAAGTTGAAAACTTAAAACTAATTAATTGCTTTAAAAAAAACAAGCCTGGGTTGGGGCCAAGTTGGGAAAAATTTTAAATGTCAGAATTTATATTTGATCCTGAAGGCAATAGGGAACCATTGGAGCTTATTGAGTAGGAGTGGGGTATAGTCAGAATTACAGTCTTGGAAAATCATCTTAGCAGCTGTGTGAGAGGATGGGTTAGACAGGGGAGAGACGTGAGGCAGGAAGACTAGTAAGTAGGATGTTTCAATGGTCCAGGAGAGAGGGGATGAGGGCCCAAAGCACAGTGTGGCCTATATGAATGGAGGGATGAGAGTAAGTGAGAAGATGCTGGGAAGATGGCAACTTACTGAATGTGTGGGGTAAGGGAGAGGAGAGTCCAAGATAGCCCAGACAGTGTTACAAACCTGAATTAGTGAAAGAATGGTGGCACCTTCAACAGAAATGGGGGTGTTCAAGGAGATTCTGGTAGGAGATGGGGGGAAGTTACCAAGTTCTGTTATGGAGAGAAGATCATGGATTCAGAGCTGGAAGGGACTTAAAAATCTTTATTAGTAACAATGTCTTGAGCCTACCCTTTCCCCAACCAACCCATGAAAGTTAAGCTTGTTCTTCTTAAAGGGTATTGAAACTGTAAGCAAGCCCTGGCTGGCTCAAGGGCCTAAGGCTTGGGCCATTGATGTCACCTTCTCTCACCTGGGTACCAAACATCCTGAAGAAGGACAGAAACAGCATCAGCTGCACAGAGAAGCTGTGTTCCACTGCAGCAATGCTTTATCCTGGATGGACATCCCTTCCCTGCTCTGAATGTCCTTCTTCTGCTATGGATCAGGAAATCCCTTTGGTACCAGGATATGAATTCACAAGTGATGCAGCCTTTCACGTGGAAGGTGCTGGGGGGCTTGCTTCTGGGCGACCCTGGCCTCCTGCTGTTCCACAAACAAGATACTCCATCTCCCAACTCAAGGTATTTTCACTCATTGTCTGCCTCACCTGGAATGCTCTTGTCTCCATCTCCTGAATCCATTCAGTCCCAGTTGAAATCCCACCTCCTACAGGTAGCCTGCCCCAAACTCTAATTCCAGCATCTTCCCTCTGTTAATTATTTCCTTGTTATCCAGTATTTAGCTTACTTTGTGGAAGTTTTTCATGTTTTCTCCCCTATTAAATCATAAGCTCTTTGAGATTGTAAGCTGCCTTTTAGCTTTCTTTGTGTCTGTAATTCTTAGCACAATGCCTGGCACACAGTAGGCATTTAATAAATCCTTGTTGACTGACTGATAGTGACATTCCATAGTTGGTTCTGGTCAGCTAACCCTGAAGTTAAGGGGAAGCTCTCTGATTAGCTTTAGAGACATTCAAAGAAACCTATAAGCTTCAACCAGGGATCTAGAGGGGGGCAAAGAGAGCTGAGGACTAAAAGGAAAAAAGGTTAGCATTAGCAGGTAAGAAACTGATGGCACCTTGGAGGGAGCACTTTCAGCAGTGTTAGGGTCAAAAATCAGATTAGAAGGGGTCAAGAAGAGAATGGTAGGTAAAGAAATATAGGTAAATATAAATGACTTTTTCTTAGGCTTTTGACTATGAAAGGAAGAACAGATACATTAGGTAAAAGGGGGGGTTAACAGTCATTTTAAAAAGATTTTCTCTCCCTCCCTCCTTCTCCCCTCCCCTCACTGAGAAGGCAAGCAATAGATGATACATGCGCAATCATACAAAACATATTTCCATATTAGTATTGTTGCCAAAAAAAGCAAGAAAAATAAATTGAAAAATTTTGCTTCAATCTGCATTCAGAGTTCATCGGTTCTCTTTAAAGGTGGACAGAATTTTCCATCATGAATCCTTTAGATTTGTCTTGAATCATCGTATTGATTAGAGCAACTAAGTCTTTCACCTTTCATTACAATATTGCTATTACTGTGTTCAATATTGTCCCGGTTCTACTTACTTCACTTTATATCAGTTCATTTACATCTTTCTAGGTTTTTCTGAAATCTGCCTGCTCATCATTTCTTATAGCACAATAGTATTCCATTATGTCCATATACCACAAGTTGTTTAACCATTCCTCAACTGGTTAGACATCCTTTCAATTTCCAATTCTTTACTATCACAAAAAGAGCTGTTGTAAATATTTTTGTACATATAGGTCTTTTTCAATATTCTTTGCTCTGTCTGTAATATAGACCTAGTTATGATATTGCTAGATAAAAGCTTATGTACAGTTTTTTTACTCCTTTGGGTATAGTTCCAAATTGTTCTCCGGAATGGTTGGCCCAGTTCACACCTCCAACAACAGCGCATTAGTGTCCCTATTTTTCTACATCCCCTCCACCATTTGCCATTTTCCTTTTCTGTCATGTTAACCAATCTGATGGTACCTCAGAGTTACTTTAATTTCTATTTCTTTAATCAATAGTGATAACCAGCCTTTTCATATAACCATTATAGTTTTGATTTCTTCTTCTGAAAACTGCCTATCTATATATTTGACCATGTATCAATTAGGAAATGAGTCTTATTTTTACAAATTTGACTCAGCTCCATATATATATATTAGAGAAATGAGGTCTTTATCAAAGAAATTTACTGCAAAATTTTTTCCCATTTCCTGCTTTCCTTCTAATTTGAGATGCATTGGTTTTGTTTGTGCAAAACTTTTAAAATTTTCTTTAATCAAAATTATCCATTTTACCTCCCATGATCCTCTCTATCTCTCGTTTGGTTATAAATTCTTCACTTATCCATAGATCTGAGATATAAAATTTTCCATGCTGCTCTAATTTGTTTGTGATATCACCTTTAATATGTAAATCATATACCCATTGCTTGTAAGGGTTTTTTAAAGACGAGAGAGACCTGATCATGTTTGTAGGCAGCAGAAATAAATAAGGAGTCAGTAGATAAGAAGAGAAAGACAGACAGAGACAGAGAGAGAGAACAATGAAAGGGCTAAGCTCCAAAGGGAGACAGGAGGACATGGGATGAAGGGCACAAATAGAAGGATTTTCCTTGCTGAGAAAAAGGACAATGTCTTCCTCCGAGACTGGTGTGAAGGAAGAGAGAATATCAGGTGATTTATAGGGGTTTAGGGATAGAAGTATGTGAGAAGAGGAATATAACAACTGATGGCCTGAATTTTCTCAGTAAATTCGAACAAGATGCCCTGCTGAGACAAAGGAGGTTCAGAGGGGGGTGGGATTGGAGAATGTGAGATGGGGTGGGGGGCACGGGGTGGACAGGGGGCTTGAGAAGAAAGGGGAAGGTTTTGAACAAGTAGGGTAGGGAGGGTGATAATGAGTCCACAGGGGAAGAATACAAAAGTTTACCATACAGCAGTGAGTATCCAGGGAGATTAGAAAACATAAACTTGTAGTGAGCATGGTTAGCATTGCTATGGCTTTATCTAGCACTATTCAGTAGGATGAGTAGGAGCGTGGAAGGCAGATGTTAGCAATAGCTCAGGGCTGTGGAAGAATCAGGGGTAGAGGACCGTGTTTAGTTGTTCTGGTCGGCTGGAGGAACAAGTCTATGAAAGGAAGAAAATGAAGCGAAGCAGAGGTGATGATGGTATGGGAGAAGGGAAGTGGAATCGGGGAAAGGGAGAGGAAACTGGAGGTAGCAATGAGAAAAAATAATAGGCTCAGGAGGACTGAGGCAGAGGGGACATTTAAGGCTAGAGGGTTGTCACTAGAGGGAAGAATGCTAGAGTTCTTGATCGTGGATGATGGGGGGCTCGAAGTTATGACCATCCCCTTGCATGGCTGAGAAAGAATAGAGATTCAAGTCTTATGATTCAGGGAGGCTGATGAACTGAGAAGTCGGGTTGTTTGGGAGGACATAATGTATATACTGATGTTTCTGAGTGTGAGAACAGGGTGGAAGTGGAGAGGAAGACCATGGGTCTAAGTCCTAAACTCCCTATGGATGGTGACATATTTTAGCTGCTTCTCTGTGCAGATGACAAACTGCTGGGACCATCAAACCCTGTAACACTGCAGAGCTTCCTGGACAGAAAGAATTTGGTTCAAGCATCCACATGGGAAAAACCCAATGGATGAAGAATGTCTGTTGTCCAGATCATGGCAAGTAATTTAGATGGATAACTCAGAGAATTCATCCATTAATTTGTGTATATCTACTATAAAAGAGTGGATAGATAGATAGACAGACAGACAGACAGACAGACAGACAGACAGACAGACAGATAGATAGATAGATAGATAGATAGACATATACAAATACATATGGGTCAACTAGGTGGTACAAAGGATAGAGCATCAGGTCCAGAGTCCCTGGGGACCTGAGTTCAAATCTGGCCTCAGACACTTACTAGCTGTGGGACCCTGGGCAAATCACTTTACCCTGTTTGCCTCAGTTCCCTCCTCTGTAAAATTAAGTGGAGAAGGAAATGGCAAACCACTGCAGTATATCTGCCAAGAAAACCCCAAATGGGTTTTCATGACTGAAATGACTGAACAACAACGAAACAGACATATATACATACCTATATATACATATAACTATACATACATACATACATGGGTATAGAAGGAGAGAGAGATAGAGAGACAGACAGAGAGATGAGGTAGCCAGATGGTGCAGTGGATAGAACACTCACTGCACTTGGAGTCAGAAAAGACAGAATTCAAATCCTGTCCCAGACACTTCTAACTGTGTGACCCTGGACAAGTTATTTAACTCAGATTCAGCTTCCTCATCTGTAGAATGGAAGAAATAACAGCACCTACCTCTCAAGGTTTTTGTGAGGACCCAATGATAGATGTATAGAACTTTCAAATATTTTTTTAATTTTAAATATTTTTTCCAATTACATGTAAAAATATTTTTCACATTCATTTTCTAAAATTTTTAGCTCTGAATTGTCTCCCTCCCTGCCCTTCTCCCTGTAATATAATGCCAAGGAAAGGCAACTTCCCAAGGTTCAGAATACCAGCATAGGTGCTCTCCATTTTATTCAGTGACAAACCAAGAACAGAGAAGATCAAAACATGACATCATTCCAAATACAGCATTTACTAAGTGTGATTAAATAATCTCCAAGGACTACCCTACCCCAGGACCTTCCAATCATTCAATCAATTACAAAGTCTCTGTTCTAAATACTTCTCCACCCCTAGGCTATACCTTAATTTAATCCACCACAAAGTCCCTCTTCTCAAATGGAGATTAGTTTCCAAATATAAGGTCAAAAGTTCCCCACCCCTGGATCACAATTGAATCTACCCCAGAGTTACAGCAAGTTTAAACACAGCACTTAATACCCCAATGGAGGTCTTTTCTTCATCTTGACACGAGGCAAGTTCTCAGCAATCTTAGTTCCTGGGGAGACAAGGCTTAGCAAGGCCATAAGATACATTGCCAGTCCCTTCATGAATTCATCCTCTGTCTGTAGAACAGTCCTAGAACCCCTGAACACATTAGCAAAGCCCTCTCCCAGGATTTCTGTAAACATACAACAAGAAAATCCTTCTTCAGGGCTTCTGAACCAACAGAAAGGCTCCCAGACCCCTGCAACAACAGCACTGTCCTTCACCAGTGGACAGTATTCACTCTGTCTGCAGGACAGTCTCCAGACCCCTGCAACAACAGCACTGTCCTTCACCAGTGGACAGTGTTCACTCTCTGTCTGCAGGACAGTCTCAGGGCTTCTTAGTGAACAGCCAGGTTCCAGGACTTCTTCAACAAAAGGACTGTCTTTCACCAGTGGACAAATCTGGCAAAACAACATCAAAACAGACAGACAAAGTACCAGCAAAACAGCCATGTCTCCTCAGTCCTTGGCAGCTCAGGGGGCAGGTCTCAAAAGTCCAGGGCAATTCAAAGCGGCCACCAGCAATTCTCTTAATCTCTCTCTCTCCACGAGGTGCTGCTTCCAAAAAAAAGGTCTTCCGCCTCTCTCTTGTCTCTCCAAATCTACGTCACCAGCTCCTCCCAGTTCAGGACTTTCTTTTCACATCAACAAGCCCATCCCACAGGTGGGTTTAACAAGCTCTGGGTTTTAACACAATCAATTTGAAAACTAAGCCAATACAGGGGAATCTTTAATTGCCATTACTATCACACTCCCTCCTTAAGAAGGCAAGCAATTTGATATAGGTTATATACATGCAATCATAGCAAAAAATGATTTCATTTTAGTCATGTTATAAAAGAAAACAGACCCCCCAAAGTCTGCTTCAATCTGCATTCAGACACCACCAGTTCTTTCTCTAGAGGTGGAGGGCATTTTTCATCATGAGCCTTTTGGAGTTGTTTTGGATCTTTGTATTGCTGAGAATAGATAACCAGGGGTGAGGAACCTGAGACCTTGAGGCCCATGTGGCCTTCTAGGTCCTCAAGTGTGGCTGAGTTTTGATTCAGTCAAAGGGCTGCACTTGAAGATTTAGAGGGCTACATGTGGCCTCAGAGCTGCAGGTTCCCCACCCTTGAGCTAAGTCATTCACAATTGATCATTGTACAATATTGCTGCTACTGTGTACAATGTTTTCCTGGCTCTTCTCACTTCACTTTGCATCAGTTCATTTAAGTCTTTCCAGATTTTTCTGAATGCATCCTACTTGTCATTTTTTATAGTACAGTAGTACTCTGTTACATTCGTATACCACAACTTGTTCAGCCATTCCCCAATTGATGGGCATCCCTCGATTTCCAATTCTTTGCCACCACAAAAAAATAGGTGCTATAAATATTTTTGTACATATAGGTCCTTTCCCTTTCCCTTTCCCTTTTTTTTTATCTCTTTGGGATATAGCCCTAGTGGTGGTGTTGCTGGGTCAAAGGGTATCTACAGTTTTATAGCACTTTGGGAAGCTTTGCCAGTCTTGGTTGGGGTTTTTTGTTTGTTTGTTTTTTGCTTTTTGGAGGGGGGAAGACAGAGCAATTGGGGTTAAGTAACTTGCCCCAGGTCACACAGCTAATAAGTGTCAAGTGTCTGAGGTCGGATTTGAACTCACTTCCTCCTGACTCCAGGACCGGGGCACTATTCAGTGCTACCTAGCTGCCCCTGCCAATCTTCAAGTGCTATAAAAATCTTATACAGGCACTGCATATTAACAAGTTAGGACCAGAATTAAAAAGCAAGATTGTCATCAAGAAATTACAAATTCCCTTTAATTACTTCACTCTTCTCCCAGAAACCCATCTATTTTTTGTATTTATTAATTTGTTTACTTTTAGCTTACAATATTCAGTTCCACAATCCCTTGAGTTTCAAATTTTCTTCCCCTCTCTCCCCCACCCCCCAAAAACCCATCTATTTTTAATACCAATATTCTGCCTGTGTTGTATCGCTCCATGGAGTCATGGAATACTATAGTCTTTGTACAACTAAAAATGAGTAACCTTCCCCCCTCAGAGTACAATGGAGAGGCACATGGTGGAGTGAATCAGCTGCAACCCAACAAATAACGAATGATATTGAACTTGAACAATAGATGTCACCAGAGAAATATATGATCTCAAAAGAATACAGACTGGTGAGATTTAGGGAGAGCAAGGGATCAATGGTAGACAGCCCATATGCTTCACTGGCATGCTTACCATTATATCAGGAAAAGACTCCCAGCATGTTGGGTAGACTTTCTATGGCCAACTTATAGAAGGAAATATGCATATGTTGACCAGAATGGGAGAATATAGATGGGCAGCAATTGGAATCATTGGATGAGACATCCACATTCACGGGATCAACCATTGAAGAGCTTGAGTTCTTGGAGGCTCGTGACCTCTTTCTGGACAGTGGTGGTCCCCTCATATGTGGAGGACACGTTGGTACATCCTAGGGACTCCCAGATCTTGTCATCAGCCTCGCAGCTATATCCTTCAGACCTCTGGGCCTTTCCAAGAAAAGTATCCCGAAGCTGCATTATAGCCTAGGGGTTGTCTTCCCTAATTAGACTGTGAGCTCTCTGAGAGAAGGAACTGTCTTCTTTTTCTATTTCTGTCCCTAGCCCTTAGCATAATACTTGGTACACAGCAAACCCTTATAATAATAACTAGCATGCATATATACACATATGTATGTATGTATATATTTGTGTGTGTGTATCCACAACAACCCTACTAGGTAGGTGCTATTATTATCTCCATTTTATAGTTGAATAAAATAAGCAAATAGAGGTTAAGTGACTTAGCCAAGGTGACATGACTAGTAAATACTAAAACTAAATTTGAACTCAAGATTCCTGACCCTAGGTCCAGTATTCTATCCATGGAGCCATCTGTCTGCTTGGAATATTCTCTCTACTTGCCTGACTTTCTTCAAGACTCAGCTCAAATCCCACCTTCTGTATGAGGCAACTCTGTATGAGTCCCCCCCCCCACCTTGGTTAGTATCTTCCCTTAGAGATTGCTTGCCATTTAATATGTATGTGTGTGTGTGGTGTGTTTAGAAGTAGTTGTTTGCATGCTGTTTCTCCAATAGAATGTAAGTTCCTTGAGGACAGGGTCCGTGTTGGTCTTTCTTTATATCCCCAACACTGATCACAACACTTGGGATGAAATAAATATTTGTTGACTGACCTATATAAATATATGTAGGTATACATTCTTATGATTTTTTTCTTTGATGGCTTTATGTCTTAAGAGGTCCAGTAGGGCCACTTGCCTAAATCGCTTTCCATCTCTCCAGGACAACATCGATTGTAGAGCCACTTTCTTTTCAGATGTGGGACAAGAGCCCTAGAGCTAGCCAGTCTCAGTACAATGTTACATCTTAATTAAGTCAGACTACCCAGAGATTTCCTGTTGCCATAAGCCTGAAGATGTTTCCATCAGAATGAAGGTAAAGAAGATAGTACAGAGTTGGGCACTGGCACTCAGAGGTCTCTGGTTCTTTATTCAGCATCTTCCTATTTGGGACAAGTAAGGCTATCTTCCTGAGATTCATTTTCTCATAGAGAGGTAGCAAGGAGTCAGGAAAAAGAACACTGGATTTGGAGTCAAGAGAACTGTCCAATTCCCTCTTCAGGTATTGTTTGGACTAGCTAAAGCCCCTGCCAGCTCTGAGACTCTATCATAACTTTGAGTTCTGGTTCTCCCATTTACAAATCACCTTTGCTTCTTCTTACTCTCAGTTTCCTTATCTATATAATGGGGAAAATAACTCCCTCGCACATTTTTTAACTTCAAAGCACTACAGAAATGGGAGTTCTTATTAAAATTGACATCCTATTTCTTTTCTCTCCTCTTCTATTTTATTCATGTATGTTTGTAGAGATATGATTCCCACCCCGCAAGGATTTCTTTAGCAGTAACCCAGAAATTTTAGTATGTTTTTCATCATATTATCATTTTCTTTCACAGTTATTGTTTCCATAATTTGTTTTTTGATCCACTCATTATTTAGGATTACATTCTAGGTCTCCATTCAGGTTTGCATCTTTTGTTTGCACTTCCTGAACCACTACATTATAGTCTGGGTTTATTATTTCTTCCTTTCTACATTTGTTTGCAATATGTATGCGCCCTAATACTGGTCAATTTTTGTGAAAATCCCATGTTGTGCTGAGATATACACATATTCTTTAGGAATCTCATTTAGAAGATATCTTAAGTGTTTTTTGCTTTAGTTTCTCCAGTAATTTGTTTAATTCCATACTTTTCCTTTTGTTTATCTTTCTGTTAGACTTATCCAAAGCTGAGAAAGGGATATTGAAATTTCTGGCCACTATTGTATTATTGTCTATAGCTCAGTTAATTTTGTCTGTTATTGTCTGCAGCTCAGTTAATTTTTCTTTTATAAATGTAGATACTAAGGCATATAAATTTCATGTTCATATTGCTATAAATGGTTCCCTTTGGCCTGATGTAATAGTTTCCTTGTTCATCTCTTTTAATGTTGTAACTGCCTACTTCTTTCTTACATTCCATGTGTCACTAGGTCCTTTGTCTTCTGGCTCTATAGTAATGATTGGTGCTTTTCATTTAAGGATCTCAAACCATTTAAAAATCAGTAATTAATGTATTTCAGTGTCTAGAAAGAGCAAGTATTATTTTCTCTATTTTATAACTAGATCAAAAGTCCCCCAATCACTGACAGAAGCAGGAAACAGATGTAAGAAATCTTTCTTTGTCCCCTTCCTCCACCAGAAAGCCCTCCTTCCCTTCCTCTCTCCCTCCTTCTTTCCTCCCTCCCTCCATCACTCACTCAGGAGCCTTCTTTCTCCTCTCTGATTTCCAGTCAAGGACTTAGAGCTAGGCTTTATATGTTTTCACTTAAAGTTTTGAGTTCTATGTATAGTTTGTATGTCTTTGATATGTCTGGAATTTATAAAAGAAAAGGAGAAGAATGATATTTGATGCTTTTCAGAGATTGTTTTGGAGCTGAGTGTTATAGATTGTGGGTCAAATGCCAATTTAAAAAAACCCTTTCATCAGAGCTCCTGGGAACTTGGCTCTATCAGAAATCTGGTTTTGTTCCAGAAGGAAAAAGAAAGAAAGAAAGAAAGAAAGAAAGAAAGAAAGAAAGAAAGAAAGAAAGAAAGAAAGAAAGAAAGAAAGAAAGAAAGAAAGAAAGAAAGAAAGAAAGAAAGAAAGAAAGAAAGAAGGAAAGAAGCAAAGAAACAAAGAAATGAAGAAAGAAAGGAAGGAAGGAAGAAAGAAAAAGAAAGAAAGAAAAAAAGAAGGAAGAAAGGAAAGAAAGAAAGAAGGAAGGAAGGTAAAAGGGAAGGAAGAGGTGAAGAAAGGAAAGAGGAAGAAGAAAAGGAAAAAGACGGGGAAGAGGGCAGAAGAAGGTGGGCTCTGGCCAGAAGGACTGCTTCCCAATTCCTCCCCCTTCGGCTGGCACCTCTGCATGTCTAAGCAGCCCTGTGGACCCAGCCAGGCCCATGTCTTGACCGTTTCCCAGGTCACTTGGATGCATTACCTCTCCTCTGGCCCCCTCTGCTGCAGCTGCTGAGAAGAGCAGGGAGTGGACCTGTCAGGGGCAGGGTTGGGGGGAGGGGTACACATGGCTGTCCGGAGAGCTGGGGCTGGGGTGGGGGGAGCCCAGGGATGCCCTCCCCTGGCCATCAGGCACAGCTCCACCAGGGCTGATCCTGTCCTGCTTTGAAGCCACAGGGTGCCACCCACAGTGGTGGGGATACTTCTCTGGGGGAGGCCTCCCTGACCTCTGCAAATCTCTGCCCCTTGGGGGTCCTGAGAAAGTCCCTCAAAGATAATTCAGTGTTAGATTTGGAGTCAGAGGGCCTGGGTAAGAAATCTGCCACTTACCACCTGGGTGACCTTGGGTAAGTCACTTAACCTCTATGGGTCTCAGTTTCCTCCTCTGTAAAATAAGGGGGCTGGACAAGATGATTTCAAAGGTCTCTCCCAGCCCTGAATCTATGATCCCATGAAACTGCCTCTGGAAATGAGGGTTTCAACCTACTTACTACCTGTGTGACCTTGGACAGAGCACTTTCTAGGTCAGAGGTTCTAAACCCAAGGTCTGCAAACTTTTAAAAAAATCTACCTTTGATCAAAGTGAAATAAACAGAACCAGGAAAACATTGTACACAGCATCAGCAACATTGTGTGATGACCATGAAAATGACTCAGCTCTTCTCAGCAACACAAGGATCCAAGACAAATACTAAGGAATCAGGAAGGAAAATGCTGTCCACTCCAGATAAAGGACTGATGAACTCCGAATACAGGTCGCAGCATGGTTTTTTTTTCCCCACTCACTTTATTCTTTTTCATGGTTTTTTTTTCCTTTTGATCTGTTTCTTCTTCATATGGAGATATGTTTTACAGGATAGCATGTGTATAACCTATATCAAGTTACTTACCATTTGCAGAAAAGGGGAGGGGAAGGAAGGAGGGAGAAAAATTTGGAACTCAAAATCTTGTAAAAATGATTGCTAAAAATTGTCTTGACATGTAATTGGGGAAAAAATAAAATACTATTTAAAAATAACAATATTTTTGATAACTGTATTTCAGTCAATCAATCCCAGGCATTTTAAGGATTTAAAAATAGGATTCTAATAAGGGGTCTGTGGATTTTACTAGACTGCCAACAAAAATGAAGAGCTCCTGATTTGGACCTTACCTTGATAAAACAGTGAGTTTGGACTTGGCGTCCTTTAGCTACCTCTGGGCCCTAAATCCTTGGGGTGAGTTCTACCAATTGATAACACTAAGATTTATCTGCATTCATCTGTCTGCTGTCCGGTGGGTGAGATGTTTAGAAGGCATGGGTGAAATGGGCTGGTCCCAGAGCATGAATAATGAATGAATGAGGAAAGCCATGTGCTGCCACCACTGGACCTCAGGCCCTCATCACCTCTTGCCTGGACTATTGAAATAGCCTCCTAACCCATCTCCTTGTCTGTCTCTCCAAACTCCTGGCCATCCTTCACTCAGCCACCAAAGTCCTTTTCTTAAAACTCATATCTGACAGTGTCATCTCCCTACTCAATAAACCCCCATAGCTCTCTCTTGTCTCTAGGATCAAGTAAAAGTTCCTTTATTTGGCACTTAAAATTCTTTAAAACCCAGCTTAGGTTGATTCTTCTGGTCTTCACACACACATTGCTCCCTTCTAGACAACACACAGACCAGCTAGTCTAGCTTCCTGGTTATTCCTCAAACCAGACAGTCCATCTCCTACTCTGGGCATTGTGAGTGGCTGTCTCCCAGGCCATCTGGGCTACCTGGGCTTCCCCTGCTTTCTTTAAATCCCCACTAAAATCCCACCTTTCCTATGTATTTCATATAATTTCACATGTTTATTTGATATTATATTTCTTTTTTAAATTAAATTTTATGTTTATTTTTAGTTTATATCATTCATTTCCACAAGATTTTGAGTTACAAATTTTCTCCCTCTCTTTTCTCCCTACCCACCACTCCAAAACAGAGATCCTAAAGAATACCCCTTCCTTAATCTGCTCTCTCCTATATCCTCCCCCATCCCCCCTCCAACTTTCCAGTAAGGCAAGATGGATCTCTATACCCCAGTGCCTGTGTATCTTATTTCCCAGTTGCACATAAAAAAAAATTATATACACACACACACACACACATTTTAAACATTTGATTTGAAAACTTTGGATTCCAGATTCTTTCCTTTCCTCCCTCATCACCCACCCTTACTGGGAAGATAAGCAATTCAATATAGGTTGTATATGTGTAGCTATGCAAAACATTTCCATAGTGGATATATTATAAAAGATTGACTATATTGCCCTCCATCCTATCCTGCCCCCCACTTGTTCTATTCTCTACTTTGACCCTGTCCCTTTTCAAAAGTGGGTGCTTCCAACTTCCCTCCCCCCAACCTGCCCTCCCCTCCATCATGCCCCCTCTTATCCCTTTCCCCCCTACTTTCCTGTAGGGCAAGATAACCTATTTAGTGTATATGTCATTCCCTCCCTAAGCCAAATTCAATGAGAGTGAGGTTGACCCATTCCCTTTTGCCTTCCTGTTCTTCCCCTCCATTGTAACAGTTTTCCCTTGCCTCTTCTATATGGGATAATTTACCCCATTCTGACTCTCCCCATCTCCTCTCATTATATTCCTCTCTCACCTCTCAATTTCACCTTTTAAGTATCATCCCTTCCTATTCAACTGGTCCTGTGCCCTCTATCTATGTAAAACTGTACATGTATACACACATATGTATTCATATGCCCCATATACCCTCTTATATAGACATATGTATGTATACATATATATATATATATACACACATTTATATTCCCTTCAACTATTCTCATACTGAGAAAAGTTTCATAAGTTACAATTATAATTTTTCCATGTAGGAATGTAAATAGTTCAACTTTGATAAATTCCTTATGATTTCTTTTCCCTGTTTACCTTCTCATGCTTCTCTTGCTTCTTGTATCTGAATGTCAAATTTTCTATTCAACTCTGTTTTTTCCATCAAGAATGCTTGAAAGTCCTCTATTCCACTGAATGACCATATTTTTCCCTGAAACATGATACTCAGTTTTGCTGGGTAGGTGATTCTTGGTTTTAATCCCAGCCCCTTTGACCTCCAGAATATCATATTCCAGGCCCTTCTTAAAAATCATATTCCAAGTCCTTCAATTCCTCATTGTAGAAGCTGCCAGATCCTGTGTTATCCTGATTGTATTCCCACAATATTCAAATTGTTTCTTCTTGGCTGCTTGTAATATTTTCTCCTTGATCTGGGAACTCCAGAACCTGGCTATAACATTCCTAGGAGTTTCTTTTGGGGATCTTTTTCAGGAGGTGATTGGTGAATTCTTTCAATTTCTATTTTGCCCTCTGGTTCTAAAACATCAGGGCAATTTTCCTTAAGAATTTCTTGAAGGATGATTTCTAGGTTCTTTTTTTGATCATGGCTTTCAGGTAGTCAATGATTTTTAAATGATCTCTCCTGGATCTATTTTCCAGGTCAGTGGTTTTTCCAATGAGATATTTCACATTGCCTTCTATTTTTTCATTTGTTTGGATCTGTTTAATAGTATCTTGATTTCTCATAAAGTCACTAGCTTCCATTTGCTCCAATCTAGTTCTGAAGGAATGATTCTCTTCAGTGAGCTTTTGAGATTCTTTTTCCATCTGGCAAGTTTGGCTTTTTAAGGCATTCTTCTACTCACTGGTTTTTTGAGCCTCTTTTGCCATTTGAGTTAGTCTATTTTTTTAAGGTATTAATTTCTTCAGTCAGGTTGTTGACTCTCTTTTTATGATTTTCTTGCATCATTCTCATTTCTCTTCTCAATTTTTCCTCCATTTCTCTTATTTGGTTTTCAAAATCCTTCTTAAGCTCCTCTATGGCCTGTAACCAGCTCATAATTTTCTTGGAAGCTGTTGGTGCAGGAGTTCTGACTTCATTGTCTTCCTCCCGCTCCTTGCTTTGATTCTTTTTGTCCCCAAAAAAGGAGTCCAAAGTCGTATTGCTGTGCTTGCTTTGCTTCCTTTGCTTGCTCATGTTGCTACTCAATTACTTGACTTTTGAGCTTTTTGCCACAGTAGAGCTCTGCCTCCAGAGAGGGGAGCTTTGTCCCTATTGCTGGTGTTTGCTCAGCTGCCGGAGCTATTGGTTGGGTGCCCTCTCAGAAGCCTCCACTAGCTCTGGCACACTGGTCACACACCCTAGGACCTCCACCCTAGAAAGCAATCCATATCCAAGCAGGTTAAAGAAAGAGTGATTATCCCTCAGACTGGTTGCTTGGTCCCCTTACAATCTGTAGGCCAGGAGCTCTGAAGCAGCCATGCGGCAGCAGCTGCACAGGCTGCTTCTCCCTCCAGGGGGCTGAGGCCAGACTGCACTCCTGGACTCCCTGTTCCCAAAGTCCACTGACCTCTCACTTTGTCTTTGGAATTTATGGGTGGACACAGTTGCTGGTGTTCCACTCTCCTGATGTCCCTCTAGCCTCAGCTGGTCAGGCCACCCTGGGACTAAAACCATGGACTCAAGAAGGGCTGGGCTCTGCTCCCAGCACACTGCGATCAACCCTTCCTGCTGGACTGCCAGGCTGCCTTCAGCAGGTTTGTTTCTCCATCACTTCGTGGGTTCTGTAGCCCAAAGGTTTGTTTAGAGTCATTTTTATAGGTATTTGAGGTGGTTATGGGGGGACCACAGGGAGTCTTCCTGCTTCTACGGGGCCATCTTGGCTCCTCCCCCCAATATTACATTTCTTGCCTTCTCAGTGGGCAGGAGGAAGGCAGGAAATTTGAAACTCAACAATTTTTTAAATGAATATTTAAAAAATACTTGCAAAGAAGGAGGAGGAGGAGAAAAAAGGAAGAAGACTTTCTTGGTTCTCCTTAATGATAGTGCCTTTTCTCTGTCAATTGGGCAGCCAGGTGTCTCAGTAGAAAGAGCTCTAGGCCTGGAGTCAGGAAAACTCCTCTTCCTGAGTTCAAATCCAGCCCTGGACACTTATTATAAGCCTGTGCAACTGTGGGCAAGTCACTTAACTCCATTTCCACTTAACTCCCAAACTCACATTTGCCTCCATTTCCTCATCTGTCAAATGAGCTGGAAAAGGAAATGGCAAACTGCTCCAGTGTCTTTGCTGAGAAATACCCAAATAGGGCCACAAAAAGTTGGATGTTGCTGAAAATCTTGTGGAAATAAATTTTTATAGCTTAAAACCACTTGGAGATAGCATTTGCATGTTGGATTGTAAGCTCCTTGAGGGCAGGGACTGTGTTTTAGTCCCCAATGCTTAGCAAGGTACCTAGCACATGGTAGGTATTTTTAAAATGTTTGTTTACTGATTCATTGACAGTAGTTGGCACATTGAAAGTGCAAAATAACTGCTTTTTGATTGATTGATATCCTCATAATGTCAAGAGAAGATGAAGATCACAAAGGAAGCCCCAGGACATTGGGCTCACCTCCTGGGGTGAACTTATAGATGAACATAGTCAGGCTGGGCAGGTTCAGCACTTCATTCAGGAGGATATCCATATTTAGTAAGAGAGGGAGGGAGGATGAGAGAGAAGGAAGAAGGAAGGCAAGAAGGGAGGGAGGAAGGAAAGAGGGAAGGAAGGAGGAATACAGGAAGGAAGGAAGGGAAGGAGGGAGGAAGGGACAGAGGGATGGAGGGAGAGAAGGAGGAAAGAAGGA
>NW_027185804.1:36549810-36552347 GCF_028583685.1 Petaurus breviceps papuanus
AGAAGGGAGGGAGGAAGGAGGGAAGGAAGGGAGGGAGGGAAAGATGGAGGGATGGAAAGAAAAAGGAAGGAAGGAGGGAGGGAGGGTCAGAGAGAAGGAAGAAGGAAGGAAAGAAGGAAGGAAGGGAGAGAGGAAGGAAGGGAGGGTGGAAACAAGCATTTATTAAGTGCTTACTGTGTACTAGATGCTGTGCTAAGCACTTGGCCAGAAGGATCCCTTCGGATCCTGACAGCCCTGGATTTCTGTCATGCACAAGTCCCTGGGGCCATCCCTGCTAGAGATCCAATGTCCCTGCCTTCATGGGGCTCACAACCCAGGAGAGAGCTAAGAAATTATCAGACACAACACCGGATGACATCATAAAGTCAGGAGGTGTGCTAGAGCAGCAGCCTCAAAGTCCAGAAGTCCTGGGTTCGAGTCCTGCTTCTGAACCACCATGGCTGTGTGAGTGCTACAAGTCCGGACACCCCTTGCACCCCTGGCCTTTTGCTCAGTCACTTTTCTGAAATGGTCAAGGGACTGTCTTTCCCAGGAGAATCACAGAACAGAGGAGAGCAGGTCCAAGCCAAATGCTGAGTGAAGCCAAAGGAGGTGGCCCTTAACAGTGATGAGAAGAAAGAGGGGGAGACCCGCCAAAGGGCAAGCTGCTCTAAATTGTGTCAGTGCAAACAAAAAAAAAGAAACGATTAATGACTAATTTAATAATGAGAATAAAGCAGGGGGGAGCCCAGCCCCCCCACTTTGGCTGTTTGTGGGGATCTTGAATTTGCTCAAGAAGCAGTTAGTGGGATGATATTGGACAGGGTTGAGGCCCTGGGGCTCAACATCTCTGCCCTCAGAGCACATATGCCTGGGGGAAGGATAGAAGAAGAGGCAGGGGGGAGAGAGCAGAGGTGGAGGGGACAAGGAAGGAGGAGGACTCAGCCAGAGCTGCCCTGCCCTGCCCTGCGTGGTCGGCAGGGGGCACTGCCCTCCACGCACCTTTGCCTCCATCCATCCTCATGGCCTAGGTTCAGCTCAGCAGGGAGTCATTTCAAGTCTTTGCTGTGCTCCCTCCTGCCCTGGTGAGGGGCCTTCTTTCCCCATCCCTGATTCTGCCTTCTACATCAGAGGGATGCCTGTATTTGGGACCTTGGGATATGCCCAGCAATCCAGGGGCCAAATGTTAGTGTCACACTCTCACTCATACATATGACCCACACACAGCTACCAGGACCACCTCCTGGGATCAGGACCTGATAAGGGAGAAGCTACAGAATCCTCTCACAGCCAAACCCAAACCCGAGTCTTGTCCTTTGCTGTGGCCATGTATTGGATGAGCCCTGGGTTCAAGGGCATAGGAGCTGGGTCTGAATCCAAGTACCAACTAGGTGACCTTGAGCCAGTCACTTCACTCTGAGGGCCTCAGGAAAATGATGAGCCTGGACAAGGCTGATCAAAAAGCCCCTTCCAGCTCTATATCTATAAGCTTAGGGCCCATATTAGAAAATGAAGAAACTGGGGCCCAGACACAGAGAAAACCTGTGCTCACACATGCAGGTAGCAAGTAGCCCAGAGGGGATCTGAGGAAGCAGGATTCTTTTCTATTGTGTTAGGTTTCCTCATTCATTTAATAGGGGGATAAAGTCAGTGCTTGGAAGGGGTCAGCTTACAGGATTTGGAAAAGCACAAGGTGTGGAAGCTAAAAGCAGGAGGATAAAAGGGACTAAAGATCCAGAGACCATGAAGTCCCAGGACTAGCAAGATGTGCTTGCCATTCACTGATCCTGATGATGAGGCCTGGGAAAAACCACACAGATATTCCCTCCATCAGCAGATAATACGTCTTAGGCCCCACAATGGGCACTATCACACAGATGAGCAGAATCCATGGAATATATTCACCAAGAGCAGAGGAACTGCTGACCATGCTTGGATAACGTGGTCTAATGAATTTATAAGATTCAATTTGGGATAGAGGTACCTAAAAATTCTCCAGAACCCTAAAGAAATCATGGCAAGAATAGAGAGAGGAGGTGTGGTATATTGTGGAAAAGTTAGGACTTCAGTTCATAGCCCACCTCTGACATATATTCCCTGAGTGACCCTGGATAAGTTTCTGGACCGTTCTGAGCCTCCATTTCCTTACCAGTAAAACAAGTTATTTTGACTCACCTGCAATGCTTACCATACAAAGGTAGCATGTATAATGAATGAGGTAAATGGACATCAAGTCCCTTGCAAACCTTAATATGTGGTAGATAGGTCAGCTATTTTTATTGTTTAAAAGAAAAGAAGGATCTTAGCAGCACTCAAGAAAGTTATCTAGGGAAAAACTACTCGCTTTTCCAGCAGCTACCACCAGGGGGGAGGGAGGCGTTAGAGAAAGCTGGAAGATATGGAGGAAAAAAAAAATCCCTGCTGTGGTTTCAGCCTTATCCAAGCCTAATTTATCTGTCTGATCCCTATGATTTACAGAAAAAAATTAACATAATCCTCATACACACACACACACACACACACACACACACACACACACACACACACCTCCTACCACT
>NW_027185804.1:36552447-36568016 GCF_028583685.1 Petaurus breviceps papuanus
AAAAAAAACCAGAAACAGATGAAGAGGGAGATTCCAACTTGAAGGGAAGTGGATCTCTGATAAAGGAGACCCAAAGGTAGACAGTAACAGTCAAGCCAACAAGCAATTACTAAGCCACTCTATAGACCAGACATTGTACTAGGCACTGTGGATACTTACAAATAAAAATAACAATAAAAATTAAACAATCCCCGCCTTCAAGTGATTTCTATTCTGCAGATCATATGGGTTGCAAGTGGCAGGGTTGGGATTTGAACCTCTAACCCGATTTATCACCTATTAGTGAGCATTTGTTAATCATCTATCTTGTGGAGGTGCTATTCTAAGTGCTAGGGATAGAATGATAGGACAATGCCTGCCCTCGAGAAGCTTACATTCTAGAGAGGCAGAAACTAGGCATAGACCAACATCTTACATTCTATACCAAAAACAAATTCAAAATGGGTGCGTGGTTTAGATATAAAGGTTGACACCATAAGTAAACTGGGAGAGCAAGGAAGAGTTTACCTGTCAGATTTATGGAGAAGGGAAGAATTTATGACCAAACAAGAGACAGAGAACGTTATGAAATGCAAAATGGATAATTTTGATTACATTAAATTGAAAAGGTTTTGCACAAATAAAGCCAATGCAACCAAGATTAGGATGGAAGCAGAAAACTGGGGAAGAATTTTTACAACCAGTATCTCTGATAAAGGTCTGATTTCTAAAATATATAGAGAATGAATTCAAATTTATTTTTATTACTATTAAATTTTTTTTTGCTTTTTTTTGGAGGGCAATTGGGGTTAAAGTGACTCGCCCAAAGTCACACAGCTAGTAAGTGTGGCAAGTGTCTGAGGTCGGATTTGAACTCAGATCCTCCTGACTCCAGGGCCAGTGCTTTATTCACTGTGCCACCTAGCTGCCCCCAAAGTCAAATTTATAAAAATATAAATCACTTCCCAAATGATAAATGGTCAAAGGCTATGAACAGGCAATTTTTAGAGGAAGAAACTAAAGCTATCTATAATCATATAAAAAATGCTCTAAATCACTATTGATTAGAGAAATGCAAATCAAAACAACTCTGAGGTACTACATCACACCTATCAGACTGACTAACATGCCAAAACAGAAAAATGATAAATGCTAGAGAAGATGTAGGAAAATTGGAACACTGATGCATTGTTGGTGGGGTTGTGAACTGATTCAACCATTCTGGAGAGCAATTTAGAACTGTGCCCAAGGGGATATAAAAAATGTGCATACCCTTTGACCCAACAATACAACTTCTAGGTCTATATCCCAAAGAGATCCATACAAGTGGGGAAAGGACCCACATGTACAAAAATATTTATAGCAGCTGTTTTTGTGGTGGAAAAGAACTGGAAATTGAAGGGACGACCATCAGTTGGGGAATGGCTGAACAAGTTGTGGTGTGTGACTATAATTGCTATTATATTATTGTGCTATAAGAAATGATGAGCAGGTGGACTTCAGAAAAACCTAGGAAGACTTATCCGAACTGATGCTGAATGAGGTGAGCACCAGGAGAACATTGTAATAACCATAGTGTACAATGACTAACTTTGATAGACTTGGCTCTTCTTAGCAATGCAAGGATCTAAGACAACTCCAAAAGACCCATGAAGGAAAATGCCATCCACATCCAGGAAAAGAACTATGGAATCTGAATACAGATCGAAGAATGTTATTTGCTCTCTCTGTCTCTCTTTTTTTGTTTGTTTCTTCTTTCTCATGGTTTCTCCCATTGGCTATAATTCTTCTTTACAACATGACTAATGTGAAAATAGGTTTAATATGAATGTGAATGTAGAGCCTCTATCAAATTATACACTGTCTTGGAGGGGGGGAGGAGAGAGATGGGGAGAAAATTTGGAACTCAGAATCTTGTGGAAGTGAACGATGAAAACTAAAAATAAATCAATAAATTTAATAATACAAAGGAGTGAAGGCCCAGTTCAAATGAGAAGGAAAAAAAGCTTACCTTTTAATGGAAGAGACAACACATTAATTAGGTATGTACACAATATAAAGAATCTCCCTCCACACCCACATCTCCAATACAAGCTAACTTGACAAGCATTTATTAAACACCTACTGTGTGTCACACTTTGTGAGGCACATATGTTCACACTGGTTGATTCAAAGGCTTACTTACCCCTTAAAAATGTAACCTCTGGGGGTGGCTAGGTGCACAGTGAATAAAGCACCGGCCCTGGAGTCAGGAGGACCTGAATTCAAATCCAGCCTCAGACACGTAACAAAAAAAATTAGCCATGTGACCTTGGGCAAGTCACTTGACCCCAATTGCCCTCCAAAAAATTTTTTTAAAAGGCAAAAAAAAATTATATAACCTCTGAATTGTTCTTTCCCTTTTCCCATAATACTGAACTTCTCCTCACTTCCCCACTCCCAGTTTTAGAGCTGAGAGGCAGGAAACCAAATTTCCAGCCCAGCATCAAACATTAACTGGTGGTGGGAACTTGGACGAGTGATTTCACTTTCCTGGGCCTCAGTTTCCTCATTGGGTAAAATGAGGGATTTGGCCAAGATGGCCCCTGGAGTCCCTTCCAACTCTATGGTCTGAATACCATGTGACTACTTGGGCCTCAGTTACCTTAGCTGTAAGATGTGGGAATTGGATCTGATGCTCTCTGAGGTTTTTTCTAGCTCTGAAATTCTATAACACTGTGTTTTTGGATCCAGCTGTCTTTGGACTCCAATTTAACTCACTTCAGTTCCAGCTTTTATTAGTAGTGAGGCCCATATTTTTAACACCAATATTTTAGCAGTGATATTACTTGGCCTCAGCCATGGAATGCCATACTCTCCAAAGAAACCAAGGCCATGAAGGGGAATGCATTGAACATGAGAGGCTGCAATGCATGACAGGAAAGGAATTAGGCAGAAGTTGTGTCAAAGTTACAGGGCAGCATCAGTCAATAAACATTTATTAAACACCTTCTATGTGCCAAGCACATGGGGGGGTGAGGGATGAGGTGGAAACAATCTCTGCCTTCAAGGGGTTTACAGTCTAAAAGAAGAAAACAACCCAGAAAAGAAAACGAAAAGGTAACGGGGGGGAGGTACGGGGGAGGCATGATGATATGAGGGCCCGACTCCCTCCTTAAATGGAAATTTGGGAGCTCATTTCTCTGCTTTCCAATGAGAGGAGAAGAGGGTACCCATGAGGTGTGAGTTGTTGTATTTCAGTCACATCTGACTTTTCTTTACTGGGGTTTTCTTGGTAAAGACACTGAAATAGTTTGTCATCTCCTTCTCCAGCTCATTTTACAGATGAGGAAACAGAGGCAAATAGGGTTAAGTGACTTACCCAGAGTCACACAGCTTGAAAGTATTTGAGATTGGATTTGAACTCAAGATGAATCTCCCTAACTCCAGACCTGGTGGTCTATCCACTATGCCACCTAGTGCCACATGAGGTATGAGTACCAACGTTGATTTTGATATTAATGAGGTTCCTAAGGATGTGTCAGAGAAATCCAAAGGAGGGCAAGAAATGAAGTGTGGAACTAGAAAGAAAGAGAGAAAAAGATGGGTCAGTCATGGAACAAGAACAAAGGTTGGATAGCTTGTATGTTCCATTGGTATCTTGGAAATGACCAGGAGGAAGGCACCCAGAACTTTGGGTGGAACCCTTGGGGCAGATTTATGGAAGGCCCTGGACAAGAATCCCAGAGATTCCAGAGTTGGTGTGCTTCCCACTGGACCATGATTCTTACCTTCACGCTAGTGTTCTTTATCTTCCTTTCCACCCTAAGCAGAAGTACTATCCTTTCTCTATCCTTCCTCTTGTCTTCAATAGCCTTTTTTCCTAAACCTCCAACCCTCCTTTTTTTTTAAAGTAATTTTAATATTAATAAAAGTAACACATTTACCATAACAAATATATAAGCCTCTGCTTATTCTGGGCTTTCTTCCTTTTCCTGCTGCTATTCTTGAGAGACCTCATCATTCTCTGGGGTTCCCCTTCAGTTCATGTCACTCTTTAAATTAAACTTCTTCAGTGGGTTTCCTGGTCAGTCACATGGGTCTCTTTAGACAACTTCTCTTCTTAATCAGGATCAATAATAACAGGACTGGCAGAATTTCATTCTTTTTGAGCCAACTTCCTTCTCATTGTCTCAAACTGTGGGGTCGAAGCTATCTTATCTTTGAAAATTTTTTAAATGTCTCCCCTGAAGTCTAGAGTAAACAGATTATTTTCGACATTCCCCTCCTTATCTATCACAAACTCAAAGGTGGCCTGATCACTGCTTCCCACAGTTTCTGTTATTTCCATTTTACCAGTAAGTTCTTCCTTATTGGTCAGAGTCAAGTCCCAAATGGTTGTTCTCCTCATTGCCTCCACATTCTCAAAGGTGAAATTATCCTCGGAGCAAGTGTAAAAGGTATCTGCTCCTCTGTATTTAGGAGGGAGGGAGGAAAAGAGGGAAGGAGAGAGAGGGAGAGAGAGAGAGAGAGAGAGAGAGAGAGAGAGAGAGAGAGAGAGAGAGAGAGAGAACTTTATTGTTGGAGTCTCTCATAGCTACTTTTGTAACCAATTCTGGGTCTGGTGAGGGTCTCAAAGTCATCCATAGCCTCCATGTGACCTGGTAGTCTGTAGTAGACATCAACTACTATCTTACTGATGTTTCTTCTTTTTTCAAAATGTTCTCTCACCATAGCCCAACCTTCTTTAGGCTTGGATTTCCACACATCTAGACATATAATACTATCCTACTTCCTCTTTTACCTAATCTTTCCCTTTTAAACAAGATATAAACTTTCATCGATGTCGTCCTACCATGAGTCACATCCTACCAAGACTCAGAGATACTTATTTGGACATATTTACCTCCCCACACTGGGGTCATTAGGTCACTTTTTTCTTATTACTACCTCTTCTATGCATTAGTGTCTAGACATCTCTGCCCTGAGTACCACTTCTGCCCTCTTCCCCTTTGCTAGACTACTGAATATCAATCCTGCTTTTCTCCTACATAATACCTGCTGTCTCTTTCATATCTGGACTAGTAGTTATATCTGGACACTTTTCTCCTTCCCTCTTCTTTTCAAGTTGAAAGACCTCTTATGAACACCAGCCAGGCTCCAGGAAAGTACCTTCCTCCTAGCTCTCATTAGATGGTCTAGGTCGTTGGCCAAGAATTCTGGCATGGCCCAGAAAGCCAAACCCCATTCTCTGACACCATTTTCTTAGCTAGCTATTCTTTTTTTATATCCCACTTTCTCTTCTGGGGTCCTTAACTTCAATCATCAACTGTGATGAAAATATTACTTATGTGTCCCTAGGTCCTTGATTTATTTGCCCAGGAAGCTGTCATTCTCAGAGCTGCTTCCCAGGCTCCATCTGGCATATACCATTTGTTCCCAAATAGATGATCAGTAGAAGAGTTGACCTCAAGTTTGATGAGCCTCAAGTATCTCTCCATCAGTCCTGAATGCATCCCCTGAGAAGACAGTCCCACCTCTGTCTCTAATACAGATATACTATGACCTCTGTCCTAAGACCTCTTTCAAATCTAGCATTCTGTGCTCTAAGTTCATGAGATAAAGACCTAGAGATGGAAGAGACATCATAAGTCATCTTATCCAACTCCCCCTCCCCCATTTTATAGATGAGGAAACTCAGGCAGCCTGGAGATGTTCAATGACTTGCCCAAGGTCACAAAGCTAGTAAATGGCAGAGCTGATATTCAAACCCAGGCCTTCCAACTGCAAATACATCACCCTTTCCACTGTACCATGCTGCCTCTCAGAAATAGATAGTCTAACCCCTATCTGAACAGTCTCAGCAGTAAGTGACCATCCAACCTCTCCTAAGATTTCCAGAAAGTGCTGTCCAGTTCTAACATCATATGTTCTAAGGTCCCTCCAGCTCTGACAATGTATGCTTTCTGAAGCTTCTAAGGTGTTTTCTGGGACTAATGTTCTATGCCCTATGTTCTAAAGTCCTTTCCAGCTCTGACTTTCTATGTTCTAAAGTCTGTAATAATTCTAACAATCTCAGTGTACTGGTTTCCCCGACTCAGTATACCCCAGCAGCTCCCTATTGCCTTCAGGATCAATAATAAACTTTCCTGTTGGCCATGTAGAACCCCCAAATCCAGTCTGCCTTTCCAGTTTGATCATACATTATTTACCTCCCTAAACTCCAGGGTCCATCCAAAGTGACCCAGACATCATCTCCCGCCTTTTCTCTAGATGACTCGCCTTGGGATGAATGCATTGGTTTCTCACCTCCAACTCTGAGGCTTTCCTTCAAAACTAAGCTAAACTTTCACCTTCTAGAAGAGCCTTTCCCGGCCCCTCCAGGGGATCGTGCCCTCCTTAAAATTGACTTGCATTTATTTTCTGTAGTTTTGCGTTCACTCTCCCTCTTTAGAATGTAAGCTTGAGGAAAAGAAGTCCTTCCCTTTTTTCTCCATAGTAGAGCACCAAGTCTGGCATATAATAGGGGCTTAATCAGTGCTTGTTGACTTATCTGTTTGTTGATTAGCTGTGAAACAAAAATAGCTGACAGGTAAAGAACAGTAGAAATGTATTGTTTTGGTGTAGTCTGATTCATTAATGAAAGAAGTGACAGTAAGAAAGAATCATAAAATGTTGGCTCTCAGGGGGACTTTGGACTTTGATCATCTGGGCCAGCTTCCAGTGGAAAAGAGAAAGGAAATGGGGCATGGAGTCAGGAAGACTTGAGTTCAAATCCAGCCTCGGACTCAAACTAGCCATGTGACCCTGGGCAAATCACTTAATTTGCCTCTCTCAATTTCCTCATCTATAAAATGAGAATAACAATAGCACCTGCTTCCCAGGGTTGTCGAGGGGATCAAATGAGATAATATTTGTAAAGTGCTTTGTAAACTTTAAAGTGCCTTTTACTGGGGCGGTGAGGTGGCAAAGTGGAGTCAGGAGGACCCGAGTTCAAATCTGGCCTCAGAAACTTAACACTTACTAACCGTGTGACCTCGGGCAAGTCACTTAACCCCAATTGCCCTGCATTCCCCTCTTCAAAAAGCAAAAAATAAAGTGCCTTTTATTTACATTCAATTCAATAAACATTTAGTAAATGCCTACTATGTACAAAGCACCATATTAGGAAGGCATCAGGACACAAAGAATATATATTAACAGTATCTACCATAAGTAGCCAGCATTCCACTGGAGAACTCCATGTGTACACGGAGGAGTAAATACATTGTAATTTGGGGACAGAAGGATCAGTAACCAGTGAGGAAAGCAGAGACGCTCCCCCAGAGGCGCCCGCACCTAAGTCTTGGAGGAATGCAACGATTTTTAAAAATGTAACACATTTATTTATTTATTTATTTATCAACATTCAGCTCCTCCAGCTTTTGAGCTAGAAGCTAACGATTCTGCAAGGCGGCCATGAGGAGGAGGCTGGTGTCTGGGAGCCCGCTTCCCCGGGCCTGGGTGCCCACTTCCCCGAGGCCTGGGCTTCTCTCCAGTCCTCCCAGACTCCACTCAAATCCCACTTTCTGCGGAGGCTTTTCCCAGCCGGCCCCGCCCCCAGGGGGGTTGGGGGGGGGGGGAAGTGTCTGAACCTAGGCCCTCTAAGAGGTCTGGGGATAAATTTCAGGGAAGCTGTGAACTTGGACAGTTTAAAAAAAAATCACGTACATGGACGTGACATAGGAACCACTGGCTGAAAACTAGCATTTTCTTCAGTTATTTTAAAACTTTATTTTGATCAGGGTTTCAACAGACTGGCACAAGGGTCCAACACATAAAAAGAGCTAAGAACCCCAACTCTAAGACTAACCCCCATCTTGGCTGTATACATGTTGTATGTACAAAATTAGTTGGATGTTGTCTCTCACGTTAGACTGACACCATTGAGGGCAGGGACTCCGTTTTGCCTTTTTCCCCCCATATCCCTGGTGCTTAGCACAGGGCCTTACACATAGTAAAGGCTTAATCAAAGCTTGTTGACTGTGTCTCTGTCTCTCTTTTTCTCTGTCTTTCTGTGTGGGTCTGTCTCTGTGTCCCTCTCTGTCTCTGTGTATGTGTGTGTGTCTCTCCTGTCTCCTCCTCTCTCACTCTGCTTTTCTCTCTCTGTGTCTCTGTCTTTGTGTGTCTCTTCCTCTCTGTTCTCTGTCTCCTGTCTCTCTTCTTTCTCTGCCTCTCTGTCTCTGTCTCTCTCTGTCTCTCTCCTCTATGATACATATCCTTGTAGTAAGTCTTCCCCTGAAATCTGAGACCATCACAAATCTTAGAATGTTAAAGTTGGAAATTACCTTAGCAATTAATTAGATAGACCCTCTTTTTTTGGACCTGAGGCCCTGAGGGTTCAAGTGACCTGCCCAGTGAGACTACTCTCCTAGCAAATGGCAGAGCCAAGATTTGAACCTACTCTTCCAACTGCAGCTCTGGTCCTGCCCCAGCACAAAGGCCTGTGCAGCTAGGTGGCCTGGAATATTTATTGTTTTGTTGCTGCAGGGAAGCAGGCCCATTGGGCTGGGTGTCTAGCAGATGAGGGAGAGAGAGAAATTGGAAGCCACGTACATTCTCACTAGGGCCTGACCAAGACCTTTCGGGAAAGAGAAATAACACTAGACCTGCTGTTCCTTCAGGGCTTTCCCAGAGTGAGAAATTCCTCCGGAGCCTCCCGAGAGCCTTTGACAAGGAAAGAGAGGCCCTCCATTCCTCCAGGCTGATCCCAGCTCTGTTTGCTCGGCTGAGCTAGGGCCATGGGAGGGGCATTAGCAGCTCTCTCCATCTCCAGCCAAGGCCTACAACCCTTGCTCCCCTCCTTGACCCCCTGCCCTATTCCGACCACCATTGTAGCACATTCGAGGATCAAATCACCCTCCCCCAATGACCCCCTGAGTGATGGCGGACACCCCCAGGAGGCAGGCAGCTGGGTGTCTTGAGCCTCTTTCTCTCTGTCTTCCTAGAAACCCTGGCTGCTTCTGTCGCTGTCTGATGCAACAGTTTGCAATGCTTTTCCGGGAGCGGAGCCCTGCTCAGAGGCTCCCTGCCCCCCAGCGCCTGCGCACAGCTGCTTCTCTGCCAAGGGAAGCTTTCCTCCAGATGTGGAGGTGGGGCATGGGGGGGATGGGGAGGGTCTGGGGCAAGGAGGCCTTGGCAGCTCTCCCAGCATGAGCTGAGCTTAATTAGTCTGATCCCAAGGCATTGGCTGCCTGATTGACCCAGTGATCAAAAAAGAAAGAAAAAGAAAAGAAAGAGGAAAGAGAAGCCTGAGTAGTTCCTAAACTCACCATAAGCTGATTCTAGCATCTGGTTTCTGTCTCCAAAGCCTACCCTGGGGACTATGGTCAATCAGCTAGTTAATAAACATTTATAGAGTTCCTACTATGTGCCAGGGACAGTGCTAAAAGCTGGGGATGCAAAAAAATACAAAAGGCAGCCTGTTCTCCAAGAGTTACCAGACTAACAAGGGAGACAGCACATAAAAGGCTGGAAAGGAGGAGGAGAGGTCATGATGAAGGCCAGAGGAGCCCACCTAAGTGGGAAATGAAGAGATGGCTCCCCTGGGCACTCTCCTTCAATGGAGGACCTGGGAGGAACTTGGAAGTTTCCATCTTCCACCCTCTCCATTCAGAGAGAGGAAGGCACCCCAGGGCAAGGGACACTGAGGAGCTAGGAGTTCCCATGTGATCTCAGACCATATTGACACCTAGAAAATACACAGTACAAAATGGTAGCTATTGGCACATACATGTGGCTTCTTCAGTCCCAAGGAAGGAGACTCTTAATGCCTTCCCACCAACATCCACCACTAACTCCTATGTTCTCAGAGCTTTCTGTGATTCAAAGCCCCAGGCATCTCATCACTGCTGACTGCAGGCCTGCTTCCCCTGGATATGCTCAGTCCCTCTGTTTCCCCACAGCAAGAGACTGGGGCATGGATTTGGGATCTGTGGCCATGAATGAGTCAATTCATGTGCTTAGTACATAACAGGCATTTAATAAATGTTGATTCATTAACCAGGCCTCAGTTCCAGGGCCTTTGAACAGAGAGAGGCTGGATAACCCCATGGAACTAGGATGCCAGACAGAGAATTCCTTCTCAGATTGGACCAGATAAGCTCTGAGTCCAGTGTGAAAGCCTGCAGTTCTGTGGATTCCCCTTCTGCATTAGACTATTGTCTGTCTGCCTTGAAAAGCTCAGGTATAACTCATCTGGAGGGCCTGGAACTAAACTAAATAGATGCCCTGTAGTGGAAAATGTCCTGGACTCAAGAGTCAGGGTATGTAGATTCCAGCGTGGGCTCAACGGCTGCTCTCTATGGGGCCAAGGCCAAGCTTTTTCATTTTTCCAGGTCTCAGTTTCCTCTACTGTTAAATGGGGGAGCTGGACTAGCTATATTTTCTAAGCTCCCTCCCAGATCTGGCATTCCCTGTTCTAAGCTCCCTTCTAGCTCTGACATTCCCTGTTCTAAGCTCCCTCCCAGCTCTGACATTCTAGGTTCTAAGCTCCCTCCCAGCTCTGACATTCTATTTTCTACATTATAAGGTCCTACATAGCTCTAACATTTTCTGCTTCACTCTTTTAAGTCAAGCTGGTCCTAGCTGGACCTCCCCCCTCTCCCCATCCCTCACCCCACCCCCATGCACATACACTGGCCAAGACCACCAATTCAAAACTCCATCAGATGATTCCCCTCCTGACAGAGTGATGGGTTCAAGATGGAAAATGAGACGCATATTTTTGGACATGGCCAATGTGGGAATTTATTTTGCTTGACTCTGCATATTTTCTAAAACAGTTTTGTTTTTCTTTTTCTTTTCCCTTTTAAATTGGGGGGAAGAGGAATAAATGCTTGCTAATTAAAAATATAAATTTAAAAATCCAAATTCTGCCTCATATAAAGATGAATTTCCCTACCTCGAGAGGAGATGAAGAAAGCCTTACAAAAGACGACAGGAAAACCCTATTCCCTCTTATGTGGTCCCCACCAAAGACTGAGAGCTCTAACCCCTCTGGGGTTCATTCTATCCCAACAGCCAACCTTCTCTAACATTCTGTAACTAGAATAGTGTAGGCACACACCACACTCAATGGTGGCCTGCAGCTGCGGTTTCTGCAGGCATGACTTGAAGTTAGGGAGAGATCAACTGCAGTTCAACATCAGGACACTTTCTAAGAGTCAGAACTTCCTCAGAGTGGGAAGAGCAGCCCTGGAGGGAATGAGCCCCCATCACTGGGGCTTTCTAAGGAGAAGTGGGACCGGCACCAGTCAGGTATGCCAAGGAGGGGATTCTCTGTCAACTCGAGTTTGATTGGATGGCAGGAGGGTCCCTCCAACCCGAAGAGAAAGGCGAGGAGCCAGAAATCATGGGATGGTTACATGGTAGGGACCTCTGAGATCATTGACTCCAACCTCCTCGTTTTATAGACAAGGAAACTGAGCCCCAGCAGAAAGCTGTGACAAAACACAGCGGGGGAACACCAGAACGGAGTGAGAGGATCTTCAGTTCCCAGCTCAGCTACTTCATCCCTCTGGACCCCAGTTTCCTCTTGTTTCTAGCTCAAAACCTCTTGGACGTTGCCAAAGTCTTGTTCTGCCTTTCCCTGTTTCTTTAGTCAGAAAGTGTTTTGTTGTTGTCGGTCATTTCGATCATGTCTGACTCTTCATGAGCCCATTTGTGTTAAATTTGAATCCAGGTCTCTCTGAGCTGCTAGGGCAGCTAGGTAACTCGGTATATAGAGGGCCAGGCCTCGAGTCAGGAAGGCATCTTCCTGAGTCCAAATCTGGCCTAAAACGCACTAACTATGAGATCCTGAGCAAGGCACTTCACTGTGTTTGCCTCAGTTTCCTCATTTGTAAAATGGACTGGAGAAGGAAATGGCAAGCTGTTCCAGGATCTTTGCCAAGAAAACCCCAAATTGGGGCGACTAGGTGGCGTAGTGAATAGAGCACCAGTCCTGGAGTCAGGAGGACCTGAGTTCAAATCCTGCCTCAGACACTTAACACTAGCTGTGTGACCTTGGGCAAGTCACTTAACCCCAATTGCCCTGCCCTCCCCCCTCCAAAAAGCAAAAAATTAAATTAAAAAAAAGAAAACCCCAAATGGGGACATGTCTGACACGACTGAAATGATTGAATAACAATAACAACTTCCTGACTTCAAGCCTGGTGCACTATCCACTTCACCACCTAGCTGTCCTATTATGTGCAGGCACTGTGTTAAGTGCTAGTGATGCTAGGTAGGTATAAAACAGTCTTTGCCCTCAAAGAGTTTACAATCCAATGGGGCAAACAGCCATGTACTAACAGAACAGAAGCAGGATAAACTGGAAATGAGAGCAGAAGGAGGCAGCAGCATTAAGGGGACCAGGAAAAGCTTCCTGCAGAAAGGGGGATTTTAGACAGGACTTGAAGGAAGCCAGGGGAGCCTACAGGTGGAAATGAGGAGAGAGAGTATTCGGGGCATGCTCAGAGACCACCTAGGAGTTTTCTTCTTCCATTCTGCTGTAACTTCTGAAACTACAGATTCTCTGAAATGTTCAAGGTTGTTTGTCTGACTGGCTCCATTCCTGTCAGCATTACCAGACAATCTTGGGGTGTGGGGTCTAGCATTTCTCACTGTCTTCTCTGGAAAAACCTATCTCCACAGCTTCATTATCCTTGACTTTCCCCTGGCCCCAGGCTGACCCTTGATGTCCCTGAATCCACATGGATCCAGGCAGGATTAGGAGTGGGAGGAGGTGAGGAGAAACTCACTGCCACAGGCATCCTCCCGAACTTCCCCATTCTCTTCCAAAATCTGTGAATTTGCCCATCATCTTCCCAGATTGTAGAGTCAATTTCTGACCCCTTCCACATTTAGTCAGAATTGCTATGGTCAAAAGAATCTATTCGATCATTCATTCATTCAACAGGCATTCAGAATAAAAAGACAAAATCGGAACAACTCCTGCCATCAAGGAGTTTGTATTCTATCAAGGGAGAGGACACATATACATGTAAGTATATACAAAGTAGCCCTAACCCCTGGCCTCCTTCCTTCTCTCTTCCTTTTTCCTTCGCTTTCCCCTACATCCTGCTCCTAATTGCTCCTTTTGCCACTCCCTGGCCCTCCTCCCTCCCTCCCTCCTGACCCACACCCACCCTTTTATAATTTAGTTATAAAAACCAGCCCACCAGACAGAGGCTTTTTTTTTTTTTGACCGAAATGTTATTTTCAGAAGGAGCCATTGAGGTTGGGGAGTAATTGTAGAGTCCAGGCCTGTGCAGTCCAAGCTGAAAATAATCAGCAAGGCTGCTGGAGTGGGAGGGGAACAGTCCTCGCAACCACCCCCCCCTCCCCCTTCCCCAGGGCAAGAGCAAAGCCAGAGTGACTCAGAGGAAGGCCAGCACCAAGGATGCCTGGCGTAACTCCAGAGCTGATGCTTGGGGATGATGACAGTTGAGTTCCAGCTGAAGGGAGACTCTCTAAAGTGGTGATATTGGGATGGGGCGGGAAGTAGAATTCTTATTGATCTGGATTCTAATTATTGTTCTGCCCCTTTACCTTATACATGATTTTCTAGCATCACTTAACCTCCCTAGCCTCAATTTCCTGATCTGTAAACTGAGAGGGGTGGACTAGGTGACATTAGACTTCTTTTTAGCTCTAGCCCTGCGATGCTGGGACCTGTCTGGGCTTCATTTCCTCACCTGTAAAATGAGTCTCTGAGTCTCTCAAATTCTATGATTTTCCAGATCTGTCTCCCCTTTCTTTCTCCTCTAGGTCCTGTGAGTCTCCTGACTGCTTTTTGCCCCAGGTAGGTCTCAGACCCATGTTGTAGGCTGTCATGTTGTCAGAAGACATGTCAGAGACATTCAGTCTCCTCATAGGATCTTGGGATATTACCCAGAAGGGACCTTAGGCATCCTCTAGTCCAATCCTCTCATTTAACCGAGGTCCAGAAGGATGTGATTTACTCAACATCAAAAATTAGTAAGTAGCTGAGCCAGGATTTGAGTCTGGGGGCTCCAAGCCCAGTGCTTTCCTGCTACTCTGTGGGTGACAAGAGAAAAAAAAACACAGTACAACAGAAAGTGTAATGGTTTTGGAGTCAGGCACCCTAGGTTCACAGGCAGTGAGGTGGGACACTGAGTGGACAGAGTACAGGGCCTGCAGTCAGGAAGACCTGAGTCCAAATCTAACCTCAGACACTCACCAGCTGTGTGACCCTGAACAAGTCTCTTTATTCTTTGTTTGTCTCAGTTTCCTCATCTGCAAAATGGCCTGGAGAAGGAAACGGCAAACCACTCCAGTATCTTTCCCAAGAAAACCCCAAATGGAGTCACAAAGAATTGGCCATGACTGAAATGACTGAACAATAACAAACCTCAGCTCTCATTCCACCCCTGCCACCAGTTCTAGTGACTTCAGGCAAATCGCTTGGCATCCTCATTTCCCTCTTCTGTAAAATCAGGTGGTTGGACTTCCAGCTCCAAGTCTCTAATCCTGTAAATAGCCAGTGACCAAACTGGATGCCCAGCTGTGCCAGGTGACTTATTTTAATTTAATTTTATTTTGCTTTTTGGAGGGCAATTGGGGTTAAGCGATGTGCCCAAGGTCATGCCGCTAGTTTTTGTGTTAAGTGTCTGAGGCTGGAGCCGAACTCAGGTCCTCCTGACTCCAGGGCCGATGCTCTACTCACTGTGCCTCCTAGCCGCCCCAAGGTGACTTATCTTTGAAGCAATACAACAAAATACAAACACCACTAGGCTCAAGCATCCTTTTTCCTAACTTGGGTGAGAGATAGCCACTGGCTATTTTTACAGGATCAAGACTCGAAGTCCTGAATTTGGACTCAGGAAGACCTGCATTCAAACCCTACCTCAGTTACTTAATAACTTTGTGACCCTGGGCAAGTCACTTCACCCTGTTTGTCTCAGTTTCCTCATCTGTAAAATGAGCTGGGGAAGGAAATGGCAAAAACCCTCTATTGTCTCTGCCAAGAAAACCTTAAAGAGTCACAGAGTCAGACTGACTGAAAAACAGCTGAACAACAAAAGCTTCCCAAGATTTCGGTGAGGGATCAAAAGACATAATATTTGTAAAGTGCTTTGCAAACCTTAAAACAGTCTCTAAATGCTGATTGTTTTAGAGGGGGAAGAGCCCTTAGCTTTCTTTGCCTACTGCTAACTGAATTAGTCAATACCTAAAGAAATTGATCCAGACTATTCATTGCAAGGACAAATACTGAACATGAAGTTTAAATACTTTGGCTGCATAATGAGAAAATAGAACTCATTGGAAAAGACTCATGTGGGAAAGATTAAAGAAAAAAGAGAAGGGGACAGCAGAGGGTGAGATGAATAGAGAGCATCGAAGGAATAAATGTGAGCTTGGACAGACCTCAGGGGACAGCAGAGAACAGAAGGGCCTGGTGTGCTATGGTTCATGGGGTCATGAAGGGTTGGATGTGACAAAGCTGAAGCCCCTAGCTAGGCCCAGTCTATTTGAAGGTCGTTTGGGGCTCTTCTGAAATACAGGGAGGGAGGGAGGGATGGAAGGAAGGAAGGAAGGAAGGAAGGAAGGAAGGAAGGAAGGAAGGA
>NW_027185804.1:36568116-36669165 GCF_028583685.1 Petaurus breviceps papuanus
GAAGGAAGGAAGGAAGGAAGGAAGGAAGGAAGGAAGGAAGGTCCAGAGGGTATTCCATGGTGCTATCCTTCCCTCCTCCACCATATCCCCTACCCACAGTGACACAGTCAAGAGTTAGGTCTCCTAGACTTCCAGGACCAGTCTTGATCTCCGGTTCTTTGTTAAAAAACAGCTCCTGGTGAATCTAGAGCCCTTTAAGGGCCACAAGGGAAGCTGAGGTTTCCCCAGTAAAGTGGACACCAGGTCCCCTGTGCTGATCAGATGCATCTGGAGTCAGTCAAGAGGATTTGAGCTCTGTGCTTTCTTTTTACCCTAGCATAAGTCTTAACCCACTGGGCTCCTGTTTTCATTTCTACAAGAAAAATTAAGACAAGTTGCCTTCTAAGGGCCCATTGTTGTTTCCATTTCAGTCATGTCAGACTCTTAACGACCCCATTTGGGTTTTCTTAACAGAGATATTGGAGTGGTTTGACACTTTCTTCTCCAGCTCATTTTACAGATAAGGAAACTGAGGCAAGCAGGGTGAAGTGACTTGTCACACAGCTAGTAAATGTCTGAGGTCAGATTTTAATTCGGGGCTTCCTGACTCCAGGCCTAGAACTCTATTCACTTTCCACCTAGCTGCCCTCTAAGGTCCCTGTTAAGTTTTAACTCCCATTATCCCCGTTTTAAAGCTCAGGAAACTGAGATCTAGGTTTATAGATTTAGAGTCAGATGGTGCTTTTGAGGCCATCCTGTCCAGCCCTCTCATTTTACAGATAGGAAACACGCTTTGGTTGTCAGTACATGTATCTGTGCACTTGATAGTCTTGTGGTGCTTCCAACCCCAACCCCCACCCCCAGACTTCAAGCTCCCAGAGAGCAGACCTCTGCTGGTAGGAGGCTTTTGTTTGTGTGGTTTGGGTTTTTGCCTTTCTTTGTGCCCCGCCCCCACCGCCCCCAGCACTTCAAACAATACCTGGTACCTCGTAACACTGAATGAATGCTGGCTGACCAACTGAAGCCAACTGAGGGTTTAAGAGGTTCTCCTGAGATTACACAGGAAAGAAGTAACAGAAATGGGATTTGAACCCAGGTCCTTTGACTCCAAAACAGGCCTCCTTTCCCAAGGTCCCACAGCCAATAAATAAGTAACTGCCTCAGTTCATTAGCTCAAAATGAGATTTCTCATATCAAAAGTCATGAGCAGATTCACTCTCTCTCTCTCTCTCTCTGAGTCTCTGTCTCTCTCTGAGTCTCTGTCTCTCTCCCTCTCTCTATCTTTTCTTCCCTCTCTCTCCCTTTTTGGAGGAGACGTCAGGGCGCTGGGCTTCCAAGCCCTGCAGACTCCCACAGGAGCTGAGTTTTCTTGTTCTCAGGCACTCAGGATAACACAGATCACCTTGTCTGCTGATGATCCTTTTTAGGGCGATGGCCAGTCACCTCAAAAAACTCTGGCTGGTCAGCCCTAATCAGTCAGTGAACAAGGGCAAGGGGAGGAGGGGCAAATGCTCGAGTGCAATCCCCCATTGGCTCACTGAACTGTATCTGATGGGGCTGAGTATACTGCTGACCCATTTCACTTCCCTGCTCAAGGCAGAGGCAGAGTTTGGCCTCAAACCCAAATCACCTGATTCCAAAACCCAGGGTTCACTCAGTTCCACCGCCCTGCCTCTTGTGACTGCCTCTCTTAGCTACCCCATAGAATGAGAAGAGCCAAAGATTACTTATTAATCTTCTCTCAGTGGTCAAAAGGTTGGTTATAGAAGAAACTCTCAGGTGTGAATAATTGTTTCCTTCAGTGTTGTACAAGGACTTAGCTTGAGGCCAAGATCCCCCATCACCTGTTCTCCTGCCCTCACTTGAAGTTTGGGGAAGGGAGTGGGGGTCTTCTTCATCCAGCTGAGATGTGGGAGAAGAGGAGGAGGAAGAACAGACTTTCTGTATTTTAAGGCCTCTCCCAACTCTAACGTTCTGTGTTCTCACCTCTGACATTCTATGTTCTAAGGTCCCTCCCAGATCTGATGTTCTGTGTTCTCAGGTCCCTCCCACCTCTGATGTTCTATGTTCTCAGGTCCCTCCTAGCTCTGACATTCTGCTCCTAGAGCTCCTCCAGCTTTAAATCCCAAGATCTGATGAGGTACTGCTTCCTGGAGCCAAACCAAGGAGTCTTTCAAAGGAGAGCAGATATCTAAGAAGGGAGGGGAGGTGTCTTTCCCTGTTCTTATCACAGGGGCCATCGTGCATCCCCCAGCCTGCTGTTGCCTCAACTACAGAACCCTCCCAGGTTTATTCTTCAAGACACTCCTTCCCTCCTCCTGTCTTCTTGGTTCCAGATGGATGCTGGCCACAAGTTCAGAGCCCTGGAGGCGCAACCTGAAGCCTGGGAGAGCTGCCTGGCTGCAGTATGGACTGGAAGGCAGTGGGAGAACTGGGCTGGAGCACACCCATCCCCCCAAGAGAAGTTAATGCTTCCCATTGTGCACATGTGGCTTTCATGGCCCCAAGGGAGCCGATTTTGGCCCCTTGTGGGAGCAGGTGGAGTATGTGGAGAGCTCCCACATCACCCAGACCTGTGGGTTTGCAACAGGACCAACGAAGCAGTCCACGGAACTCTGCCTGGTGCCACTGGTTCTGTCCCAAGATCCCAATTCTACAAATATCAAATAATTGTCTGTTTGACTCAAGGTGAAAGACAGTGTGGTGAAGTGAATAGAGAAGCAGGCTTGGATTCAGGGAGACCTGAGTTCAAGTCCAGCCAGTGGGAGAAAACTGTTTGTTAAATGTTTATCAACATATCACTGCCTATACTTGTATGTGCTGTCTTCCCTGACTATCGACCAATCAACCAACAAGCATTTATTAAATACCTACTGTATAGCAGGCTGGGACTACAAGTACAAAGAATGAAACAATCCCTATTCTCAAGCAGGTTACATTCTAATGGGGGAAATGGGTACACAACAAAAATGTATGCCCCATAAATACAAAGTAAATAAACACAAGGACATGCAAAGTGATCAAGTTAGCCTGAGAAGGAGGGAGTGGAGTCAGGAGAGACTGAGCGGCATCTTAAATGAAGATGGGGACTCTGGCATGTGGAGACACAGTTCAGACTTGAGGGGTACAGAGATGGGAGAGGGAAGGTTGTGAGTGAAGAACAAAGGGGCCACTTTGGTTGGATCCAAGACCAGAGGAAGGCAGCTCGGTGGATAGAGCGCTGGGCCTGGTGTCAGGAAGACCCGAGTTCAAATCTACCCTCAGGCACTTACTAACTGTGTGTCCCTGGGCAAGTCATTTCACACTACTTGCCTCAGTTTCCTCACCTGTAAAATGAGCTGGAGAAGGAAATGGCAAACCACTCCAGTATCTCTGCCAAGAAAACCCCATGGACAGTGTGGTCCATGAGGTCACAAAGGATTAGACGTGACAGAAAAACAGCAAGAGTAAGGGAAGGGTAGCAATGACCAAGGTTGGAAAGATAGGTTGGGGCCTGTCATAGAGGGTCTCAAAAGCTAAACTGAGAAATTCATACTCAATCCTAGAGGCAATGGGAAGCTACTGGAGAAAGTGGTTATACTAAAAACCCCTGGAGGGCAGGGCTCTCACTTTTGTTTTTGTGGTTTGAATTCATAACACAATGCCTGACATACCATAAGCACTTGACAAATGCTTGTTAATTGATTGATTGATTGATAAGGTAGCTAGGAGGGAAAGTTAGGCTTAGAAAACGCTTTAGGGTAGAGCAAGAGGCCTTGAATGGGAGGGACAGTGAAGGGCTGTTGCCTTTGGAGGGCCTGGTGATTTCCACCATCATCTCAGGCTCTCTTCCCCAGAGGGATCCTGCCATACTGCTGGGCCTGCTTGGGATAGATGACACTGATTTTGTTCTCGGTGACCTATATGTGTGTAATAAGGCCCATCTTTCTCAATAAAGTGAAGTGATAATCTGGAGACTTCTACAGAGACCCTGGAGACCAATCATGCAAAAACAGAGAGGGAGGGGGGCAGACAGGCTATTATTGGCTCCTACATGGGGGACAGGAGCAGGTTCCAGCTGACCTTCCTAAGCTCAGCCTCCCAGCCCAGAAATTCTTGGCATGCTATGTGCCACCTTGGGGCTGACCCAGGTAAGTTCAGTCCCCTAACTCCACTGCACTGGCTTTGGAGTCAGGGACCCCTCAATCTAACCCTAACCCTTGCTGTTAACTATGTATGGGATAGGGCAGCTAGGTGACGTAGTGAATAGAACACCAGCCCTAGAGTCAGGAGGACCTTTGTTCAAATTCAGCCTCAGACACAAAAACTAGCAAGTCGATTAACCGAATTGCCCTACCTTCCCCCCTCCAAAAAGACAAAAAAAAAAAAAACTATTTATGGGACCTTGTATATTTCCCTTTCTTTCTATGGGCTTCAGTTTCCCCGTCTGTAAAATGATCAAATGACCACTGAAGTCCTTTCCCACTCTGAATCTATTACCCTGAGATTCTCCATTCTAAAATGATCATATATTTATTTTACATATAATTTATATATTACTTCTATGCATGCATATTGCCTTGGAATTAGGTTAGAATGTAAGCTTCCTGAGGGAAAGACCATTATGCTTTGTTTATACTCTCAGCTTCTCACCCAATGACTGGCATGCAGTAGGAGATTAATTAATGCTGCTAATTGTGTGAATAATCTGACACATAGAAGGGCTTCTTCACCTTTTTGTCCTGAAGCTCTCTGGCAGTCTGTGATATCTGTGGAATAGGCATCAGAATAATGTTTGCAAATACATAAGATAAGATGCAAATTATATAGAAAAAGCAATTCTATAGAACTGTGGTTATCAAAATATTTTAAAAACAAGTTCACAGACCCCAGATCCTCACATTAGATGACCACTTAGGTACCTTCTAGTTTATGTGTGTATAGATATTTTATATATGTGTGTGTATACACACATATATACATATATACAAAAATACACAAATACTTGTATATTATATATGTATATATTCACATACACATATACATATGCATGTATATATGTGTCTGTGTGTGTATGTCTCTCACTATATATATGTATTTATATATAATACATATATAAAATAAGTGAGTTGCCTCCCTTCTCAAAGGACCCCCAGCCAGCCTGGCCTTCCACCCATAAGAATTCTATCACCAGCCTAGTCTCCCTGCCACCCCCACGGCAAACCCCACCCCTCGCCCCTCCAGCTCAAAGGGTCTCATTTCCCAGCAGATGCTTCCAGGGTCCAGAGTAAGGAGGATCTTAACTCTGTGGCCTTGAGTTCTGATCCCAGGAGGAGAGAGTGGTTTTCAATTTCCATTACTTTTAGCCTGTCATGATCTAGATCTTCCTCAAGAGAAGGTCAAGGAGTGGGATGGTCATTAGGCCTCTTCTTCCTCCCCAGGACTAGCTGAGCATTTTCACAAGCCCCAGCCAGTCAATTAATCAAACAAGCTTTGATTAATCCCCTACTGTGTGCCAGACTCTGTGTCAAGACAAAACACACACACACACACACACATACACACACACACACACACTCCTCCTGCCCCCACTATATGCCCTTACATCCTCAAGAGAATATTCTAGAGCACTGAGTAAGTGGTTAAATTTTAAATTATTTCTTTAGAAATTATTTTTAAATTGTTACAACTTCACACCTGCTTGAAAGCTGCCCTACAAAATTTGTTTGCCTTTATCTTCAAAGTCATGGTAATTTGTTCCTTGATGTGATTGTACTTCCAATTTCTTGCTCATGTAAGATTTCAACAAAATTCAAAAATCTAAAAAACAAAATAAAGTAAATTTCAAAAATAAAATTCTTTTATTGATATCGTTTCTTTTTACATCCCCTTCATTTCCAAATAAATCCTTCTGTCTTCCCCTCTCCAAAGAGCCACCCCTTGTAATAAAGAGAACAATAGAAGCATTTCGGCAAGACTAACCAACACGTCAACTGAGTGTGACAATATATACAATATTCCACACCCATAATCACCTGCCTCTGGGAGAAAAAATAAAAGGGAAGAATTTCACTTTATTATCTCTTCCCTGAAGACTAGCTTGGCCATCATGATTAATAACACAGTCTAGGTTAGGGGTTTGTTTGGGTCTTTTCATTCACATTTTTTGTAGTCATTGTGTATTCTATTTATATTCTTTTCCTGGTTCTACTTACTTCACTCTGCATCAGTTCATATGCCTTCTCCTGACACTCTGGATTTTTCCTATTCATCACTTCTTACGATTCATTCATGATGATCCACTCCATTCACATAGCACAATTTGTTTAGCTATTCATCCTTGGGCATTTGTTTTGTTACCAATTCTTTGCAGAGACAGAGACAAGACAGAGAGAGAGAGACAGAGAGAGAGGAAGAGAGAGAGAGAGACAGAGAGAGAGAGGGACAGAGAAAGACAAAGAGAGACAGAGACAGAGAGAGAATTATCTCCCAGTTCACTAGAAAAAATCAATAGATTTTGAAGTTTAGAATCAGAGTGGCCTGAGTTGAAATCCTGCCCCAGACCCTTATTAGCTGTGTAATCATGAGCAAATGATTTAACCTCTCTGGACCTCAGTTTTCTCATCTGTAAAATGGGGGGTAAGACTCAATGGTGCGAAAGGTCCCCAGTCTAAAGCTATGGTCCTCTAAGCCAAGTTACCTGACCTCAGAATTCCCTATTGCTTTTTTGTTCTACTTCCCAAACAGGAGCAGCTCCCTCCCCAAAGCTGCCACGGCTGCGTCTTGAGTTTTAAGACCATACACTTTCCTTTTTCCATTGAGGGAGATGATTTCGTAGGCTGGGGGTGGGGGATGGGGGTAGGAAGGGAGAGGATTCAGGGTTCACCCTCTTCCATGCTGGAGTCTGTGGTTTTTCTGTCACTGCACAACCCTCAAGCAGTGGATAGAGTCTGGAAGACCTGAATTCAAATCCAGCCTCAGACACTTATTAGTTGTGTGATCTTGGGCAAGTCATTTCACTCTGTTTGCCTCAGTTTTCTCATCTATAAAATGAGCTGGAGATGGAAATGGCAAACCGCTCCAGTTTCCTAGCCAAGAAAACCCCAAATGGGGTCACAAGAGTCAGAGATGCCAGAAAATGACTGAACAACAGCGCAATACAACCCTGTACAAGGGACCCGATGTTACTTCTCTCTTCTCCTCCAGTCCCCAGCAGGACCCTACCCTGTGAGGCTCCTTTCTAACTTCTTGAATCCAGGGCTACCTGGATCCTAAATGTTAGAGACAACTCAAATCCTTTCAGTTAAGCAACTAAGATCCTACAGCTTCAAATTTAGAACTTAGAAACCATGGATGACCAAAAATCCTTCCGACATTGTGTAGGAGGGGGAAACTGAGTCCAGGAAAGATTTAGTGTCTTACCCAGGGTCACAGAAGCACCAAGGAACAGGGGCAATGTTTGAACCCAGGTCCTCTGACTCCACAGCCAGTATGGGGTCTCCTACCTCTTTAACTCTTAAAGTTCTCCCACTTTGTTTTTGGTCTGTGGCTGAGGGTCCACCAGCCATGTCCTCAGCTGTTGATCAGGACAGTTCCTTAAATACAAGGTTTCTAACTGAGGGTTTAATTAGGAAGGGGCCAACAGGTTTATTCCAGGCCACTGACTTGCAGAGGACGTCTCTGTGCCTTTCCTTTAGGTCCTCCCCCAATCTTTCCAACCCCAGACAAGCCAACCTTCTCCTAAAACCCAGTGGGTGGTCTTCTGCCCAGCCAATCCCACCACAATTTGATGTTTCCCCCAGATAAAAGAACTCCTCTTTACTCCTCTGAGACTCAGCATATCAGTGCCTCTCCCAGAGATAGAACAACTTTTCTCAGCACTAACACCTGGGACAGGGGCTGAGAGGAGGAATCTTGCTGTTTGGCTGTCTCCCACCCACTCTCCCCAGTAGAAAGGCTCATGACTGGACACCTAGTACAAGACTGGAGAGGCCACAGAGGCCCTAACCACTGAAAGGCGAAAGCAGGAGGATTAGGTCCCTGCCACTGATAATGACATTTTCAAGTGTGCAGGGATGGAGCGGTTGCCATGGGGATGCCTGCAGAACTGAGTTCTCTCTCAAGTTGTGAGTCAGGCTTAAGCATTATTTATCCAAAAAAGAAAAAAAAACCATCGACTGCCACAGGAACCTGCCTGCCCAATGACAAAGGGAAGGCGCCCCCATGCAGCCTCTGACGAGTGAGTCAGCTGGGCTTTGCGCTGCTAATCAGCTTGCTGACGTCAGCTCAGCTCTATTCCAGCTCTGTGGAGTGGAAATGTCAACAGAGGTAAAGAGAAAGGCCAAAAGGTACATTCTTTCCTCCTCCAAGCCCCAACCCAACTCAATGGGAAGCAGAGTGTGCCCTATCCCAGCTCAGACCCAGGGGTTCTCTGCCCTTCTCTCAGTGTGAGAGCTGGAACAAGGGCAGGGCAATGGGGGCTTTCTCCTAGGGCACCAAAATTTAGAAGGTATTAGCAATTGCAGTCTTTCAGCACCATAGAAACAATCAAGCCATCAATATGCATTTATTAATCACCTACTATATTCTAGGCCCTGTATTAGGCATTGTAACATCTAAATTTAGCATATACAGTATAGTTAGAAAGAATAACCAGTGAAATAATTGACTGGAGTAGTTGCATTCAGATAGAATGCTACCCCAACAGTAGCCTCGTGATGTCCCTGAACAAGTCACTTCCCTCTCAGGAAAACCTGGAAAAAGAGAAATGTACAATATCTCCCTCAGGTCACCAAGCAAATGACTGATTACACTGCTGGGTCACACACACACCCTTTTTAGTCCACTGAGCATTTATTAAGCACTTACTATATATAAGGAATAAATGGTAAGAGAGATATAACTAAGGCAGGGCAACCGGGTCTAAATCACATGATGCCAACATTTAGAGGACACTTCAGCAGCTAGAAGCAACTGAGCTCAGTACCTAGGTAGCCAGAATAATTAGTTAAAATAGGACATTACCACTTGGTAGGTTTTCCTACAACTGGACACCAGATAAGCTCTTCCCTGGCTTGGTCCCTGATCTCCCATGTTCTGCTTGAATTTTGTGCCAATTACCCCAGAAACAAAAAGTGCTGATTACAGCTCCGAGACGGTGGAGGATAGAGAATGGTCTTCTGGGTTCAAGCCTTTCCTCTGATATACCCTACCAAATGACCCCTGGAAAGTCATTTAACTTTTTAGTACCCTGGGCAAATCTCTAAGACTATTGGCACAGATGAGCTAATAACAATAATAAATTAGCATTTATTAAACATCTGCTTTGTGCCACAATCATTGTCTCTTTGATCCTCACAACAGCCCTGGGGGCTAGGTGCCATAGGTATTATCTCCCTGTATTATAACAGACAAGAAGTCTGGTGTTACAAGCGACTTGTGCAAGGTCACATAGCTGGTGTCAGAAGTGGGATTCAAGCCCAGGCCTGTCTCTGCCTCCAGGCCCACCATTCCTGCATTAGGGGGGCTCACATCCTGCATAAAAAAAGGGTGACCATATTCCTTCATCAGTTTATCTCCATATTCTTGGGCACCTGGCCCTGGAATAAAACAAGATTCTTTGAGGTTTGTCGTGCAAGGGAAGAAATTAGGGCCTTTAGTCACAAGTAAAGTGGGATAGGAAAAGAGCACTGAATTTGGAGACTGTGACCTTGGATGTTTGCCCTTTCCAGCTATGGGCCTTGGTTTCTTCATCTGTAAAAAGAAGGGGTCTGACCAGATCACTTCCAAAACCCTTTCCTGCTGTACGCTGACTCTCTAGGCTTGAATAGCACAAACGCTCAGTGCTGACCCCAGCAACAGGTCACCCTCAGGGCTGTATCTGCTGGGGGTGGGGACGAAGCTCTGCCCCGTCTGAGCTGGGGGCAGTGGGCAGATCGCAGACTGGAGTAGCCCAGGCCCATGATTTCCCACCCGCCCCTACCCCCACAGGACTCCACATCAAAGCTGCCTTCCTGGGTGTGGCCTCAAGATAAACGGGAAGATTAAAGAAGGAGCTCCAAGTTGGCCTGGCTACTCCTCGCCCAGGACACTGACCACAGGAGCCTTGGGTGCCCGGGCTGCTCCCAGCAAAGGCCCCTCTGGGAAGGGAGAGAAGTGAAGGGACCCAGCCCTCCAGATATGGGACAGAGGGGCTGGCCTTCTAGTTGGGGAGGGAAGGGAGGAAATGGGGCCTCTAGAGCTGGGGGGAGGGCTAAGAAGGGGACGAAGGCCAGGAAATGAAGGGATAGGGTCCTGTAGAGTGGGATCTGAGGGTGGGGGAGCAGGCATCTGAAGAGCAGCTTAGTCTGGACCTTGGCCATGCCACCCCCCCCCCCAATCTATGATGGCACTCACACACACACTTAACCCTTTCCTGACTAGCCTGTCAGCCCCCACTGTGGGTGGAGGCCGGGGTAGCCTTTCATTCTTGGAACCAGGCCCAGGCCACTTCATTGGGGTTGGTCCCTCTAGCAAAGGAGCCTATAATGAGGCTCTCCTGGCCCCCATCTCCCTCCCCCACGCCCCTACCCCAGGGAAGGTCTGTAATTAGTGCAGTGGGGCGAGGCTGGAGAGGCTCAGACAATGTCATTTGAACTGGGATGAGACATGCCTCAATTGCTAGTCTGTACTTTTAATTTTTTTTCCCCCTGGTGCCATTGCATATACAAAAACCAGAGAAAGTTTAACCCTTTGCCGGCGAGGCCCAGCTTCAGCCTGCTCCTTTGGACTGATCCTCTTGCAAGGCATCCATCAAGCAACAGAATTTATTATGTGCCTACTATGTACCTGGCACCGTGCATCTCCACCCTACCCCATGTCTAGGGAGTCAGGGCCCTGGAGACCCCCCAATCCCTGCCATCAGCTAGTCAGGACACGTATGTAGGTAAAAGGCAGGTTAGGCTGGCTTGAGGGCAACGTTAACTTATGCACATCCACACGGGGGACACGACGTTTGTGCCTGTAACACACCTCACATGATATTACCCGCCCGTGCAGATGAGGGGCCGGGCAGCTGCACCAAAGCAGTCTCTCCAGGGACAAGTTTTTCCATCCCATTAGATTATAAGCTCCTTGAGGGCAGGGACTCTCTGCTGCTTTTCTTTGTGTCTCTAGCCCTTAATATGGTCAGATGGTCCCTGGTATGTAAGAGGTGCTTAATAAATGCTGACTGACCTGGGCAAGTTATGTAGCCTCTCAGGGCTCTGGGCAATGCTAACATCAGAGGCTGTTTGCCCAAATTGGCAAAGGAAATTTCCTCACCTGGAAGTCCCCCATCCCAATGAAATCACCAGATCCAGGCCTTGTCCTTTGATCAGATTAGATCAGGGAGAGACGTATGGAGGGGGAACAAGGGTTGGAGGTTCAAATTGCAGCCCCTTCTACTTACTATCCATGTGACCTGTAGAGTGTAAACTCCCGGAGGGCAGGCACTGTCTCCCTTTTACTGCCTCCCTGCACCTAGGGCAGGGCCTGGGACCCAGTAAGTGTTTAATAAATGCTTGTTGGTTGGTTGATGGAAGCCTCGATCTGGAGCCAAGAAGACCTAGGCTCCAAGCTTAGCAGCTAAGTCACCTTGGGAAATCTGTTTCCTCTCTCTGAGACTCAAGTGATCTCATCTGTAAATGAGAGCTGGATGAAAGGCCTGGACAATCCTTTCTGGCTTTAGTCCTGCCATCCTCTGAGCACGGCCCTTTGCTAACCACTGTGGGGGAGGGGAGGACACGAGGGGAAGTATGGCCAGGTCCCTGCCCTCAAGAGAGCTTGCTGTAATTCAGCCGGGAAGAGAAGGCCTGCACACATTAAAAGGACTGGAGGCACGGGAAGACAGCATGTAATCAAGGGCTAAGTGTGCGGTGTAGACTCTTAAGTGCCTAGGAAGGGAGGGGTCACCGGGAGTCAGAGTGGGCAAGGGAGACTTCCTGGAGGAGGGGGGCTCTGAAGAGCAGGCTCCAGAAGAGGGCTGGAGTTTGAATGAGCAGAGAAAGGGAGGGGACCAAAAGGCAGGGTAGGGAAAGAACTCGGCTCTGGGGGTAGATTCACTTCCCTTTGTAATGGGGGTTTGTGGTGGATTCCCCAGGGTCTTCCACATGGGTGAGACCATCTTAGGCGGCCTCAGCATGTGCCAAACCCCCATGACACATTCCATAGCACTTTATTTATTTATTTATTTTTTAAAGCAATCGGGGTTAAGTAACTTGCTCAAGGTTACACGGCCAGTTATTTCTGGGTGTGGTGCTGAGTATCTGAGTCCAGATATGATCCAGGTCATCCCGACACTGGAGCCAGTGCTCTTACTCGCTGAGCCACCTGGCCGCCCCTAAGCAATTGGGGTTAAGTAACTTGCTCAAGGTTACACGGCCAGGTGTTTCTGGGTGGGTGCTAAGTGTCTGAGCCCGGGATTTGATCTCCAGGTCTTCTCAACACTGGAGCCGGTGCTCTTACTCGCTGTGCTACCTGGCTGCCCCGATAGCACTTTATTTGGTATCTACCATGTGCCTGGCCCCATGGGCATATGCCAACATTCCATGGATCTTCCCTCTTGTGGATGGAGTCATTCCCTCCAGGAGGGCAGATAGCACCCCATCCCCACCAGTCTATCTGGTACAAGTCCACACAAGAGGCCAACCCTCCATGCTTGGTTCCTTGTCTGCTTCCTCCAGATGCAGGCAGGCCAGCAGTGGAGGGCGGGGGCTTTCTCTTGTTATCTCTCCTTCTCTCGAGGGAGCTAGCTAGCCCATCTTTTTGGCATTCTCAGATGACTGCTCACTCCTTCTGTATACATTCCCTCCTTGTAGCATGCTGTGGCCTACTCCTGTCTGCCAGGGGCCTCCCCATTACAGACAAAAGAACACTCCATCCCTGCCCTCAAGAAGCTTGCATTGTACCAGGGCTGGGGAGAGGGCAGGGGGTCAGGCTTGGGGACTCGGGTGATACACCAATGAGTAAAGTATAAGTAAAAACTGGAGGTGGAAAGAACAAGGACCAGAAGAAGACTCCATGGAGTAATTGAACGGGGCCTGGAGTCAGGGAGACCTGAGTTCAAATCCTGCTCACTAGTCATGTGACCTTTCATTCTAAGACAAGAAAGTTAGATTCAATGATCTCCAACATCCCTTCCAGCTCTCAATCTGTAAATCCTATGAAAGGAGAATGGAAATTAAGGAAGACTTCACAGAAGAGGTGGCACCTGGGCTGGAGCTTGAAAGAAGACACTGCTTCTGAGAATTTAAGGTGAGAGGGGAGTATATTCCCAGTGGAGAACAAAATAGGAGGCAGAAGGGATGAACTGGGAGTCCTGGGCCCTGAGTTCTCAAGGGATCATCTTGTGATCCTATAAATGGATGGGGGACCCGGGTAAGCAGGGTCCAAAAAAGCCCAGGAAGTCAGGAGTCAGATCTTGGCTCGGCTACTCACTCTTCCTATGACCTAGAGCAAGTCATTTCTTCCCCTCTGGTCTTGGTTTCTTCCTCTGAAAGATGAAGAGCTGGGTCTGGCTGATCTCCTGCTAAGTTCTATGAGCTAGGATCCTCCCCAGGGAGAGGGAATTCCCACCATCTCCTTCCCAGCCAAGAGGAAGATGGCAGCCCCACTGTCTTCATCCTCCTCGTCCAGACCCTGCCCTGGCCCCTCAGGGTTCCTGGTCCCACTTGGGTCTAAGGGCCCTGCTCTCCCCTCCTGCCCTTCCATAAACCTCCTGGAATGCTGTTCTTGTGGCTTTCACTCATTCTCAGCATAGTATCCTGAGGTTCCCTCCAACCACCACATGCTTGGAGCTCAGCCACCAATGGTGCAGAGAAGGATTAATATTCCAGTCCGTCTCCCCCCAGCCCTGATGTCTGTTGGAGCTCCCAAGGCATGCTCCAACATGGGGGACAGCAGAGGGCTCTGTATGCCCTGGTGGGTGGCTTCAATCAGTCTGTTGGGCATACATTTTGCCCAGACACACTGGACACACATGGCATGGTGCACTTCATACATGTGCACAAGTGTGTACACATCAGAACACCTGTGTCTGCTGGGGAGACCCAGAAGATGCAGAGGTGAGTGTGGCTAGACCAGAGGCCCCCCCAGCAGCACACCAGGTCAGTCAGCATGGGGAGCAGGTGAGTCTGGCTGGAGGGATGGCCCCAGTAAGCTGAGCTGAAAGCCACAGCTAGCTGAGAGAGAGCAGGAAGCCACGGGTGGAGTTCCCAGGCTGGCAAGGCAGGGCCAAGAGGAGGGGCCTGGAGCCCGGTACTGGAACAGAAATTCTGGGAAGGAGAAATTGCAACAAGTACCCAGAAAAGGAGCTGAAAGAGAAGGCAGCCTGAGGAGGAAAGTGATTTCCTAACCCTCAAGGGACCTGGGACTTCAGAGAATTTGGAGGGGAAAACTCAACCCCCAAGGTCCTTCTCTACACAGGCAGTCATGAGATGGGCCTGGGGGCAGGGGGAGCATAGACTTCATCTTCTGGCGGAGTCTCTTCCATCTGCTCTGATCACACCCCCATCCAGTCACCCCAACTTTCTTTTAAAGCCTGTTCACACATTAAAGCCTTGGTCCACACCCTGACACACCAGTCTTCTTGCTGACCTCCCAGAGCATGGGTCAAGGGTCACACAGCTGGTCTGAAGCTGGATTTGAACTCAAGTCATCCTGCCTCCAGGCCCATGTCGAGGCACCTGGCTGACTAATAACTTCTCTTGAGGAATTGTAGAGAAGGTGTTGACCTTCTCTGGTTAGAGTTAGCTTCCCACTCAGAAGCGCTCTGTACCAATGCAATGCCATGATGCTGTCCCTTTCCCCCTGCTTACTTCGATAGAAATATCGCCTTTCATAGACTGTAGAGTCCTTGAGGGCAGGCAGGGCCTGTTCATGTAAGCCTTTGTCTTTCCTGAGCCTAGTTCAGCTGACTAGATCAATGAGCACTGATCAAAGATCAGTGTTCATCGATCTAGTCTCTTCCTCTGCCCTAGGAGGTCTTCCATTTCAAGCTGGTGGAAAGGGCCTCCAAAGCAGGGCACAGCCTCTAAGGTTCCTCCCAGCAACAAGATTCTTTGAGGCTAAAAGGGAAGTAGAATGGATCATTCATTTAAAGATGCAAGATTCTCTTAAGGCCAATTAGTCCACCCCATCTACACCCCCAGGGCAAACAGGAGTTAAGTGACTTGCCCAGGGTCACACAGCTAGTAAGCAGCAATTCTAGATTCAAACTCCAGTCTTATGAGTCCAAGTCAGGCACTCTGTGGCCCCAAGCTACCTCTTGTTATTTGGTCATCCAGTTGTGTATGACCCTTGGTGACCCCCTAGACCATAGCACACCAATACCGTCCATGAAGTTTTCTTGGGAAGGATACTGGAGTGGTTTGCCATTTCCTTCTCCATATCATTTTACAGATGGGGAAACTGAGACAAACAGGGTTAAGTGACTTGCCCAAGGTCACACAGCTAGTAAGTGACTCCAGGCCCAGGGCTATTTACCAAACCACTTAGCTGCCCAAAAAGCTACCTCTGGTCCCTCACAAATACCAGAAGGCAAGTAGTTCTTGGCATATTTATTCCCATTTTACAGTTGAGGAGACTGTGAGTATCCCTGACTCCAAATCCAGGAGCTTTCTCCTGAACAACCCAGATGGTGTAGTTTGGGGGGAGATGACGTCCATGCCCAGTGTTCATAAAATCTGGCCCAGGGCTCTCCCTGAATGGCAAGAGCTCTCCAAGCAGGCAGAATCCATCCATTGTGATAGCAGGCCAGAGAACAAAGGCCTGGTCTGAGCCCTGGAGGTACAGTACCTCTAATCTCCAGGATGGGTGTGTTTTCATTTCTCAGAAGTTCCGGTTGGAATGTGCCAAAGCTTGTTTTTTTTCTCTTTATGATTCAGGCAAACAAGACTGGTTTACTTTGGGTGACCTTCTCTGCTATACCCCTGCCTACTTAAGGTAAACACCAGCTCTGCCTTGCACCCTCCTCCACTCCTCTCCTCTCCTTACCTAGTGCCTGGGTGGTGCCGAGAGAAGTGCTCAGCCCATAACCCTGGTGGCCAGCCTGAGGCCCAGGGGGGCATGGCCTTCTGCAATACGTGGTGGTCGGAGCTATTTCTTTGTCGGGATCAGGGATCTCCCCAACTGGACAGAGAGCCCCCCAGGTAATTCAGACACTGATTCCTTACAGAATTTCTGGGTGATGAACATCTGGAGCCTCCTAGAATGGTCTTGCACCTTAACCAGAATCATAAGATCATAGGATATGAGTCAGAAGGGCCCTCAAGGGCCAATAAGACCAGCGAGATTTAGCATCTTGCCCAGGGTCGGACAGACAGTAAATGTCTGCAATAGAATTTGAACCCAGATCTCTCTGTCCCCAGGTTCAATGCCCTATCCATCATACCTCTGACAATGTCTCTTGCAGAGGGTCAGAGAGGAAGTTCTCCCTTGAGGAATCTCTCATTGTTGAGAATGTCCTATGTCTATAGAACTAAAATCTGCCACATCTCCCACCCTGTGTCCCTGGTCCTGCCCTCTGGAGACAAGCTGAACAAAGCTAATCCCTCTTCTGTATGACAGCCCTTCAATCAATCAATTAACAAATGCTTTTAAAGCATCTTCTGTGTGCCAGAGACTGGCAGAAGTGAATACAAAATAAACACGACATTATTTATTTCTACTGGGGGAGACTCTGGCAGCTGGGTGGGGGCAATGAAAAGAGGTCTGGTGGAGATGGAGTTTGGCCTTTGAAGGCAGCTAGGGAGGCTGAAAGGCAGAGGTGAGGAGGGAGGATGTTGCTAGAATTGGATGGCGCACGGCTGGAGGTGAGATGCTGTGTGTGAGGAACAGAAGGCAGACGGGTTGGTTGGACCAGAGAGGGCTTGGAGGGAAGTAGTGTGTAACAAGCCTGGAAACTTCCCCCCAGCCTCCCTGCCAAGTCATCTCTTCTTCAGGATAAAGAAATGGCCGGCCCCTTCACCTACACTTCATAGGACCCGCTCGATGGTCTTCTGGTTTTCAGGATGTATTCCAGTTTTCATCCTTCTCCCTACTGTGATCATTCATCCCTAATGTGATACTGAGTTCTGAGCATAGACATGGTCAGGACAGAGCAGCACCCACACAACCTTAGGGTGGCAGGCAGGGACCTCAGAGACCCTCCAGTCCAAACCATTCATTTGATGAGGCTTGCCATGGAAATGCAGAGACAAGTGGTCTACCTAGAGCCTTGCAGCAGTGATGTGGCCGGGGCTGGACCAGAGCTCAGGTCCCTAGGAGGAACAACCCCAAGCAGGCTAAGGACAGTCTGGGCAGCTTTCTCCCTGCCCTACAGTGCCCAGACATAAGCACACTCATTTGTCCCTGGCTAGCAGATGTCTCACTATATGACCTTCAGAGTCACTCCCATGGGGACAGGCAGGCAGGAAGCTTATCTCTGCTCTTCCTCTCCTGCGTCATATGTCTGGGCAGGGATGACTATATGCATGGAGCCCTCACCCCACAGCTGGGGACCGCCAGCATCATCTCCCAGATGCTCCTGAGAGCCAGAAGAGGTTTAGGCTAAGGGTCTAGTGGTTCCTGTCAGGCCCAGCCTAGGCTCTGACCTGGAGCCCCGAATCTCCCCTTAGCACCAGCTGGGAGGATTGTCAGGACTCCCTTCCTTCTTCCCCTGCCCCTTCTGATGCAGAGAAGGAACTAGAGATTGGGTCCTGAACCAACAGGAAAGGAAAATGCAGGCCTGGGCTCAGAACCATTGTCTGGGAGTGACGTAAGGAGACACCATGACCGAAGGAATTTATCAACAGACTCAACTTAATTCAGTTCAACAAGCATTTAATAAATGCCCTACTGTATGCCGGACACTGTTAGGCAATGGGAACATGGAGGCAAAAAAAAGAAAGTAATCGCTGTCCTCAAGGAACTTACAATCTACTGGTGGGAACAATATAAAAAGGGGGGGAGGGTTAGGGGCCCCTAAAGGTCCCTTGTGCCTCTAACATCTCTACTGCTCTGACATCAAATTCACTCTTTTACTTTGGATTATTTTTGGATTCTCCTCAACTCTCCCTTGAGCCCAGCGTTTCAAATACAGGGGTACTAAGTGATTCTTCACTCAATGAAGGAGGTGTCCAGGCCTGGAACTGGGACTGGGGGAGGGAGAGGAGTGGAGAAAAGCTTTCTAAGTCCAGAAGTTATTCAAGGCGATGCATAGATTGAGTTCTTGTATTGCAAAAAGGCACATTTAAAACTTGTATAATGTTCTTGTGCTTTTTTTGAAATAAATATTGCATTGTGTATTTTAAAAGGAAATGGAAGTGACTTCTGCTCCTAAAAAAAAAAAATTCTTTTGCTGGAAGTATCCAGAAGATTTTTTTTTTAAACCCCAACCATGTTAGAGAAAGTGAACCAGGAAATAGAAGGGGTGGGGGTGGGTCGGGCCTTGAGCAGGTTTATTCATCCTGGCCCAGTTTGGACAGTTCTTTTCAAAGACTATTCTCATCCCCTCAGAGCCAGGCTCTTTCTGGCCTCATCCTAGTCCCTGCCCTTCCCTTACTCCCCCGTTCTCTGGCTCTCCACCTGGTTCCTCTGCCCTTCCATCTCCTCCTACTTTTTACTCCATCCCCGATTCTTCCTTCTCCCTTACTTCTCTCTTTCCCCTTCTCTCTCCTCTCCTCCTCTTTGCTCAGCAGTTCATACACAACTCCTCAGCCTAGCATTTGAAGCCCTTCAGGATCTGGCTCCAACCTACATTTCCAGGCTTGCTTCACGTTGCTGAATTTACAAAGTGCTTTCTGGCCAAATTGGCTTATTAGCTACCCCTCCACCTTGGCATTTCCTCTCTCAGGGCCTTTGCAAAGCTCCAAGGTACTCCCTCCCTCCTCACCTCCATTTCTAAAATTCCTATTTTTCTTCAAGATTCAAGCTCAGCTCTGTTTCCTAGAAGAGCCCTCTCCTGGTCCCTCAGGCTGTTAGCCCTTCCTCTCTTTTCAAACTTTCATAAATAAGGGTGTGTGTGTGTGTGTGTGTGTGTGTGTGTGTGTGTGTGTGTGTGTGTGTGTGTGAGTGGTGCAAGAGACGGAGTGCTAGACTTGCCTCTATTCCTTGCCAGATTCCTGCCTTTAATAGCTACATGACCCTGGACAAGTCATTTGTCCTTTGTAAATGAAACGTGAGTCCCAAAGCCCATTGGTATGAGAATCCTATGAACCTCAGTTTCCTCGTCTATGAAATGGGGATAATAATAGCACCTATCTCACAGGGTTGTTTCAAGGCTCAAATGAGATAACACATGTTATGCATTTCTCATATCTTAAAGCATTATATAAATGCTAGCCATTACTATTATCAATATAGTTAAAGATTCTCTTATACGAAACCCTTTCCGATCCCAGAAGCTGCTCATACCTTCCTTCTCCAAAACTATCTTGTATTCCTTTTTGTATATCCTCTGTGTACGCTTAAAAATAGTATGTTCACGTTTTCTCCCCTATTAGAACATAAGATCTTTTAGTGGAGTTCGGTTTTACCTTGACTTTGTATTCTCAATGCTTAGCACAATATCTGACATGGTAAGGACTTCATAAACATTTGTTGATTGGCACAGATGTCTATCTCTATGTGTATGGATTGGACCTAGGGATAGGAATTTCATAGTACAGGGAATGCCTAGAATAGGAAACAGTGGATAGAACACTGGGCTTGGAGTCAGTAAGATATGAGTTCAAATCTAAACTTAGATACTTACTAGTTGTGTGACCCTGGGCAAGTCACTTAGCCTCTGTTTGCCTCATTCCCTCATCTGCAAAATGAGCTGGAGAAGCTGCTTCAATATCTTTGTCAAGGAGACCCCAAATGAGGTCACAAAGAGTTGGATATGATTGAAATGACTGAACAGCAACAACAAAAATCATGTCTACTGGCTGATAGCTAGTGGTGAGCACACCAGTGGGGCTTTATTGAGGCATTCTAATATTAGGAGTATAAACCCTCGGGTTATCTTTAGAACCTGATAGTAGCAGGTGCCTTCTGGGAATCCAACCCTTGAATGAGTATGGAAGACAGAGGTGTAGCCCAAAAGAGGTGTTACATATATATGTACTGGGGACAAACAGGTTACCCTTGATGTCTGCTGGACCACGGGTCACTTCTGGTGGGCTACACGGGTTCTGATTTTACTCTCATTACTGACCTATCTACATTACATTATATGTATGTACATACACACATCACATATACATTATGTGAGTGTATACATGCATTATGGACATACACACATGTGTATATATATGTATACATGAACATATCATCAACTCTTTTAAATAATTATTGTGACATAATGCCACTTCAAAAATTTCCAATATCATTTCCTTTTAGAAATTATTGTGGCATTTAATGCCTGGAGCCCTAAGAAGTTAAGTGACTTGCCCAGGGTCACGTAGCCAGTGTGTGTCAGAGAGGTAATCTCGAAGCCAGCTCTCCCCGGCTCCAAGGCTGTCCCTGTATCCGCCAGACCTTGTCGCTCCTTATGTATTTTCTTGCTTATGTAAATGTTGCTCATACATCCCCTGTAGAATGGAAGCTCCTTGAAGGTCACATGGTCTTTGCAGCATCAGTACCTAGCCAGGGTCTAACACATAGGAGCTCCCTAGGAGATGCTTTCTGAATTGGACTGAATGCAACTGGGTCCCAGCCCTTCTACTGCACTCCCTTTCTCTTCTTTCTCCTTCTCACTCTTCTCTTCTCCTGAGAGCTCCCCCTCTCACAGACTTCACAGAGGTACAGAGACCAGAGTGTCTCCACAGGATTAATTTAGATGATTTCCTACAGTGTTCACCTGGGTACAAATCAAGAAAGAGAGGAAATTCTAATCCTATTTCTCTGAAACTCTGTAATCTTCCCCAATCACTTAAATGGTGCCTGTGTGTCTAATTACAGGGAAGACTGGGAGGAATGTGGCCCACTTTCCAGTTACCCCCAGGCAGAAGGGTTCTTTTGGCCCATCCTGTGGACCCCTGTCCCTGCCCAGGACACCTGCTGAAGCAATTCTGGAAGTTCAGACTTTGGGGGGAGGGTGGTCCCCCAAATCAAGTCCATCAGCCCAAAGGGAATTTTCCTACTTGACCAACTGGAATGAATCTGGGGAGAATGAATACCAGCTGTGCCTTTTTGCTGCCCAAAGGAGCATCTGACCGGCTCAACACATCTAGAAATGCGCCTCTCCTTTCTGTGGCTGCACCAACAGGGTCCCATAACAAGACAATCTTCTTTACTCCCACCACTGGGCAGATGACACCCAAACCTATCCCTCCAGTTTTGCTCTCGCTTCCAAGCACATATATCCACAACCGGACAGTTCCATCTGGATGTTATTCCAATAATAAAGAGCTAGCCTCTTACATCCCTCATAATGATTCCAATAATGAGCACTGGCTCAGCATCTGAGTTCAAACTCTGTTTTGGTAAGATGCTTACCACCTGAGTGGCTTTGGGAAAGTCACTTAAGTTACCTAGGCCTCAGTTTCCTCATCTGTAAAAGATGTAGGTGCCATCCAGCCCTAGGCTCGTGATGCTATGATCTCCTGATGGGGTTCAGAACTGACCTGTCTCACCTTCTGCTTCATCATAGAATTCTGTCCATGGCCATCCTTTCTCCCATGTTCCAGACTTTGGCATTCTCTTCCGCTCTTCTCCCTCCCTCACCTCATCTAAGCTGTCCCCTATCTCTGACAGTTTCAGTTCTGGAAAAGCTGTCTCCTTCATCCCTTTCCCCTGCTCCTGGGGTCACCACTTGACCAATGAGGCCTGTTAGGCTCCTAACAGGTCTTCTCTGAATTCTCTCTCCTGCCATCAATCCTTCACTCCCCTGATACTCATTTCTCTTATGTGTTGAGCTGGTCATGTCACTGCTCTGTTCACAAATCTTCAGTGACACCCCATTGCCCACCAAGCTGTTTCAACTTCTTTGCCTGGCATTCGAGGCCCTCCAAAATCTTTGGTTATCCAACTTCCCAACCTTCTTTATAACTCACTATGTACCTCTCTGTACTCCAGCCTACCTGGATGTATGCTGTCCCTCAATATGCCCTGGACTTATCTTTGCTTCCCCTTTACCTAGAATACCCTTCCTCTCACCCTTGCAACAGGCATTTAATGTTTGCTGAAAGAACGAATGTGAGTGAATGAATGAATGACACATAAGCAGACCATAGGCTTTGGCAGACCAACAGGCATCTCCAACCCCTTCTCTAGACCTCGTGCTTTTACAAAGAAGTGTAACAAGAACAGACATTCACACTTTTAGTGACACAGATTCCTGAAAGAACCTTCGGTTCCTGTGCTCATTAAAAACCACAGGCAGGGAGGGCAGAACTTAATCCTATTAATGGCTTCTGGGCAGAAATTGTGCACCCTGCACCCTTAGAGGGCCCTCCTTCCAAGCAACACCCCATTTGCTCAGGGGCCCAGCGGATTGTTTATCAATCCTTTCCAGGAGATTAAGCTGTTCCTGGGAGCTGGTGGCTTTGATGATGGATCGTGGGGAGTGTATGTGTGAAGTGCCAGGGGGTTGAGGGTAAGGGAGAACCAATCATCGCCTCCATGATCTGCTATTGTTCTCTTTCTTCCTGTTGGTTCAGAACCAGGAGGTGTGCGTGGGGGGGGGGAAGAATCAGCTGACTGCAGAGTGACTTCCTCAGGTGGGTTTGATGTTTCATGAGCTAGAGTGTCCCCCACGTAGTTCAGGGGAACTGTATAAGTACATGGAAAGGAGGCGAAATTCTGAGGGCTAAGGCAGAAATGTCAAGAAAGGACTCCCTTGTCCTTTGGTCAATCAACAGACTTTTATTCCAAGCCTTCTGTGTGTCCGGGACTGTTAAACAATTCTTGTCATTTTTGAGCCTCAGTACCCTCCTCTGTAAAATAGATTATGTGATGCTCAATGTCCCTTCCAGGACTTCCTGGAAGGTGCTTTCACCAGTAAGGACAGGCCCTCCGAGCAGGTTACAGATTTTTCACACCCATTATTATCATTTGATGTTCAAGGCAACTCCTGTGAGGGAGTCCCTGCAAATGTTAGCCCCTCACTTTACCGGTAAGGTAACTACCACTAAGAAGTGTTTGGGGTGAGATTTGGACCCACGTTCTCCCCATTCGAAGTCCAACACTCTACCCATTCACTAGGATACTGCTGTTCTTGGTCTCCAGGAGAGAAAAGGAGCTTCAGAGAGATTAACTGATTTATCATAAATCCATGAGCCTCTCAGAAAGTCAAGGACTTAAAGCTAGATGCGACCTTGGAAAGAGCGTTGGGGGGCGAGGAATTCCCTGTCACTGTTCCTTCAACAACAAGTGGCCGAGAGCCTTGAACACCGTAGGCACGCAGTAAATGCTGAATCAAATGGAATTCAATCTCTTTTCGAGGATCCTGTTCAGTCGGTCCGACTCTTCATGACTCGATGGCCCACAGTGTCCGTGGGGCTTTCTTGGCAAAGATAGTGGAATGGTTTGCCATTTCCTCCTGCAGTAGATTAAGGCAAACAGAGGTTAAGTGATTTACCCAGGGTCACATAACTGGTATCTGAAGTCGAATTTGAACTCAGATCTTCCTGACTCCAGACCCAGTGTTCTATCCACTGAGCCACCTAACAGCCTATACTACCCCCTTCCTACCTACCGCCGCCCCAGAACCTAGGCTCTTGGGCAAATCATTTTCCTTCCCTGTGCCTCAGTTTCCTTATTGGTAAAATGACCGGCTGGTCTGAAAAAAACTCAGGTGCTTTTTTTTTTTTATGACTAAATGTATGATGCCACGAACTACATCTAGGACCTGTTAAAGTAGTACTGGTGAAAAGATTTTGTTCAGTTGAGCAGAATTGAGGTCCTACTATGTGCAAGTCATTTTGCTAGGCGCTGCCAATGTTTATATCCCCTTTGGTGAAGGAACAATGACCTGGAATTTTCTAACTCTCGGTTCTTTCTGCTGCTGCTTCCATAAAACGGCTGGAGCGGAAATGCCTGGCACTTGCCAATTATTACCAGGGGAGGGAGGCTGGCACAACAGCGGAATAGCTGGGGACCTGTGGCCACCTGCTGAGGACTCCTTAGCTGAAAGCCTTACCCTCTGCCCAGTGCCTGGGACTGATTTCCCTTCGAGTACCACGGCTCAAGTGCCTAATCATTGCCCTGGCTCGAATGCAAGCATTCTGCGCGCAGAGAAGAGGAATGGAAGGGTTGGTCCTCCACGTGGCTGCCTCTTTAAAGGGATGGGTCTGGGAGATTAGGCACGCCCCCAATCTCATTACTACTAAGAAGGCTCCTGAATATTGAGGTAGTGGGGGCGTGGCAACCGAGCCAGGCTGGCGGAGCTTGGGTTTCCCGGCTTTGGAGACGGGGAAAGTGACAGAAGAGTGCGGAGGGGAGAAACGCACCGAGGGAGCCGGAGAGGAGAGAGCTCGAGCTCGGTTCCCACCCAGTCCCGGGGGAGTCCGCAGCTCCCCCGCTCCCGGCTCCCGCCCAGCCCCTGGGAGGGGCGGGAGCCCCCACTCCTCTGGCCCCAGCTGGTCCTCATGGAATCTCTCTTCGCCGGGGGTGGAGGAGAGATGCCCACCGGGCGCCGGGAGCCTCGCTGCCCTGACGGCGGCTCGCGGATGCCCTGAGCGTCCCAGCTCCAGCGCCCTGAGCCCACACTTTGGCTGCACCACTGTTGCCGTCGCCCCCGGCCAGACGAGACCCCAAGGTTGCCGGGGGCTTACTGGAGAGCTGCCAGCCTGAAGGCAAGCTTGGTGGCCTGGACGCGCCGCAGCGCTGGACTGACTGAGCCGGGCCGGAAAGGGGGTGTTCTGCCCGCATCACCTCCCGGGGGCCCCCGAAGCCAGACACCATGGACGCCGTATTAGAGCCCTTCCCAGCAGACAGGCTCTTCCCAGGCTCCAGCTTTCTGGACCTGGGCGATCTCAACGAGGCGGATTTCCTGAGCAATGCGGTAAGGAAGGCAAGGGGTCTGCGCCCCGCGGCCACTCGTCTCCCCAGCTGAGCGCACACACGCGAGCGCGCGCGCGCACACACACACACACACACACACACACACACACACACACACACCACGAAGGCAGGCAGAGGACCCAGCTCTAACCCCCTGGCGCCGTCTGGCGCCCCCCGGGGTACAGCAGTTGCGACCTGTGCCGGGGCCAGCCCCCGGGGATAGAGGGGCGGGAGGGGTGGAAGTAGCATTTAGAGCCCGAGTGGAAGAATGAGGTGACCCGGGGAAAGGGGCTGGGATAGGAGGGAAGATGAAGCAGAGCCCAGAGCCGCCCTCGAGGTTAGCTTGCTGGCGCTTAGCCTTGTTCAGTGACATGCCACCCACTACAGTCCCTTGGCCCGTCGCGGAGGGCAGGGATGCTGGCAGTAAAAACAATGGCAGCCTTGGGAGGGGGCTGTTGTGCCCCTCTCCCTCACCCCTAGGCCCCCCCCCCGCCAACTTGGAACCCGGTTTCCTTTCGAGGCCAACTGGACTGGGAGCCGGTCTCCGATCTAACCGCTGCCCCTACTCCAGTTCCAGCCCCGGGGGTGCCGTCTGAGCTTGCATTTCTACCTAGCTCCGGGGACTCTTGTGTAGCTTCCGAGGGAGGGATGGGGAGATGGTCTCTCGTGGTAATAGGGCCATTCCCACCCGAGGAAAGAAGCTCTGATGATTCCTCTTCCCTCCCCCACCCCCGTCCCTGTCCCCACCCTCTCCCCCTCTTTGTGTCCCCTAGAGCAAAGGGTTCAGCCTGATCTTGGGGGGGAGATGGGAGGGAGTAGTCTGCCGAAAGCCAGAGAAAGCCAGAGCCCGGCGCCCCTTCGGGGACACAACCTGGATCTATGCCAGACCAGTCGTTCAGGAGATGTTGCCGATTCCCCACCAACCCAGAGCAGAATAACAAGAGAGACTCCCCAGGACAGAGCTCAGGGACCAGCCCTGCACCCCCACCTTTTGTAAGAAAAGGACAGCAATGGGCAGAGAAAGCTGGCGTTCTTCCCGCCCCCCCCCCCCCAAGGAAATGTGTCCTCCCTCCAGCAGGCTCAGCCCTAAGGCCCTGATGATGAGTGGAGGGGGATGGGGGCAGGGCGTGGGCTCAGTCACGGGAGAAAATATTTGACTTTGGAGGGATCTGCCCAGCTGAAATTTCAGGACCCTGTGTGGCTTGGAGGTATGCCTGTGGCTTGGAAGCAGGTCCAGACAGGATCCCTTCAGGTTAATTCATCCAGGAGCCAAGTTTCCCTGGATCCTCCGGGCCACCCAGGCCTTTCTCAGGACCCAATCACCCTAAGTGCCAAGCCAGTAATTAGACTCTGAGAACTTTTCCAGAAAAAGCAGAGAGCTCAGTACCCTTGTATCTTGGAGATAATCCCATTTTGCACCCCCTCCCAACAGGGGAGATTGTCCCCTGTTACAGAAGGGAAAAGTGAGGTTGCTAATAGGGTGCTGGCCAGATTGTAAAGCCCTCATTAAATAGTAAGCTCCCTGAGGCTGGGGATCATGCCTTATACACCTTTTATTAACCACAAAGTACCAGCATAGGTCCTAAATCAATGTTAGTGGAATACATGAATGAAGGAATGAATGAATTTGTGGAGGAATGTGTGACAGAGGACTGGTTTTTAAGTCAGAGGATCTGAGTTTTATTCTTAGTTCTGTCACCACCTGTATGACCTCAAGCAAGTCGCTTTAATCTCCCTATGCCTCAGTTTCCCCATCTGCAAAATGAAAGGGGAGAAGTCAAATCAGATTATTTCTAAGGTCCCTTCCAGTTTTCAGTTGATGAGATGGTCTTCTGTTAATGAGAAGAAGCCAGGCAGCCTAGTTCCATACTGTAAATCAATTGGTGTCTGACACAAGTCTGAGAAACACAAGGGGGATGCGTGACCTCTCTAGCTTGTGATTTATCCAAAATAATAACAGCTGGCATTTATATAGCCCTTTGAGGTTTGCAAAATGCTTTTCTTCTGTTATCTTATTAAATCCTGACAATTGTCCTGTGAGGTAGGTACTGTTATTATCCCCACTTTATAGGTGGGAAAACTGAGGCTCGGGGAAATGAAGTAACTTGGTAGCCCAGGTCATGAAGGTAGTAAATAGCAGAGTGACTTGATGGGGACCAGATAGCTAGTAAGCATCTAAGCCGGAATTCAAATACAAAGCTTCCTGATTTCCAGTTCAAGAGAAGCCAGGCATCCAGGTACCCAGGCAGTCACTAGCAATTCTCTTTCATGCTGTCTTCTGATGGGAAGGTCTGTCCTCCTTGTAAGGGCGGGATGGTCTCTCAGGATGAGCTCTGTATTAGGTAAGGGTTTCCAGGGGCTCTGGCCATAGCTGCTCCTTGGACACAATCTGGGGGAGGGGAATGTTCTCTCCACCTTACCCCTAAATTCTCAGGAACATTCCTGGATTAGCTGAATTCTTAGATCCTTTGCAATTCTAACTCTCTCTCAGTCTACTCTCCTTAAGGTGACCAGCTTTGATCCTAACTTTCCAGTGCAACCTGGAGATGAATTGAAAAGGCTGAGAGGGTGGGGATTCACCTTGCTGCTGACAGGCACTGACTATCTTCTGAGCAGGGATAGGAAGGTGGGGAAACTCCCGGCTCTGCCCCTGAATTGTAACTTCCTTCTCAATAAAACCAGAAGACTCTTCCAGCTCCCCATTCAGTCAGTCTTTCATCCCAAGCTGTTCAGTTGGGTTGCAGCCCACAGTGGAAAGGGGCACAAGGTCAGACAGTGGGATCCGGAGGCTCCGGCAAGGGGGAAGTTCAAACTGGTAAAGAGCCTTCATTCTGGGGTAGCCCAGAGTCACACCTGGGTATGGTCAGAGAGGCTTGTTGGGAGAAGCCTTCGGGTTCAGAGATGAGGAGGCATAGCAGGGAATGAAGAGAGAAGGAAGAGAGACCTTGGCATAGTGAACACAACATCAGACTGACAGTAAGGACAGTTGGATTCTACATCCCAGCTCTGCCCATAACTAGCTATATACCCTTGGGCAAGACATTTCTAGCCCTCAGTTTCTCCATCTGGGAAATTAGGTGAAAGAATATCCTCCCTGATGCCTGACAGGGGTTATTTCCGGGACTGAAAGTCCGATATAAACATAAGATATCACTATCTTTGCTTCCCCACTCCAGTCCTTAGTTTTCTCATCTGTGAAATGGGAATAAGCATTTATATAGTACCGATTATGTGCTAGGCACTGTGCTAAGTGTTAAAAAAAAAAAACCCAAAACCCATATTATTTCATTTGATACTCACAACAACTCTGTAAGATGGATACTCCATTATAATGGCACCTTACTATTACAACAGGCTGCTGTGAAGGTAAAAATTAGTTAATATGTATAAATCACTTTCCAAACCTTAAATAGATCTGTGATGTCATTGGATGGGGACCTCCCAGGGGAGGAAACTCCCTCTACTGATGCAGGTTGGCACCTTCTTTGTAACTTAGTGACTTAGAGAGTTGCTAGGGCCACTGGGAGATTAGGGGACTTGTCCATGTTCACACAGTCAGTATGTGGCAGAGGAAGAACTTGTCTTTGTAACTTCAAGGCCTGTTCTTTATCCCCTAGGTCATAATGACTCTGCAAACCTTGGGTCTCTGTATAAGTACTAGCTGTTACTATGACTTCCCCATTCCAGCCCTCAGTTTCCCTATCTGTAAAATGACTATATGGCATCTAGGGATTCTTTTGACTCTCTCTACTGAGAAGCTTCTCTCCTCTTCTCCCCAGGGCCTCCTTGATCTAAAAGGGACCTCAGGCCTTGAATTTCACAAATGAGGAAATTGAGACCCAAGGAGGGTCTCAGGGATAAGCAACAGATGGGATTAGAATCTGGTTCCCCCAACCAGAGTCCTTTTCCCCCTATGCCAAATGCAAATACTCTTGAAGGACAGGAGAAAAGAATTTCCACTGAGTGAAAAAAAATAAAGAAAGACTGTACAGTCTTATGTTGAAATAAGGAAACTAGAGAGGAGGGTATTAATTGGCTCTTTTGAAAATAAGAGGAAAGAAAGAAAGAAAGAAGGAAAGAAGGAAGGAAGAAAAAAATAGAGGCTGGTCTGTGTCTTTTGCTGATGAATCATGGTCCCCTCTCCCTTTCCTCCACCTCCCCAAAGCCCGGTGATAAAAGTCCCTGGAATACAGCCTTCCTCAGCTTCCCCTATTATGCTCCATGGGCAATTGGAAGATTGCAGGAGAGAACTTGGGTACTCATCAGTAGGAATAGGGAAGGACCCAAGGGAGAATAGAATAGGTGTCACTCATGTGGCAGACTAGGTCTTTGAGTCTCCCCGCCCCTCTGTGTTCAGGGTGTCTGACTAAGGGAAGTGGGGGTGAGCAGACTTGGAACCTCCCCCAGATCCTAAAAGGAACCTTCCAATCCAGGAAATGGCCCCTCTGATCTGGGAAGGGCCCCAGCTGGGAGAGAGGGAAGGTGGAGTGGGGGAGAACCAGGGCTGCCACTTCAGTTCCGACTGGAGTAAAAGCTGTTGTCTTAGAGGGGAGCAGCAGGAAGCAGCCTGTGAGGATGTTTACATAGTAAACTCATTAACTTCCCAACAGATGGGGGAGGTCGGGGATGTGAGGGTCAGAGGTATCCAGGGTTCGGACCAGGAAAAGTGAGAGGGCGCTGAGTCTGGTCCGAGTGTCCTTCATCTCCCTCCTGCCTGTGCCTTCTGGGAAAATTAAAAGAGTAAGGGAGCACCCCGTCCCCATTACCAATGGAAAGTTTGGGGGACTTGATAAATCAGTGGGGCCTCCTCTTAAAATGTGGGTTCCTTTAACTCAGGGCTCCCATACAGGATGCCTGAAACCCTGCCTGAAGCCTTTACATACAAGATCAAAATCCTGAGGTTTCCCCTTGGGCTTGAGCCAAGGGAACTAGTACCCAAGATTTAGGATTTGGGTGCTGGGCTGTTTCTTGGCTTTGAATGCTACTTCCCCAGGTCCTAGGCCAAATAGGATGGTTTCCAAGAGCCACTGGAAACACCTGACTCTCGGGGGTCCATAGGCACTAAAACCTTTAGGACACACTTTTAGGATGTGTGGTCAAGTGGGAATAGCAATGAATTTGGTAGTCCAACTTGAGTTGGAATACTGGTTCTGCCATGTGCTAATTACCTGACCTTAGGCAAGATACAACTTGTCTGGGCCTCAGTTTCCTTCTCTGTAAAATAAATGAGGTAGACTAGATGGCCTGTGAGGTTCCTTCCAGCTCCAGATCAATTCTTTTTTTTTCCTTTGGCTTTTTAATTTTTTTGTTTTAATTAATTAATTAATTTTTATTAATTCTCTTATGATGCCACATAATGATTGATCTAGATTTGGGTTCATCTTGAGGCTGGGGAATGGAAAACATCTGACTTATGTAGAGCTTGATCTGTGACTCTGGTCTCTGTTAGCACTGAGCTCTAATCACTTAGCAATTGGACACAGCCTTCAGAGCTTCCAGCCCTTCCCCTTTTCTGTGACAATCTGAGGTACAGTCCACTTGAAAGTCCCTGCTTGAGAACAATCCGTGGGGTAGGGTAAGAGGCCTTTGGGGATGGTCCAAGACTTTCCAGAGAAGGTTGGCCTTCTCTAGATACAGAGTGAGGTCTTGGCTTTCAGTGTCCAAGTCAGGCTTGGGCTCCGACTTTGGAGGGAGCCCAGCAGAGAAACTGCCTGGTCCCATTGCTATGGGAAGGACCCTTTGGTTACCCGGGACAGACTGGGGCTCTTAGTCTCAGAGGGTCTGTATCTTCCTTCTCTGCCTTATTGAGACCAGATTTCTCTTTGTATTTCCACCTCAAACTGCAGCAGTGATACTCTGGGCCTGCAGTCTCAACCTGGAATGTCTGCACCACAGCAGTGGGAGCTGGCCAGGAGTAGAGAATTTATTTGACTAAGGGTCCCAATGCCCTAAAAAATGTTAGGGATCCACCTAGAATGTTTCTCTTCTCCTCCTGCACTTGACCCACCATGAGTCAGTAGCAGGGCACTCAGGCTGTGGGTGTGCAGGATCATGGGGGTGCTGCCTGCCTAACTCCTACCTGCATGGTGTCGGGCAGCATTGATGAATCACACTGGGTTTGGGGGTTGGAGGACCTGAGTTTGAAGTCTGGCTAATTGTATGACCTCAGAAAAACCATTTAACTTCTGAGGTGCCTGCTTCCTCAGAGGAGGGGACTGGATTAGATGGGGAAGGGCCCTTGCAGCCCTATACCCATTCTCCTAATGGTTTAAGATGCCCATAAGCTCTTATGAAGGAGAATCCTTAGAGATGGTCTCATGACATTAGCTCCAAGTTGCTGACCTTCCTTGGCTGTGAGCCAAGACTCCTGAAAGTCTGGGACTGCCCTGACCCTGTTCCTGCCCCCATCTGCATTCCAGGTACAGTCCAGACTTTGGCCCCAATACATTCAGCATTAGTCCATCCAGGGGAGCTCACCTAGGAGGCAGGGTGTTATAGTGGCAAGACTCTGAAGTCATAGAATCCTTAGATGCCATATAGTAATTTTTATAGATAGGGAAACTGAGGACTGGAGAGGGGAAGTCATAATAATAGCTAGCACTTACTTAGAGCCCTAAATTTGCAGAGTGTAGCTTTTATTGGCTTTTGTGAGTAGATATGCTGGGATGAGAAGCAGGGCCTGAGCTGGGCTGGGGTAAGTGGGGAAAGGAGAAGAAGAGAGTCAAGGAGGCTGGAAGGGCCTGCCAGGTGGAGTGTGGCCACAAGCTATGACATTCAGATAGAATGTGTCAAAGGAACATTATGTAAAGCCCTTTCTGTTCTTGGATTTCAAAGCCCTCAGTCCCCACTGCTTGGCCACAATTTCTATCCAATGGTGCTGACCTAGTAGCAAGGCCAAGTTCAGCATACCTGTCCAGGAGGCTACCTCAGTCGGGCAGTCCCAAGGCAAGGACCCTTTGGAAAGTTTTCCTGCTCTGGGAAGACAGCCTAGAAACTTCTGGGCTTGTCTTTGCAAGGTAGCCATGTGAGGGATAGAAAGAGGGATCTAGATAGGGAATTCCCCTCCCCAAAACAAAACAAAATAAATTCTGCCCTCCAGTGAATTGTTTGGGCTCTGACTGAGACAGAGATGCCAGCCTTGGAGAGACATTGTGTCCTCTGATATTCAGAATAACAGGGACTCTAGTTCACATGAAAGCACATTTGCATAAGGTTTTTAAGCTTGCAAAGTCCGTTTCTTAAGACCCTCTGTGGGGTAGGTAATACTGGGATTGTTAGCCCCACTTTAGAGAGAACTGAAGTCATTTCAAGAGTTTAAACAGTTAGAAAGTGTCTGAGGCAGGATTCAAACCCAGACCTTCCAATCCCAGAGCTAGAATTCTTTTTTTTTTTTAAGCAATCGGGGTTAAGTAACTTGCTCAAGGTTACACGACCAGTTATTTCTGGGTGTGGTGCTAAGTATCTGAGCCCGGATTTGATCCCCAGGTCATCCTGACACTGGAGCCAGTGCTCTTACTCACTGTGCTACCTGGCCACCCCAGGGCTAGAACTCTTAAGAAAACAAGTGTGAGTCAGTACTGACTTGGGAGTTAAAGGACTAAGATTAAAATCTCACCTCTGAGAAAGTAACTTTCTCACTCTGGGCCTCAGTTTTCCCATCTGTAAAATGGAGAGGTTAGAGTAGATGTCCTCTGAGGTCCCTGCCAGTCCTAGAAATTACACCATAGTGTGGCTATTTCTCCAAGGTCAGGGCTATGATCTGCTCAGCAACCCTTGCAGAACTTAAAAGACAAGGGGGCTCAGGCCCTGATATAAGCTTCCCCTCTATGGGGCCAACTGGAAGGAAGGGACCTCCCAGCCTCTGGACCTCACTGAGAAAAGCTGTCATCCCAGAAGTCAGGCTTGTTACCTGGGTTACCTTGGATGATTCCTTTGCCTCTCTGGGTCTCAGCTTCCCATAAAAGGTGGGGATTGGACTAGATGTGAGCTAAGGCTCCTCTTAGCCCTAATTTCTATACTTTTACAGTCTGATGTTTACTTCCCTTGGAAGGTTTTGAGGGTGATCAAATGATGTAGCCTCTGAGGAATGGGACAGTTGCTTTGCCAATTCCAGCCTTGGTCTCAGACCTTGGGGTTTCTATCATATATTGTATAATTATATCCCACTGTGATCCATGGTCAGCCCTTGGGGGGGGGGCGGGTCATAGAACCATAGATCCAGGTGGAAGGGTACTTGGAGACATCCTCTCCTCTGCCTTCTTGTGGAAGGGCCCCTGAGCTCAGGCTCTGGATCAGACCTTGACAGGGAAGAAAGCATCTCTAGACACATTATGAAAATAAAGGACCCAAACCTCAATGTGACCCTAGTTCCCCTCTCTCCCTCACCATCCACCCCATGCTTTCATTTGCCTTCCTATGCTGTGCCAAGAGCACAGTGTTCCCACCAGCTAGTCCCATCAAGAAAGATCAGAGTCGGGGCGGCTAGGTGGTGCAGTGAATAGAGCACTGGCCCTGGAGTCAGGAGGACCTGAGTTCAAATCCACCCTCAGACACTTAACATTTACTAGCCCTGTGACCTTGGGCAAGTCACTTAACCCCAACTGCTGAGCCTTCTCCCCTCCAAAAAGAAGCCATAAAAAAAAGAAAGAAAGATCAGAGTCAACTGAGGCACTGGGGGCCAGCCAGAGCAGTAGATGAGGCCAATTGCTCCTCCCTTTGAAAGCCATTCCCTCCTGTAAGGTTCAGGGAGGATTCAGGGGATGGGGCTGCTAAGTGGGGCATGGGGATGAGCCCCAGACTGAACAGCCCACTGATAGGAAAGCAGAGCCAGCCTTTCCCTCTGTGCCCACTCCCCAGCTTCCCTCTCTCTCCCGTGGTTCTGGCCTCTCTGCTGATGGAGCACAGAGAAATAGACTCATAGCTTCAGTACCACAACCTCTGTGGGAGAGGAAGGAGAACCAAGGGCCTCGAAGGCTCCCTTCCCCCTGCCACTCAGGTCCCAGGATTCAAACTTTTGATCCGAGCCAATCACAATCCTATGCAGAAACCCTGCACCGCTCGGGCCACCCAGCTGATGGGGAGGTGTTTCCTTGACCTGCTCATATCAGTCTCCCATCCAGGTTCCTCTGGCAGGGTCCAGGATCCTTAGGTTAGTAAAGAAGAGGCCCTTCTCTGCCCTCTGCTCCTTCCAAAGCCATAATTCTTCTTCCCAGAGCTGGAAATCAGTTCCACATTAGGGTAATCATATTAACTATCTTCTTTGGCCTTCACACACACACACACACACACACACACACACACACACACCCTCAGACTGTGCTCTCTGTCCCAGGCCCCACCCCTGCCCCTCACTTCAGGCTGCTTCCAAAGTGGTGTTCCCTGGCAGACAGGCCAGTTTTTGTTTTTCACTGTCCTTTCAGGGGCTGGGTGGGGGCTGTCCTGGAAAGGGAGAAGTCCTGTATAAGATTGGCTTTTTACTCAGGTCCTTTGCCAAAAAGAGATGAAAGAGAAAAGAAGTTGGGGGCGGGGTGGGGGGAGGGGAGGAACAAGCGTGTGAGGGACTGGAGAAGAATGGAAGATGATGGAGGTAGAGTTCTGTACTCAGCACATTCCTGAGACATCTGGCCCAGCTGGAAGGGCCCCAGCTGGAGGGGCTCGCCGGCTTCTCTGCTCTGTGATGTCAAGCTCAGCTCTCAGTTCCCCTGGCCTGGGGTCTGCTCTTGGTCCGGGCACCTGGGCCTTCACACCACATGGTCCTTCCAGGCTCCAGTCAAGGAGAGGACAGGGGGAAAGCTGCCCGGGGAGCACTCTCCAGCCTGGTTGGGAGAAGGGAGTGGCTTACAGGACAGGGTGACCCCATGAGCAGATGTGGTTTTTTGTGGAGGCAGGCAGGGGAGTGGGGGAAGGGGAGACCAGGAAGAAGCAAGCAATTGCTTGAGCCCCTGAAACACGTTCTCTGGGGGTTACCATACGGGTAATAAGATCTTAGCCACAGAGCTGGAAGGGACATCACAGTCCATCATCTCCAATCCTTTCCTTTTGCAGATAAGGAAACTGAGTCCAAGAAGGGCTAAGTGATTGCCCAGGGGCTCAGAGCCGGTGAGCATCTGAGACCAGATTTGGATTCATGTCTTACTGATTCCATTTCATGTCACCCCTCTAAATGGTCCTGCCTGGTGGGGCAAGGGAGGGAATAGTCCTGCCTTGGGTGGGTCCCAGGCCCCAGCTCCTAGACTGCCCTCCAGAGCCTCTCAATTCCATATCTCTATGCTAAGAGATCAAACTCTGGCCAATCCAAGGCAGAAGGGCTCTTGACCAGGGTTCTAGGCTCTACAGCATTACAACAAAGAAGGAGTGGGGGCAGAGGCTAGAATGGGGTCTTCTCTCCTTGCCCCCCCCCACTTTATGTTCCTCAGACCTTAAGGAGAGAAAGCAAGGCCAGACCAGCCAGGATTCAGGGCCCATCCCCAGGAGCCCCAGCTCTCACACCTCCCCCAGGGGTGAGCCACCAAAATAGACCAGCTCCCCAGCACACGGCTTCTTCCAAAAATAAAACCTGAGGAAAACTCAAACAGGGCCACTGACCTCTCTGGAAGCAAGAATGGATTGCTCGCCGAGGGGAGGGAAGAGGCCAAGGGAATTCCAGCCAGAACCCTGGAGCCCAGCCTGTCGGTTGCAACCCAATGAGATCCTTCCAGCTGGCCCTGAGCCCAGGGGAACAGCAACCCAGATCCCTGAGTGCTGCTAAAACTCCATTCACACCCTCTCTAAGGCAGTTGGACCCAGGGTGAACAGAGATAGGGCCCCAGGGAGCTGAGTGCAGGAGGCAGAAGAAGCTGCAGCCGACCAGGATGAGGTGGAGAGAGAGGAGAGGGCAGCCTGGGGCAAGAGGGACCAGAAGAGGCAGCTCAGCAAGCCTGGGGGAGGATATGGGAGAGAGGGAAACAGACCAGACGGGATGGATGAAAGCCCTGTTCAATCCCTAGTCAGGCTGGATGTGAGCAAGGAATAGGGGGCAGAAATCCCCAGGAGCCAAAGCTACCAACCCAGCCTTCGAAGGCCCCACCATCTGGCCTCCATCTTTCTCCACCTGAAAATGTGTCCAAAATGTAACCTTGATGCCCCTTCACTACCCTGGCATAAACAATGCTGCCCACCTCATGGAACTGGCCTAACTTAGATGACATAAAACCTTTTGTCACTTCACATGGAAGGAAACTGAGGGATACCTATTATCAGAAAGCCTTTCCTAGTTACTATGACCTTGGGATACAATCAGCTGAAAATGTAGTAGACCTGAACAAGAATCTTCTATGTAATTAATACTAATAAGAATGCACTTTGAAGTTAGCAAAACACTCAACATTGTCTCACTAAAGCCTCGCTGCAACCCTGGTGGGTGGGTATTGTGATCATTCCCATTTTACAGAGGGGGAAAGTGAAGGTCAGAGAGAAGACCCATGATCACACAGGTGGGATTTAACCTCTCAGGTCTTGGTGGCTTCAATTATGAACTGTAAATACTACATCAGACCAACATTTGGCATTTCTTTGTAGCCCCAGCCCTTAGCAGAGAGCACTTAGCACAGTAGGTGCTGAATAAATGCTTTGTTGATTGACTGACCAACATACCCAACAAACCTGAGAGACGCCACTTGATCCATACCAGTTTCATATGGTTAATGTGGGAATTTTCTTTGCCCACTGCATATTTTTTAACAAGGGGGCTGGTCTTTCTTTTTCTTTTCAAGAACAGGAGAAGGTGGGTGGGAGAAAAAAATGAATGATTGTTAACTGAAAAAGAAAAATGAAATAAAATTTTCATTAAAAATAGCCCATCCAACAAGCATGGTCTGCCTTTGCCTGAAGGCCCCTAGTAAGAGAGAGAGAGAGCTCATTGCCTCCTAAGGCATCGGTCCCGTCGTTCCACTGTGGCCATGAGGAAGTTTTTCCTTACATCGAGCCTAAACCAGCCTCTCTGAAGCTTCCGTCCGTCGCTCCTCCTTAGTGACCTGGCCTCAACTCTGTTGGGGAAGCATTGCTGCCAAGGCTCACCTAGTCTGCTCTCTGGGATGTCTGTGGAAAGAGGAGGGCCGCTTGGCTGTCCAGGGTCAGGCTGGGGGGATCTGGCTTCACCCACCCAAGACACGGGGCCAAAGAAGCAGACAGAGAGAGAAATAGGACCTCAGAATGCAAGTGGACAAGCATGTACTTAAATAGGCCAAGGCCATGTTGGGGAAACAGCCCCTTCCCAGGCTGGGGGCCAGAAGGGAAGGGCTTTAGGTAGCCCTTATAATTGGCAGGACCTGAACAACCATCTAATCCAAGAACATTACAGGAAGAGAAACTGAGGCCCAGAGAACAGAAGTGGTTTGTCTAAAATTACACAGGGAGGAAGGTTCAAACCCAGCTCCTCTGGCCCAAGACCCTGTGTACCCCTCACCTCCTTCATACTCAGGCCAAGGTCTGGTTCCCTACCAGAACTCCTCCCTGAAATCTGGCTCTCTGGATTCTCAAGCAGGCCCACTCTGGGGGGTAACTGGAGGGCCCTTTTAAAGGGAGAGCAACTTAGCATCTCCTTGAATTAGTGAGTCTGGGAAAGTGGCACGTATGTTCAGGGTAGGAGATTGCTGTGAAGAGAGTGGTCTCCTTCCCCTAAGTCAACTCAGCAACAAATATTTCTTAAAGACTTGCTATGTGACAGGAACCATGGTGAGCAAAAGAGCTAGGGTCAGGAGATCTGGGTTCAAATCCTAACTGCCACTCACTACCTTTTTTCCTCATAGATTTAGAGCTGAGGGAGGCTAGTTCAGCCTCATTTTACAGTTGAAGAAACAGAAGCCTAGAGACATGAACTGACTTGCCCAGAGTCACACAGCTAAGTTTCTGAGGCAGGATTCACGCTCAGGTCTTTCTGGCTCCAAGTCCAACACATTAGCCACAACACCACATCTTGGGGCCCTTCTCTTGGATGAATATCCTCATTTATAAACTCAGAAGTTGGAATAGGTGATCTTAAAAGTCCTCGCAGCTCCAAACCTGGGATCCTGTGACTTCCATAATAGTACTAATGACTAAAATTTATTTATGCAGAGCAGAGTGGTATATAGGAGTGTATGCATATACATATATAGTGCTTTGCAAACATAAAAACAAAGCTCTGTAGATATATCACTATATAGAGAATACTTTGCAAATTTTAAATATATGTAGACATATATGCACATATAATGCTTTGCAAACTTTAAATATATTTATGTATATATGATGCTTTGCAAACTTTCAATATATTTACATATAATGTGTTGAAAACTTTAAATGTACATGCACATATATGTATGTATATATAGTGCTTTGCAAGCAGAAAAGCAGAGCTTTATACATATCACCATATAGAGAATACTTTGCAAATTTTTAATATAGTCATATATGTATATATAATGCTTTGCAAACTTTAAATATATTTTTGTGTATATATGATGTATTGCAAACTTTAAATATATATGCACATGTATGTATGTATGTATGTATGTACGGTGCTTTGCAAACAGAAAAGCAAAGATATATACATATCACCATACAGAGAATACTTTGCAAATTTTAAATATATGTAGACATATGTATATAAAATGCTTTGCAAATTTTAAATATATTTATGTACATATGTATGTATATGTTATGCATGGCAAACTTTAAATATATGCACATATACGTATGTGTATATAATGCTTTGCAAACAGAAAAGCAGTTATATACATATCACCATACAGAGAATACTTTGCAAAATTTAATATATGTTTCTGTATATATACATCTATACATACATACATTGGTGTGTATATACATGCATGCATACATACATACATACACATATACTATCTTATTTGAACCTCACAGCATTCTTGTGAGGTATTACCAATCCATTTTTCAGATGAGGAGACTGAGACTCAGAAAGGCTAAGTGACCCGCCCTGAGACACCCACTACAGCAGGTGTGTGCCCATTGCATGATGCTTACCCACTCTCTTCACCCCTGCCCAGGTTGGCACATGGGCCCTACAGTACCCTGATTGAAGTGAGAGGACTTGCCTCCAGGGGCATTCTGATCTTCTTCATTGGAGACTGGCACACAAACCTTTAGCATGCCAGCAGGCCCTGCGCTTTGCTATTATGGGAACCAGTGCCAGTTCTGGTGTCGTCAGCCTATGCCAGTTACAGCTAATCCCAGCCTGGGGCAGTGCCCCATGCCATTGGCCTCCTTCAACTCAGACAGGGCTTGGCTTCCCAGTTGGACAACAGCCGCCCAGTCTGATGGTTGATGCCCGAGGGAGGAGCCCAGGTCTGGATGGGACAGAGCACCAGCTTCCCAAAGTAGACACCTTGGAGGTGGGAGTGGGCCAGGAGGGAGGGATTGCTGGAGAACCAAGGAAGTGGCAAAGGATTATGGCTCATGTGGATAGCCCTGATTCTTGAAGTGGGGGGAGAGGACCAGGTGGACACAATCAGTGTCCCCTCTTTCTTTTTTTTTTTATTTTTTTTAAAGCAATGGGGTTAAGTAACTTGCTCAAGGTTATACGGCCAGTTATTTTTGTGTGGATGCTGAGTATCTGAGACCGGAACTGATCCCAGGTCTCTTGACGCTGGGGCCAGTGCTCCTACTCACTGTACCACCTGGCCCCCGTAGTGTCCCCTCTTCCTCCAGGTGGGTGGGAACAGCACAGGGACATTCAATGGAGGGATTGGTATCGGGGCTTGGGGTTGGAATCCTAGCTTGTGACAGTGGACGAGCCACTTCCCCTTTCTAGGCCTCAGTTTCCTCATTTGTAAAAATAGGGATACTGGCTTCTAGGGTCCCTTCCAACTCTAAATCTATGCTCTGATGACTGGCCAGTTCGTAAAAGACCCTTCCAGTTCAAACATTGTATCGAATGACTTTGGGTCCAAAAGAAGGAGCTTGGGTCCAGTTGCCTTTTTCTTTCACAGACTGAAACCACGAGGGAGAAAAAAGGCTTTAGAAAACCATCTTAAAAAAACCACTCTCTACCACCCCACCCACCCAATCCTCTTTACCACCCAGGCTTGGCTCCTTCCCCAGGGTCTTGCACCCCATGCAGTGAGTAGGCAGGGCATACAAGAAGCCCTTAACTCTGAGTTACATGACATTGCAATCCCAGACACATGGCTTGGTGTGGTTGGCAGTGTGAGTGTGTGTATGTGAGTGTGTGTGTGTGTGTGTGTGCCTAGAAATTTCTGCTTATTCAGTCAGCTGGGCTCTGTGGTGGGAACTTTGGTAGGGGGAAAATATGAAACCTCTTCATCTGCTTCTCATGGGACTGGGGAGGGCAGGAGAGGGATGAGTGAGTCTGAGGTTGGAATCATCCCCCTCCCCCACAACCCTTATTCTGGGTCAGGAAGTCTCCTCAGGGCCCAAGATGGAAGTGGAGGGGAGACCAGAAGGAGGGCTCAGCCAGGGCGGGTGTGCTGAGGCATCTTGGTCCACATTTAGGGCCTGATTCCTTCCTCCTGAGGAAGGGTGCCAGGCCTCCTGTGCCAAGGCTCCAGGGATGGGGCTTTGGGATTGAGCCGACCCTACTCTCTCCAGAAATCAGAGAGTCCTGGGTTGTTGCAGAAGCTAGTGACCCAGATGGAAGGAAGGTACCAACAGGAGCCCCAGAAAGTTATGGGGCCCAGAAAGATGTAAGTAAACAGGCAAAGGGGACCTGGGGTCCCTAAATCTGGCAGCTTAGATTTGAACCCAGAGCCCCTGACTCTGAATCTCCCTAAATGGTGCTGGCCCTGTGCATTACACATTTGGGGAAGCACTGGATTGGAGTGAGGAGTCCTGGGTTTGAATCTCAGCTCTGATACTTACATATTCCCCCTGCATTCTCTTCCAGCTCTAAATGTTATGATCCCAGTTATGGGGCTAGTATTGTGGCATACATAGAGCACTGGACTGGAGTCCAGAAAACCTGGATTCAAATCCTGCCTCAGATCCTTACTGGAAGCCCAAGCAAACTATCTCACCACTATCTGCCTCAGTTTGCCCATAAAATGTAATGTAAAATGGGGATGATACTCTTTAGGGCTCCAATGAGATAATAATACCAGAATAACTTGCAAACTGAAAATATACTAAGGTTGGTTGTGATGATAATGATGATAATGTTCTCCTATAATCAGGGAAACTTCACCTCTGTATCTTCCCATGTATCTCCAGGACCTTTCCTTCACTCTACCCTATGACTGTTCCCAGGCCTGAGGTCTTGATCATCAACCAAGAGAGTGGTTAGTTTTTGCAGCATCCTTTGAGGGCCCCTGGACCATGACCAAACTATTAGGGTTCAACTAAATGCCCAGAGTCCAAACATCGTGGTTTAGTGAAAAAGATTCCTGGGCTTGGAGTCAGGGAGCCTTGGTTTAAATCCTGATTCCCCCCACTTACTGGCTAGGTGACTGTAGCAAGTCACTCCCCCCACCCCAGGCCTCACTTTCCTTATCTGTAAAATGAAGGGGTTTGACTCAGTGGCTTCTGAAGTTCCCTTCCATTTTCATGACCTTATCGTCCAGCCCAGCTAGCTCTCCCAGCTGCCTTCCCCTAAAGACATAGTGATTCAGACCAGTGGCCCTTCAGACCCAGGAATGAAACAACATTCGGTGACCAAGCGGCAAGTAACTTCCCAGGAATGTACCTCTCCCCCAGAATCCCTGTGGGAAGCTTCAGGCTGGGGGCCTTAGCTGGGAGAGAGGGGGAGAGGTTGGGGGAAGATGGGGAGAGGGTGAGCAAGCTTGTCTCCCATCCATCTCTCCCTTGAAAAGAATTTCCTAGAGCTGGGATTTCCCTCCTCTGTCTGGATCTCTTCTATCTCCTCCCTGGGGGATGGGAGTAGACAGTAAATTTTCCCCAATGGATACTGGGGAAAATGGGAGGGGGTGGGGAAGATTCCAAGCAAGGAGAAGTTGATGGAGGCTGGCGGAGAGTCCCGTAGCAGGACTCTTTGTGGGAAGGGTTTTCAGCCCAGGGTAGAAGACATCGAGGAGCGATCCCCCCTCCCAGCACGATAGCTGGAAGCTGGAGAAGCTGGTATCCTTCTTTCTCGGGTGGAGGAGGGGTCCTCCCCTCGGTCCTGCGGGGCTCTTGTCCCAATGCCCACCCTATCGTGGAAGGTCTCAGTCCTCTCTGAAGCACTGGGGAGTGACAGCGGGCTTGAGAAATAGACTTGATGAGTTCATTCCTGGAAGGGAAGGGAATGTCTCTTGAAATACTAAGCTCTCAGTGCTCCGGTTCCTTCATCTGTTTAAAAAGGGGGGGGGCGATTGGGGGTGATTGGAATAGATGGTTTCTGAGCCTCTCTCCCGCTTGAGACATCCTTGACCCTAAGATTCCTTCCAGTGTTGACATTTCATATTCTAAGGTCCCTCCGAGGCCTGACCCTACTCCGTTAGTCTCCCCTCTTTCTGCTAGAAGAGGGGGCCAAGAGTAATAAAAGCTTCATGAATGTCTAGCGTCACGAGGCCCCTTAAGAAGATGGCTGCCCCTTAATTTCAAAAGGCCTGTACTGTTCTGAGTCCCCCAAGTCTGGTTGCAATGGGGGTGGGGGGAGCCAGGACAATTCCCGGCCCATTCTTCCGCTGGGGAAGCTAAGTCCCAGGGAAGCTTGACCCAGGAGACCCAGGGAGGAGCCTCTCTGCCCCGGAGCCCCGGCTCCAGCTATCGCTTTTGCCGGGGCGTCTCGGGCAGCCTAGGGCCCGGGCCCGGGGGTCGCGCCATCCCGCATCCCTGCGCCGGGCCGTCGGGGGCTGCAGCTCCTCCGTCCTAACCCTGCACTCCTCGCGAGCCCCATCCCGCTCCCTGGGCAGGCTCAGCAGTTGGCTCCTCTCGCTGCTTCTTCCCATTGGCTGCAGGCCTCAGGGAGCCGACCAATGGGCGGGCGGCATTCTCCCGGAGGGGAGAGGGAGGATGGCTGTGGACCGCTAGGCTGGGAGATGGGGGGGAGGCTCCTTTCTTAACCCTGTGTGGGCCGCCGAACTGCGGGCGGGGCCGAGGCTTTCCCGGAGCTCAGGACGTAGGAATGGGCCAGTGTAGGCGGCGAGGATAGTGAGGACGTCCCCAGGAACCCTCCTGGGGAGAACCCAGAGGCAGCATCATGCTGCTTGAATGAATGCCTCCAAGGCATCTGACGTTCGTAAGGCGTTAGAGGCGTGGCCCTGTATCTTCAGTAGGCTTACCTTAGACCACATGGGCAAAAGAGGCAAAATAAAAAGCGTGCCCAAGTCCATACTTTCTCCGCATCTCCTCCCCCCTTTGTGGGGTAGGGGATGGGAGAGGAGGAGACGCTCAGCCTGACCTTAGGTGAGGGGCGACTTTTTAAGGTCACCTGTTCCTTCCTCGGGGCAGGAGGACTAAATTGTAGGCTTAAGGTCAGAGACGCTAGGACCACCTTCCAACCTCCTCCCCTTATGGAGAAGGTTGGTAAGAAAGGAAATCACTTGGCCAGGGTGACCCAGGGATTTGAACTTAGACCACCCTTTTCCCTCCCCCCCCCCCCAAGGCTGACACCGGCGGTGAGGAGGGCTGTGAGCCCAGGACACCCGCGGCTCGTTCCTATCTGGGAGGGCAGACCAAGCAGCTGCTGCACATGTCACAGCTGGAAGGAAGATTTATGTTGGCACATCTGTAGGAAAAATATTTAAAGAGAAGGGGAGAACAATTCTAACGTTTCCCGTCTGTTTTCCCGTACCTCCAGTTCTCCACCTCCCACCCTGGAGGACCCTGAGACTCCTGGACACCCATCTTGCAAACCCAGGGCCTTTTATTTGGGTCGGCAAGAGGCAACCGAAGGGTCAGGGTCAGACCCAGAGCTCTGATCTGAGTGGGAGGAACGAACTCTTTCCCCACTCCCTGAAGGGGCTGCTATCTGGATAGGAGAGGATCTTTACTTAGATGGATGGAGAAAGGGGCTGGGAGAAGCTGAGGGAGGGAGATCAGAGTAAGGAGTTGTCCCTCAGCTTTGGAGCTGAAGGGGAGGAAAGGAAAGAACCCTGTGGACCCGCTCTGGGCTCTGAGTGCCTAAAAGCTTAGAATGCTCCAGTTGGAAGGAGACTTGGGCATGTGATTGGGTGGGCGGGCCTCGAGCTAGAGAATGTGGACCTGACCAATGAACACCCCCCTCCCCAGTTTAATCTGTTGGGGAGGGAAAGGGGAGGTGGAGATGGCCATCTGATGAGATCATAAAATCATAGGCTCTGAGCTGGAAGGTACCTCAGACGCCATCTAGGCCACCACCACCACGACCATTTGACAGATGAGGAAACTGAGGCTTCAAGAGGAGACAACTCATCCAGAGTCACAGGTAGTAACTGGAAGAGCCAGGACTCAGCCCAGGTCCTCTAACGAGGTCTCTCCTGTTTTCTCCCATACTACTGACATTCTTCTGGGTCTCCCCTTTAACCCTTTAGGCCCCAGTCCACCCACCCGTTCCCCCCATTTTACACAGGAGAAAACTGAATCCCAGGGAAGAGAAGTGATTTTTCTCTTACCCAACATGGGGTAATTGATGGCAGAGCCAGGGCTGGAATCCAGGTGGCTTCTGGTTCTGTGCTCAATCTTACCACAATTCAAGTCAAGTCAAATCAATTCTTGGTGGTGTCTCTAACTGGGATCCAGCCAGGTGCTGGGAATGCCAAAATTAAAGATGACCTGGGTTCTGTCCTCAGGGAGCTAACAGTCTCATGCCCTGGATGCTTTGGGAAAAGACCTGTGTGCAAATTCTGGCTTTGACACTTACCTGCCCATGTGGCCTTGGCCAAGTCACTCTCTCAGCCTCAGTATCTTCATCTTTAAAATGTAGAGATTAGCCTACATGACTTCTAAGACCCCTTGCAGCCATAGATCTAGAATCCTATGAAAAAATTCGGGGAGACCCTCTGTTGAGGGACCCTGGTGAAGAAAATCAACAAGCTTTTATTGAGCATTTAGAATGACGATGATGATGGTGGTGGTGGTGATGATGATGATGATAAACTGCCATTCTGATGGTGCCTGTGCTAAGTGCTTTACAAATAGCATCTTTTTGTCCTCATGACACCCTGGGAGGTGGATGCTATTATGATCCCCATTTTACAGATAAGGAAACTGGAGAAAGACAAAAGTGAAAACCTCTGCCCTTAAGGAGATTACATTGTGTTCCAGAGACACATGGAGGTGTACATATATATACAGAGAGAGAGAACAAAGGGAAGTTAATTTGATATAGCAATTTACAAATATCTCATTTGAGACAATGCAGTAGGTACATTATCTCTCTTCTACAGTTGAGGAAACTGAGGCAGACAGCAGTTAAGTGACTTGACCAAGGTCACACAGTTAGCAAAGTGTCTGTAGCTAGGTTTGAACTCAGGTCTTCCTGGCTCCTGGTCCAGGACTCTATCCACTTAGCTGAAGAGATCAAGTGACTAGTTCCAAGTCTGGCTCCATCACTGCATCCTGCTGCATCTCACTGGTAGGGCCTCTCCAAAGGCAGGGTGATGTATGGCCTGAGGTTCCCAGCACACCAGTGCTGAGATCAGGCCAGACTCTTAGAGGGAATTGGGGCTGTGGAGTGAAGGGAATTGTGGGGAGGAAGGAGGGAGTGGAACAGCTCTCTAAGCTCCTAGGGAGCCCCCAAAAGAGGAGCAAAGACCATCACACCCCAGCCAAGGAAAAAGAGTGTCTCCCATCACTAGCAGTGCTCGTGCCCCTTGGCTGCCCCCTCCTCATCAAGGAATCCTCCTTTCAAAACTCGGGAAGTGGAGCTCTCGGCTGGATTTTGGCTGCTGTAGCCAGTGGGGGAGGAGGAGAAAAGGAAGGGAGAAGAAGGGGGAGCCAGAGAGGGGATGGGGCCAACATTGAGCCCCGGTCCGAAGGCCCCCTCCTAGAGATGTTTCCCTGGAACTGAGGCCCTAGGGGACCTGGCCCCCAACACTGGGGAAAAGGCCCTCTCAGGCCTGGGAGGGTGGGAGTGGGGAGCCTAACTGGCAAGCCCTTATCTCCTGAGAAGAAGCTGCTGGAGGAATACCTTAACATCTGACTCACCAGCCTTCTATCCGCTCCCTCCCCTCCCCAATCCCAGGCTTAGCCTGATAAGGGAGATCCAGGAGGGAAATTGGGTAAGAAACTCCAGCTAGGGGCTGTGAGTGAGACTGGGGGCTACTCTGAGAGTATAGACAGCATGGCTGCATCCACAGTCCAAATGCAAAAAGGGGATGAGCTCTGGGGTTAGGGGAAGAGGCGCATACAGTGTGTGAACAGATGTCACCGTTACTCAGATGAAAACATTCCCACATGTTTCTAGGCAGAGGGCAGAAATGAAAATCCGGGCTTCTCCAGGGAGCCCCTGACCTCCTCCTCCTGCTGCCTTCACCCTCTCCTTTCCAGGGGCTACTTGGATGAGAGTTATACCTCTAACCACCAACCCCCAGAGCAGGGAATTAATTTCTGGGATTGTGGGGTGCACACTAAGAACATTAATAGGAGGTCACAGCAAGGTCACAGGGCTGGGATTGGAGAGATCTGCATTCCAATTGTTGAAGCAGCTGGTTCTGTATCTTTGAATAAGTGACCTGACCTTTCAGGGCCTTGGTTTCCTCATCTGTCAAATGGGAATTCCTGTAAAGATCATAAGGGTGATGAAAGTAACTTGAGAAATCAAAGGGGATTACTGGGAGAGACGTGGCTAGACAGCCATTGGTCAGAAAAAGATCTGGGGATTTTAGTAGACCACAAACTCAGTATGTCAATATAGGGAAATGGTAGCCATGAAAACCAATGGGATCCTGGTCACATTAAGAGAGGCAGAACTTCAGGAGTAAAGAAATTAGTCTTGCTCTGCTCTGCCTTTGTCTGATCACAATTCTGGGTGCTCAAGATAGAAAAACTGTGATGGTTTGGGAGAGCATTCAAAGGAGAGCCAACTAGAATCAGGAAAGGTCTCAAGGTTGAGCCATAATCAGGATTGAGCAAAGAACCAGGAGTGTTAATCCTGGAGAAGACTTCAGTGAAATAAAACAGCCATTCTCAGGTATCTGAAGGGAAGTTATGGGGAAAAGGGTTGAGCTCTGTTCTGTTCAGCCCTAGAAGGCAGAATCGGAAGCATGAGGGGAGACTACAAAGAGTCAGGCTTGGGCAAGGTGGACTTTTTAGCAACTAGAGCTGTTCGAGAGTAGAAGAAAATAGTAAGATTCTCCTCCCTGGAGATCTTCGGGCAGAGGCTGGCTGACCACTCCTCAGATATGTTGTAAAGGGGCTACTTCTTCAGATACAGGTCAGGTGCGACAGCCATTGAGCTCCCTTCTGATTTTCAAATTCTGTGATTCTGATTTTGTAGTTCCTCTATAGTTGTGGCTGCTGGGGAGGGAGCCTCGTAGTGCCTGGCCAGACTCAGGACAGTCATGACTAAGGAATCCCTTGGCCTGGCTCTCTGGCTTAGGAGTTGTAGCCCAACTACAGTTACAGGGTGTTCTGGGGTTTTGGATCTCTGTGATCTGGTAGAACCAATTGAAGGGACTGGGGATGTTTAGCATGAAGAAGAGAAGACTGGGGGGAAGGGAGGGAATATGGCAGCTGCCTTTGAGTATCTGAAAGACTGACCAGTGGGAGAAGGATTGGGCATGTCCAATTTGATAGAGAAGAATGATGAATAAAGAACTAAGCCATATTTCAGTTCAGCATTAGCCAGAACTTCATTATAATTGTTCATAATGGAGCTTAGAGTCAGCCGGTTGCTCAGTGGATAGCGCACTAGGCCTGTTGTCAGAAGACCTGAGTTCAAGTCCAGCCACAGACACTTCCTATCTGTGTGACCCTGGGCAATTCCTGTTTGCCTCAGTTTCTTCATCTGCAAAATGAGCTGGAGAAGGAAATGGCAAACAACTCCAGTGTCTTTGCCAAGAAAACCCCAAATGGGGTCACCAAGAGTCAGACTCCACCTGGAATGGGCTATCTTGTGATGACATGGGCTTCCTATCACTACAAGTCTGGGTGACTACTCACAAGAAGGCTGTTGAAAGGATTCTTTATTCTGATCTAATGCCGACTGAGGTCATGGCATCATAGTCCTGAAGCTAGAAGTGCCTAGGAAGTCATGTAGTCCAAACTTTCATTTTACAGATAAGGAAACTGAGGCTCAGAGAGGTCAAGTGAATTCTCCACAGTCACAGTGGCAATAAGTAGCAGAACCAGGATTCAAAACTGGGACCTCCAACCCCAATAATACCCTTTACTGGTTTGCAGAACATCAGACAAGATTTAGAGTCTAGTCTCCTCATCAGCAAAACAGGGACACCTTCAGCAGGCAATAAAAAAATGTTAATTATTAGTGCCATTCTCCCTTCAGCTACCATCAGGAGTCTCTGCCTGCATGCATAAACTGCATGTATTATTTACCCTCTCAGGAGGGAGGAAGGGAGGAATAGAATTTGGAACTCAAAACTTAAAAAAGAAGAATGTTAAAAATTGGTTTTATGTGTAATTGGGGAAGAATAAAATATAATTAAAAAAAGAAGTCTCCTTATGCTTCTTTCTGTTATTATATCAGCTTCTCACATATCAAAAAGATGGGGCCAAGGGGGGTGGGGGGGGGGTAGAGGACCGTTCAACAGGACCTTGGCTTCTCATCTAGTAGATAAGACTTTCCATGAGTAATAATCACAGAATCTCAGAATTGGAAGACATCTCAGAGAGACCCTAGTCCATTCCTTTCCTCATGAAGCAAACTTGACAAGTAGCTCTGCATCAGACTTTGCTTCAAGGCTGCTAGTAGCAACTAAGAAGGTGTTCACCATTAGGGAATGACTGAACAAGTTATGTTCATGGTATATGAATGGGGTGGAATACTATTGTTCTGTAAGAGATGATGAAAGAGATGGTTTTAGAGAAACACAAGAAGATTTTGTATGATTTGAAGCAGAGTGAGGTGAATAGAACCAGGGGAACATTTTATGTAATAACAACAATATTATATACAACTTTGACAGTCTTAAAAACTTTGATCAGCGCAATGACCAACTATGATTCCGAAGGACTTAAGATGAAACATCCACCCAACTCCACATAGATGATGGAGACATAATTTTGTGGACAAGGCCATTGGTAGAATTTTGTTTGCTTGACTATAGCTTGTAATGGAGTTTGTTTTTCCTAATGGAGGAGAGGGAAGTGGGAGGGAAAGAGGGGAGATTTTCATTGATTGAGAAAAATAAGATTAAATTAAAAAAAAAAAAAGATCACAAGTGAATGAGAACCCAAGATCTCCCAAGGCAATCCATTCTGCTTTTGTATAACTCTAAGTGTTAAAAAGTCTTTTTTCCTGAGCCAAAATTTGCTACCTGTTACTACTAATTCTGCTCTCTTGGGTCAAGCAGAATAAATTTTGAAATGTTCCAATGTTCCATATTCCTTCAAATTTCAAACAGCTATCATGTCCAATTTCCTTCCAGTCTTCTCCATGATCAACACCCCCAGTTCTTTCAATCTTCATAAGGCATGATCTCCAGGGTCATTCCCAATCTTTATTGTCCTTTTCTGGACTTTTTTCAGCTTATCAACTTTTCTAATATTCAATGCTTAGAACTAAACATAATATTCCATGTGTGATCAGGCCAGGCAGACTAAAGTGGAGCCTTCATCTCCCTAGTCCTCAAGATGATGCATATCAATGTAACCAAATGTCACTATATCAGCTTTCTTGCCAGCTTTATCAGACTATTAATTGATAATGAACTTGAAGTTCACTAAAACCCAGAAATATTTTCCATCTGAACTGCTGTCTAGCCATGTTTCCCTTATCCTGTACTACTAAAATTGATCCTTTGCACCCAGGTGTTGGACTTTACATTTAAACTTATTCAATTTCATTTTATTCATTTCCACCCAATATTTTCACCTAGTTGTTGCGGTTGTTCAGTCATATTTGTCTCTTCATGAACCCATTTGGGGTTTTCTTAGCAAAGATACTGGACCTTCTCCAGGTCATTTTACAGATGAGGAAACTGAGGCAAACAGGGTTAAGTGACTTGCCCAAGGTCACACAGCTAGTCCATGTCTGAGGCCAAATTTCTACTCATGAAGATGAGTCTTCCTGACTCCAGGCCTAGTGTTCTAGCCACTGCACCACCTAGCTGCCCCTCTTACTTATAGGAATCTCTTTGGATCTTGACTCTACCCTCCAATGAATTGTTTATCTATCCCAACCTTGTGTTATCTGAAAGTGTGATAATCATTCCATTAATTAGCCCGAGGCCATACAGAGAACCTGGTCTAGGCACCATATTACAATAGAGGCCTTGGCTCCCTGAACAAATTTTGCACTGAGACTTGTCTGTTTCTCTCCTTTCCCCCATCACTCCTGAATTTGTATCATACCTGTCTATAGGCCTGTCATATCCTCTCTCTCCCATTACGGTCCTTGAGGCAAGGGGACCATAAATCGCTACATCCTTTATAAAAGCACACATTTTTCACCTGTGTATCCCCAAGAACCTGGGCCATAGCAGGAACTGAATTGACTTGAATAGTTGCTTGGACAAAACCTAGCAGACAATGACCTTCTGTCTTCTTTTCCCCTTCCTCCCTCTGCCAGCACTTCCCAGAGCACCTGGAGCCGTTCTCAGAAAACATGGAGGATTTCTCCAATGACCTCTTCAGCAGCTTCTTTGATGACCCCATCCTGGCTGAGAAGAACCCATTGTTGGACATGGAGTTAGATCCGCCCACCCCGGGCATCCAGGCAGAGCACAGTTACTCCCTCAGTGGTGACTCAGCCCCCCAGAGTCCCCTCATCCCAGTCAAGACAGAGGACAGCCCAAGAGGTGAGTACTGGAGAGGAGTAAAGGAGAGGTCAGGGCAGAGAAGGAGAAGGCTCCCCAAAGTGAGGACTCAGAAGATGACAGATTTGGAATTCATCTTACATAATCTCCCTAGGTCTTTTCCCTACCTGTAAAATGAGTTAGATTAGATTAGATGGCCTGATGTTCCTTCCAGCTCTAACCTATGACCCTATGATATTACTACTTAAACATATCATGTTTATAGGTCTCATCTCTAAAATGGGGCTCTGTGGGCCTCAGTTTCCTCATCTGTAAAATGAGGTGGCTGAACTAGATGGGTTCTGAGGTTCCTTTGAGTCCATGAAGAAGTCCATGATTCAATCCCCTCCCCAAGTTGCAGGTGGTCTTTCCCTCCTCAAGCAATGAGATAATATTATTGCCAACCTTAAGCTTGATAGAAATGCTGGGGACAGCTATTGCCTTATATTTACTCATCTGTACTCCTTGAGAGCAGGGGCCATCACATTTTTTGCTTTTGTATGCCCAGTGCCTTACACGTAGTAGGTGATTTATTGATGTCTGTTGAATTGACAGGTGTTTGTTTTTAATGCCCTGCACTGGGGCCCAGGGTAGGTTAAACAAAGCTATGACTAACTCTCCCAGCAGTTAGTTAAATGGGCATATTCATGAAGACTCTACTCTGGGTAGGTACTGGCACTTGGGGCAAATTAGTTATTGGAAAAAGGGGGGTTGGCCCAGGCAGACCCTAGAGGTCACCAAATCCAATACCTTTATTTTATCAATGAGGAAACTGAGACCCATCATGGTGATCTGACATGTCATACAGCTGGTCTAGGATGGAATTCTTCCTGACCCAAGACGCAGAGCTCTCTCCACCATGCCACACAGATAATAGGAATTGGGCCGTGGTCCTAGAAGGGCCCGCCTACCTTCTCCCTTTCTTCCCCTTCCCCAAACATGGAGTCTTTGGCCAGTCCTGGGGCTCACCTTCCCCTACAGCTCCTCTGAACAAAGGGCTAGTTGTCCTGGGATGGCTCTGGGAAGGAAATGTTTCCCCCACACCACATGTTGGTAACTGGGGCAGAGCCTCACCTGCCCCACCCTCCTCATGGCTTTGGGTGGCAGGAAAGCCTACTGGTTTTCCATGATCATCTGAGGTTTTCCAGTTCAGCAGGTTCCCCCATTTGACTTCTGCCTAGCTCTGAGAACTCCCTCAGACCTCTTCCTCCATGTCCCAATGTGGCGCAGGAAGGGACCACTGCCCCCCATCTGGGAAGCTGTGGGCGGGGACAGGGGTGTAGCCCATTCTGTGGCTTGTTCCAGCCCACTACAAACTTTCTGCTCCCCAGCCTTCACCCAGCCCAGCCCAGCCAGGCTCCATTTACTACTCAGCCTGCCCCACACAGCTCCTATTTTTAAAGTAATTTGTTTGTGGGCACCTTGCAGGGGGCAGCTTCCTGGAGGTGGCCTGGACCAAACCCTGTAATTTAGGAGAGCACATGTGTGTCCCTGGAGCTCTGGGGAGGCCTGTGGCTGTTCTACCTTCCACCAATCCCTCCAGGAAGAGCCCAGGGTTGGGTGGAGGGGGATGCAGGGCAGGGTGAGGCAAGCAACTCTCAGCCAGCCCAGCTCATCACTTCTCCAGGCCCCAGGGGCCAGGGACCCAAGTCACTGTTGCTGACCCCTTACTTCCCAAAATGCAAGTGCAAAACCTCCCACCAATGAAGGCCAAGTTGGTCTCAGAAGAAATGCCAGACTAGATCCCTAGGGGAGTCTTCCTTAGACCTCCTCACCTATGTGTTATAAGAGATGCTCTGCTCTGAGACTTTTAAATTCAACAGGAGCCCTGTTTGACTTCTGACTAGGAAAGAGACCAGGAAGGAGAAGGAAAAAGACCACAGAATCATAGACCTAGAATTCAAGGGGCCTCTGAGGCCATCGATTTCAACTCCCGTATTTCACAGACAGACCATGTACCTCCATTGGCACTCCCCAGGGACTGGGGGAAGGTGGAGAAGGACCCAGAGAGCACAGAAGGAGAGCCCATGTGGAGCTCAGCTCTGCTACTCAGGAATGGTGCAGCCCTAGGCAAACCCCCTTCTTTCTCTGGACCTCATTTTCCTTATCTGTAAAATAAGGGATTTGTACTCAACAGCCTCTAAGGCCTAGCATCCTTTACAGTATATAGTAAATATTATATAGCATATAGAAAATATAGCATAGTAAATAACAAATATAATATAGTCTATAGTAAATATATAGTATAGTATATAGTCTAGAGTAAATATACTATGGCATATAGTAAATATACCATATAATATAGTATAGTATATAGTCTAGAATAAATATAATATATAGTATAGTATATAGTCTATAGTAAATATAACATAGTATATAGTCTAATATGGTCTATAATAAATATAGTATATTTATTATATTTATAGTAAATATAGCATAGTATGCAGTCAATATAGTATAGTATTATATATAGTCTATATTAATATAACAGCATACAGTCTATAATAAATTTAATATATAGTCTATGTTAATATAGCATAGTATATGGTGAATAGTAAATATAATATATAGTAAAGTAGAAGTTATTTTTGAGGGGTGGGGGGCTGGACAGGAACAGAAGCAATTCTCAAGAGAAATTGTTTCTATCAATTCAGACCCTATTTCCTCCCTCAGAAAACACCACAACTCATGGCTCTAAAACCCTGAACGAATGCCACTCTCTGCAGGGCTTTCCAAAAAGCCACGCAGCCATCTCAACAATTTGGTTTGTGCTGAAGACCCGCTTGTGCGGTCCTGGAAGGGACCTGAGACCATTGAGGCCAGCAGTTCTTAATCCTTTTTCTTCCCCTTTGGCAGCAATCAGGCTTATTGAAGCTTATAGACCCCTGCTCAGGATCCTGTTTTGAAATTAATCAAATAAACTACCTGGGATGACAAAGCAAGCCAATTATATTGAAATGCAGTCAGCAAAGTATTTAAAAGCTCACAGACTCCAGGTTAAGAACTCCTGATGTAATCCTTTTGTTGAGGGAAGGAACTGAGATCCAGAGTAGGGGTGGCTTGTCCAAGACCCTATAGCCAGAAAGTACAAAAGTCCGAATTAGAAGCCAGAACTTTGAGAGTGAATATAGCCATCTTTCCGCAGTACCATGCAGTACATCACTGGTCATGGGGGGAGTTGAGGGGGCTGGTTCCACTTCCATATACTCTATAGATTTATCTCCAAAAATATGTTTTGTAGAAAACACTTACTGTCAGAAGTCGAGCACCCCAGCCCTACAACTACCACCACCACCCCACCCCCCCACCCCCAGCCTTTCTGCCAATAAATAAGAAATGTTGTTTCCACAACGCAGACAGAGCCAGGGCCAGCAAGTGTCCTGCAGACAGAGGAGGGCGGTACTCTCCATCAGGCATCAGCAGGGGCCGAGTTCTGGGGTCTAGACCCACCCCTTGCATACAGTGCTCAGGAAGCCTGACCTCATCTTGCGTGTACTCCCTCCCCTCCGTCTTCTAGGGCAACACACCTCCTTCAGAGGGGGATAAGAAAGGGGAGTGGCTACCAAGAGTCAGGAACTGCCCACACCTCAATGGCTTGAGGTCTTCCAGGGAGCTCAATGTGAGCTCTCCTTCTGTACCCTGTGATCTTTCTCACCTGGTCCCTAAGGAGTCCAGTGAAGGAATATAATGATTTTTCTGTCATTCTCTTCGACACAGTCCTCCTTCCCACCTTTGGATGCTGGGTGGTTCAGTGGATAGATCACGAGGTCCTGAGTTAGAAAGCTCTGAGTTCAAACCCAGTCTCAGACACTTCAGACTGTGTGACCCTGGGCAAGTCACCTCACCTCTGCTTGCCTCCATTTCCTCATCTGTAAGATGGGGATAATAATAGCACCTATCTCAAAGGGTTGTTGTGCAGTCAAATGAGATAATACCTAGACAGTGTCTGGCATATAATAAGCACTATGTAAATGTTAGCTGTTATCATTATTATTCTCCAAGTGCAAAAATGTGAGATTTGGATCAGAGAAATTCTAAAGTCCCACATGGCTCTCAACTATATGGTCAATAATCTCCTTTTCCCTCTCCGTATCTTGGTTTTCCTTCTCTGTAAAATGGGAGGGTTGAACTAGGTAACCTCTGAGAATCACAGGATCATGGACTTGGAGCTGGAGGGGGTCTCAGGGGTCATCTAGTCTGACCTCCTTATTTTTGCAGATGAGGAAACTGAGGCCAGGGAAGACCAAATGACTTGCCCAAAGTCACACAGATAACTAACAGCTGGGATTTGGACCCAGTCTTCTGGATGCCTTGGGTGGCCGGAGAGAGACAGACAGACAGACAGACAGACAGACAAAAAGACCAGCAGACAGACAGAGACAGAGACAGATAGATAGAGACAGAGAGAGTATAAGCACCCCTCATGTCTGGAGTAAGGGATGCATGGTAGACTATCCCTTACTGTCATGAAGGTGTGATGTCTCAGGATAAAAAACATTATGTAGTAGAAAAAGCACTGAGCCTATAACCATTCTTGAATAGTTGTATGACCTTAAACAAGTCACTTCCACTTCTATGCCTCAGTTTCTCTGTCTGTAAAGGGAAGAAGGGGGTCAGGCAGCATGCTCTCCAAGGTGCCTTTTGGCTCTAAATCCCACCAAACCCTTTCTCCCCAGAGCTGGAGCACGGCGCATGGGCCCTGGGACATAAGCTGTGTGCCATCATGGTGAAACAGGAGCAGAACCCGGGGCCTGAGCTGCCCGGAGACCAGCTGGCAGCCCCCTCCCCTGTTGTGGTCCCAGGCCCAATCAGCACCACCTCCGCCGACATGCCGATGTTTAACCTTGGCCCGCTCTCCCGTCTGCCTGTCCCCCACGAGGTGAGCCCTGGATTCTGGGCATCTTCCCAGGCCCCAGTGCTGGGGGAGAGAGGTATTTGTTTGTGTGTGTGTCCATGGCGGAGGAGGGGAGACAGTGAACTGTGACCTGGCCTGGGTGGGAGGTGGGAGACTGGGGTTCAGGTCCATGCTCCAACACTTGTCTAGCATTCTAGTACTAGGTCATCTAGTATTCCATGATCCTGTGACAAAGCTCCATTTTACAAATGTGGAAACAGAGGCTCAGCTAAAAGAGGATGGAGTTAGGAGGCCACCCCAGACCTCCTGACTTCAAGCCCAGCACTCTCTCCTCCTCAGGGGCCTCATTTTTCCTCTTCTATAAATTGGGAGCTAGGAGTAGACAAGATTGTTCAGGTCCAGCCCAGCTCAAATAGCCTGTGGTTCTTATGAGGAGGGGTGATCTCTAAGGTTTTCTTGATTAGTATCTCAGATTTAGAGCAACCTTAGAAGCCTTCTGGTATAATTCCCTCATTTTACCAAAGAGAAAGCAGGGCCCAGAGAGAAGGAATTTGCCCAGGGTTATACAGGTAGTCAATACCAGAGGTAGGATTCGAACCCAGGTCCTCTGACCTTCCAATTCTGGGCTCTTTCTATTGCCTCTTCTAAGGGCCTTTATGTTCTCTAATTTTCTGATTCTTGAACCTTGGGAAAGTCAACTTCCCTTCTCTGATCCCTGGTTTTCTCATCTGTAAAATGCAGGTGATAATTCTCTCCCATAGGGTTGTTGCGAGGAAAGCGCTTTCTGAACTGTAAAGCACTTTGGAAAAGTGAGCTTTGATTATCGTTGCTGGAGAAAGCAAGCTTCTGTGTGTGCTTTGGGGCAATGGGAAAAAGATCTTGGAAACTGAGAGGAAATGGTCTCTTGGAACACCTTTAGGAGCCCTGAGCTCTGGAAAATGCATCAGAGGCTGAGAAGGCCAGGCAGGGTAATTGAGGACAGTTAGGAAGCGCTTTAAAGGTTGCAGGACAGTTAGTATCCATGACCTCATTTGAGCCTCAAGACAACCCTTCGAGATAGCAGCCATTATCCTCATCCTTATCCCCATTTCACAGATGAGGAACCTGGGGGTGTGGTACAGTGAGCACAGGATTTAGAGTCAAAGGACCTGAGTTCAAATTCCAGCTCTGCCTTTACTTACAGAACCTTGGGCAAGGCACTTCTCCAATCTGGAAGGGACTCAGTTACCTCATCTGCAAAATGTAGGGGTTGGACTTGATGGACTCTGAAGGTCCTGCCCAGGTCTAAATTAATGACCACAGCAAGAGGGACCGGCTCAAGGTCACACGCAGTTCATTCCTGCCCCAGTTGGGATTAGAAACCAAGCCTTCCTGATGCCAAGTCCATCCACCTTGCCATGTTACTACAGGGATTATTATCTCCATTTTTTCAGATGAGAAAACTGAGACTCAGAAAGGTAGCCTGAAATGACCGTGTTCACAGAGCTAAGGGCAGAGGCAGGATCGGAACCCCAGTCTTCCTGACTCTAAGACCAGTAGTACATAGTCTTGAACACAGGAAGACCTGAGATCCAATCCTGTGCCCCTTCGACACTTAATCGTACCATGGCCTGGGGCAAGTCATTACCTAGGGCCTGACTTTTTCAAGTGTAAAATGGGGACAGTAAGAGCACCCACCTCTCAGAACTGCTGCATCAAGCTGCTGAGATACTGGATGAGGCCTAGGCCAGGCTCTCATCCCATTCTGCTCTATACACATACACACACACACACACACACACACACACACACACACACATTCCCAACCTATTTCTCCACATAGGCCTTTTCAAAGTGACTTAGAGGTTAAAGTAATGGGCTTAAAGTCCAAATCTGGTTCATATCCCACAAGCATCCCCAGATTCCATGACCCTGAACAAGTTACTTAATCTTTCTGAGACTCAGCTAACAAGCATTTTTTGTTTCTTTTTTTTTAAAGAATGTTTTTTAATTTTATTTTTCCCCAATTACATGTAAAAACTATTTTTGATACTTGTTTTTTATAATCAACAATCATCTATTAAGCACTAATTGTGAGCCAGCTGGTGCTGAGGCTCAGGTAGGGTGCCGAAGGTAAAGTGTTTGTTACACTCTATAGATATGTCAGTTACTAGGATAGGGTCTTAAATTTAGAAGGGGCCTGACTCACATTAACCCCACTCAATTCCCAGAACAGCCCTATGAGGTAAGCGTAGAAGTAATATTAATTCCATTTTACAGATGAGAAAACAGAGACTCGGAAGGGTGGAATTTTTCTTCCCAGGGTTTTCCCCCCAGGGTCCCTTGTAAGAGATCTCTTGTGGATCATCATTGTGTGGATCAGAATTTTCATAGCTTTCAAGTTGTTTGACTTAACAATGTTGTTACCATGTAAAATGTTCTCCTGGTGCTGCTGCTTTCATCCTGCATCAGTTCATATAAGTCTTCCCTGACTTCTCTGAAACCATCCCCTTCATCATTTCTCACAGCACAATACTATTCCATCATAAATATGCCCAAAGGACTACAAAACTCTGCATACCCTTTGATCCAGCAATAACACTTCTAGGTCTATAGCCCAAAGATATAAAAAAGGGGGGAAAGGACCTATTTGTACAAAATTGTTGATAGCAGCCCTTTTTATAGTGGTTAAGAATTGGAAATCAAAGGGACACCCATCAATTGGGGAATGGGTAAACAAGCTGTGGTATATGATTGTGATGGAATATTAATGTGCTATAAGAAATGAGCAGGATGATTTCATAAAAACCTGTAAAGACTTACATGAACTGCAAGCAGAACCAGGAGTATATTGTACACACCAACAGCAACACTGTGTAGTGGTGAACTGTGAATAACTTAGCTATTCTCAGCAATGCAATGATCTAAGACAATCCTGAAGGACTCATGAGGAAGCATCCTGTGCACCTCCAGAGAAAGAGCTGATATTGTTTGAATACGGACTGGAGCATTCTATTTTTTTTTTATTTTTTTAATTTTTATTTTTTATCAAATGAATTTGTTTATTTACTTTTAGTTTACAACATTCAATTCCACAGTCCCTGGAGTTTCAGATTTTCTCCCCTTTCCTCTCCTCCCTGCCAACCCCATCATGGCGGCAGGCACTTTAATATAGGATCTACAAATATCTTCACATTGATCATTAGTCATGTCGTAAAGAGGGATTATAACTGATGGAATGATCAGTGGGAAAGAGGAAACAAAGCAAAACGAGAAAAAGAAACACAAGTGGTTTGTTTCACTCAGCATTCAGACCCTGCCTCTCTTCCTCTGGATGTGGACATCTCTCTCCATCAGGAGTCTTTTGGAGTTGTCTTATAACCTTGCATTGCTGAGAGGAGCCCGGTCTATTGAAGTTAGTCGTTACACATACGTTGTGTCTCTGATTGTGTACAGATTTCTCCTGGATCTGCTCTTCTCACTAAGCATCAGTTTATATAAGTCTCTCCAGGTTATTTTGAAGTCCGTCTGCTCCTCATTTCTTATCGCACAGTAGTATTCCATTACATTCATATACCACAACTTGTTCAGCCATTCCCCAATCGATGGGCAACCCCTTGATTTCCAATTCTTTGCCACCACAAAAAGAGCCACTATAAATATTTTTGTACATATGGGTCCTCCATCCACTTCTCTTATCTCTTTGGGATATAACCCTAGAAGTGGTATTGCTGGGTCAAAGGGTATGCACTTATTTATAACCCTTTGGGCATAGTTCCAGATTGCTCTCCAGAATGTTTGGATCAGTTCACAACTCCACCAACAATGCATTAGTGTTCCAATTTTTCCACATCCTCTCCAGTATTTATCATTTTCCTGTTTTGTCATCTTAGCCAATCAAGCATTCAGTTTTTCAATTTTTTTCTTTCATTCTTTGCCTTTTATTAAAATCTTCTTGTATATTATGAAATGTTTTACATGATTGCATATTAATAATCTATATGTTGCTACTTACTGTCTAGGGAAGGAAGGGGGGAAGAGAGGGAGGGATGGATAGAATTTGGAACTCAACACTTAAAAAAACACAAATGTTAAAAAATTGTTTTAACCTATAATTGGTGGAAAATAAAATATATTTTAAGATTAAAAATAATATTCCATTATATTCATAGATCCTAACTTGTTTGGCCATTCCTTAATTTATAGGAACCCCCTTAGTTTTCAGTTTTTTGTCACCACAAAAATGAACTGCTACAATTATATATATATACATACATACATATACCAGTCCATTTCCTCTTTCTTTAATCTCCTTGGAGTATAGGCCTATCTCTGGGTCAAAGGATATGCACAGCTTAATGACTTTAAGGACATAGTTCCATACTGCTATCCAGATTGGCTATACCAATTGTGTTTCACCAGGAGAGCATCAATGTTCCTGTTGCTACAAAACTTCTCCAACAGTTATGCCAATCTGGTGGGTATGAGGTGGAACCTTAAGAGTTGAATTAATTTGTATTTCTCTTAATTATTACTGATTTGGAGCATTTTTCATGTAGCTATTGATAGCTTGGATTTTTTCCTTAGAAAATTGCCTGTTTATATCCTTGGACCACTTTTCAAATATGAAATAGCTCCCATTCTTATAGATTTAAATGAGTTCTCAAAATTTGCTGCAAGGAATCCCCCCCCGCATTTATCTACTTCTCTTTTAAATCTAGCTGCATTTGGTTTTGTTTCTTTAAAAAAGTTTTAATTTTATTTGATCAGATTGTCCAGAATGTTTTTAATGCATAAAATTAAATACAGAGGATTATAGAGGAAAGCAATTGTATTGAAATAGTTATCAGGAAACATTTTTTTAAAATCATGCACCTCAGTTTAAGAACCCTTTTATTTTTTCTTTTATTTACTTTATTTTTATTAGTATTTTATTTTTTCCAATTACATGTAAAGACAATTTTTAACATTCATTTTTCATAAAATTTTGAGTTCCAAATTTTCTCCCTTTCTCCTTTCTCTTCTTTTTTATTTAGTATTTTATTCTTCCCCAATTACTTATAAAATTAATTTTTAACATTCATTGTTAAAATTTTGAGAATCTCTTTTCTAAGGTCTCTTCTAGAACGAAGCATTCAACTTTGAATTAATTTAAATTCTGGCTAGATTTAGTGACAGTGCAAAATTAATTGGCTCCATAATTGGAGGAGCTGAGTTCTAAACCCACCTCTGGCACTTACTACCTGTATGACCTTGGGCAATTCATTTCCCTTTTTAGGTCTCAGTTTTCTAATCTGTAAAATGACAGGGGGTGGGGGTGTCCTAAATGGCTTCTGAGATCTCTCTGAATCTTAATCTAAGGACCCAGGGGGATTGTGGATAGATTTCAAGGAGTCTGTAAATTTGGATAGGAAAAACATGACATTTATTTCAATATAATTGGTTTCTCGTGTAATCCTATGTTTTTTATTTTATGCTTTTAAAAATATGATTCTGAGAAGGGATCCCTAGGCTTCACCAGATGGCTGCCCAAATGGGGTGGGCACAAAAAAGATTGAGAACTCCTTCTCTGGTAGAATTCGAACCCAAAATCTTTTCATCCTTTCAGCTCCTTGCTGAAAGTTCAATGTGCACTTTCTGTTATACCCTGCCCTGCCCTGAACTCTTCAAGCAAGGGCTGGATAACCATTCAGTTGTGGTGGGAGCTCCCATTTGGGGACAGGATAGACTAGGTGGTCTCAGAGTTCTCCTCCAACTCAGAAATTCTATGATTCATTAATCCATCTCTGTCACCTGACTGTGTGACCTTGGGTAAGTCACTTCCTAGTTTTCTCTTTCCTCATTTGTCAGCCCGGACCTCTAAGTTCCTCTCAGTACTTCAGCTTCCCTTTCATTGAACACTCGCACCCCAGCTCCTTGCCAGGGACCAGAACTCTCCATAGACCCTCCATAGCTAGCTTCATGCCATGAAAAACTCATAGTATGGCCCTAAAAACTCAAGGCTAATAGTGCTTTTAAAAAAAGAGGACCAGAAGGCAGTGCTTAACCCAGATGGTGAAGGTGGGATTTTACCCATCCTCCCTCTATGCTGGGGACTAGCCTTGATTCCCACTTCAAACAAAGGCATCTCATCATGTCTGAGTCCAACCTCTTGGGGTGCAGACTCGGAGTGGGTGTTCAGCTGCCAAAGAGCTGAGGTCTGCAGGTGGCCCCCAACTTGCCTCTGTTCCCAGGGGCCTACCAAGGAAGTTGCTTTAGATCTGACTAAATTTGAGCCCCCTCTCCATGGTTCCACTCCCTGCTGCTCATTAAACTCAGGCCAGATGGAAAGGAAGACAGGACTCCCAGGCTATGTTTGTGCTGGGACTACCCCCCTTACCCCCCCATCTTCCCCTTCCAACCACCCATCCCCCCTCTTTGGGAAGCCTTCAGATGTGATTTATACAACACCAGGTCTCTTTGTGTCCCGGGCCCCTGGAGAGAAGAGTGGGGAGAAATGAGGGGAAAGAGAGAAGGAGAAAGGCAAAGGGGGAAAGAGAAGGAGAGGAGGAAAGAGGCAGGGAGAGGAGGAGAAGTGAAATAGGGAAAGGGGAGGAGAGAAGGAGTGAGGAGAGAGAAGGAGGAAGGGAGAGGGAGAAAGGGGAAAAGGAAGGAGAGAGGAAGAGAGATAAAAAAGAAGGCAGGGGAGGGGTAAATGAGGCAGGGGAGAAGGGAGAAAGAAAAGGGGAGGAGGAGGTAAGAAGAAAGGAATGGAGGGGAGGGAGGAGGGAGAGAAAGAAGAGGAGGGAGGAGGAAAGAGAAGGGGAAGAGTGGGGAGGGAGGAGAGAGGAAAAGGGGGAAAGTCGAGAAGAGGAAGGGCAGAAGAGGGGGAGTTAGAGAGACAGAGTGGGGGGTGGGGCAAAAGGACCAAGGGAGAGGGAGGAGGAAAAAAGGCCAAATAAAGAGGGAGAGGAGGGGGGAAGAAGAGGGGAGAAGGAATGAAAGGGAGATATGAGGAGAAGGAGAAAGGGGAGCAGGGGGGGATTGTGGAGAAAGAAGAAAGGAGAAAGGATGAGGTCAAGGGGCTAGGGAATGGGGGAGAGGAAAGGCAAGGAGAGTGGAGGAGGAGGAGGAAGGAAGAAGAGGGGGGAGGGGGGAAAGGAAGGGAGCTGAGCAGAGAAGAGAAGGGATAAACTGCTCTTCAGTGGACCCTAAGCCCGAGTTTATCAGAACCATCTGTTGGAGGGGCAGGGGAGCCAGCTGCTCGCTTCTAGCCCTGACTGGAGCCCCATCCAAAGAAATGGGAGCTCCCTGCCTCAGCGCCCCGAGAAATGAAGGGTCACTCCGTGGGCCCCCAGACCAGGGTGTATATGGAAGGGAGGGAGGCACGGGGCCATCCCGGCAGCCCTGCAGGCTCTCTGTCGCTCCTCCCATGATCCCCCCAGACGCTGGGCTCCTCTCCTGCTTCCCCAAAGATAAGAACAGGCAGGGTTTGTGAGACTCTCGGGCTGGGGGCAGGGATGAGGAGGCTGTAAGGCCGGCCCTCTCTAGCTCCGTGACTAGGAGCAAGTCACTGGATGTCTGGGAACCTCTGTTTCTTCATCTGTAGAAGACACCTCAGAATTCATGCCAGGGTAAAGGTTAACCCTAACTTCGCAGAGTTACTGTGAGAAAAACACTTTGTGGCCTTGAAAGTGCAAGTGGGAAGAATGCTGTTTATGCCATTTATGTCTGTGTGACCTAGCCTCTCTGGGCCTTTGTTTTCTCATCTGTAAAGTGAGCACTTGAGCTAAGTGATGGAGGCCCCTTGCGCCCATAAATATATGCACACTCCTGAGAGTTTGAAATGGGACCTATTGCTATTATCCTGGTTTCTTTCTCAGGCCCCAGGAGAGATGATACAGACACCTATGATCAAGGCTGAACCCAGGGAGATGAATCATTTCCTTGAAGTGCCTACAGGTAAGGGGGCAGGGGGGCCCAGTTGGCACTGCCTGCAGTCCTGTCGCCCTCAACATTCACCACCCTTCTTTCCCTACAATCCCCCAACATCTGGACAGTGGCTACGGAAAACCACGGTTCACCTGTGCCTGGACTGCTCACCCTCTGGGCCTCGGCTGCTGACAATCCTTTACTTCATTCCTGACTCAGCTTAAGCATCACCCTCTGCTGGAGACCTTTTCTGAGTCCCCCGATGGCCAGCGCCCTCTCCCAAAATTCCCTTCTCTTCAGTTTGTGGCTAGATCTCTGGGCCTGCAGCTAGGAAATTAGTAGCTGTGTGACCCTGGGCGAGTCACTTTACCTCTTCATCTGTAAAATAAGGATAATAATAGTACCTACTTCCCAGGGTGGTTGTAAGGATCAAAGGAAATGATATTTGTAGAGCCCTTAGCACAGTGTCTGGTACATAGTAAACATATGTAAAAGTTAGTGGTGGTGGTGGTGGTGGTGATGGCATAATAAAAGGAAGAGTCAGGATTTGAACCAAAGTCCTCAGAATCACCAGTCAGAACTACCAGGGCTATTTTTTTAAACTGTTCTAAGTCCTTCCTCGAATTTGAAGGGCTCTAGACCATTCTAGACTCTCCCACCCTCTCATCTACCGTTGTTCCATCATTTTTCTATTGTGTCTGACCATCCATGTCCCCATTTGGGGTTTTCTTGGCAGAGATACTGGAGTGGTCTGCCATTTCCTTCTCCAGCTTATTTTACATATGAGGAAACTGAGGCAAACAGGGTGAAGTGATCTGCCCAGGGTCACACTTAGAAAGTGTCTGAGGCAGCATTTGAACTCAGGTCTTCCCGACTCCAGACCCAGTGCTCTGTCCACAGTACTACCTAGCTCCCATTCATCTACTACTTTTCCTCAGTCCACGGATGTCTTTCTACACTATGTCTGTTATTTGTTTAACCATTGAAAGAGTCAGGTGAAAGAATAAGCCAGAGAAAGGTCTTCAAAAACATCCCTCACTCAAAAGAAAATCCTTAGGAGAAGGCATTCCCAGTGGGTGTCTGGGAAAATCCCAGTCCCATCCTGGGTGCCAGCAGCTCAGCTCTGAGCCCTGCTGGGGGTGAGGGAGTGTTTGTTGAATGTTTGTGGGGCTTAGGCTTGATGGCCTGGGGGGTCCTTCTATCTCTAAGACAACGAGCCTTCACAAATGAAGAAACTGGGGCTGACAAAGGAGGACTGGACCGAGGTCACTTCTTCCCTGAGAGTTTAGGAGCCCAGGACTCCCAAAACCAACTCTGCTGCTTGTTTCCCTGGGCACTTGCTAGAGGCTGAGCTCCAGCCCCTGCAGGTGGTAAGTGATAGTGCCAGGATTCACAACCAGTTTTCCCTGTATGGATTTTTGGTATTTCTCATTGAGGAGGCCCTATAATGTTATAATTGGCCAATCAATAAGCATTTACTCATTGTCCACTACATGACAAGAACTGTGCTGAGTGCTGAGACCATCCCTACCAAGGTCACCAAGGTAGTGAGTGGCCTATGACCTGAAAGTCACTGAACTGCATTCTGGGTCTTAAGACAATCAGTGTGATGTCATCTGCAAACAAGGTCAGCTGGAAGACCCTTACATCTTCAGGGAATCACTTGCCCATATGGACCTTGCCCAGGACCTCCTCCATGACAAGGTCCAGCCCCCTTGGCAAGCACACATTTCCCTGTTTTGTGCCTTAACGTCAAAAATTGGAGAGTTGTTCAACAGAGTTGTCTCTGTGGCTACCTTTGTCAAGAAGTCTTGTGTAGCTGTAGCCTTTGCAGGAGAGTCCTGGCCTTGTTGGGGAAGCCCTTAGGGCTGCATTTTGTCCTACCAAAACAGGGCCAGGTCTTGAATCCACTCTCCCTGTTAGTCAGCTGGATGTGAGCTAGCAAAGATGGCATCTTCAAGACATCAGAATCACTTGAGAAAGACAATGGGAAATTCATACAGGAGAAGCAATGGAAAAGGCCTGTTGTCCAGGCTGTGATATGCCCCGGTGGGGTGCCCAGTCCATTGAGTTAGCTCCCCAGTACCCATATTGATTCTATCTCCCCCATAGAATGTAAGTTCCTTGAGGGGAGGCCTGTTACGTTTTGTCTTTATGTCCCTGGTGCTGGATATACACTGGGTCCTGAAGGGGGCTCCTCAGGGTAGGGGCTACATCATGTTTGTAACATCACAGCACACCTAGCATAGAACCCTTAACAAATATTTATTGAGAGTGGATCAGTGTTGAACTTGAGAACAGATTCTCACTGGTGTGAGCAGTTCCAGAGCCATAACTAGGAATTTTTATGCCTGTGATAGGTCCCACACACCTGGAACAAATGGACACAAAACTTGCCTTCATCTGGAGGGGAAGGAGGCAAGGAGCAGGGTGGGGGAGACCTGAATGCTTTGTGTATTTTTTTGGAGGGGTTAAGTGATTTGTCCAAGGTCACACAGCTAGTTTTTGTGTTAAGTGTCTGAGGCTGGATTTGAACTCAGGACCTCCTGAATCCAGGGCTGGTGTTCTATTCACTGTGCCACCTCGCCATCCCAAAAGGGCTTTGTATTTTTTAACTTATTCTTCTTGCTAACTATGAGCTAGGCTCTATTGTTTCGATGCTCCTGAAGACTATGTGAGTGCCCCCTCTAAATTTAGCTCCCCAGGACAAAACTCTGAATGCCCTACCCTAGTTATGTCTCTGGGAAGTTCATTCTCTTAGATAACTGAACCAAACCTTCCTTGAGGTTAGAGTCTCTGGAGCTGGAGTAAGGCCTTTGGTAAAGCTGAGCACGGTCTGTGGTACACTGGCCCTGAGGAGTTCCTTCTGCAGAACAGAGACTTTGGAATGGACAGTCTCCGTGAACTCTTCGAGTTCAAAACCGTAGGATCTTGTGTTTGAGTCGGGGTCAGGATCCCAGTAAGCTGATCCCTACAACTTCAGGGCTGGGAACAGGGTCCCAGTAACCTGGTTTCCCTGGACTCTTTTCAGATGAGTTGGTGCAGATGCCGCCGACGCCCCCCAGCAGCAATGGCAGTGACAGCGATGGTTCCCAGAGTCCCCGATCTCTGCCGCCGTCCAGCCCGGCCCGGCCCACAGCTCGTTCATCTGCAGCCATCTCGTCCTCTCCCCTCCTCACTGCCCCACACGTAAGCGCACAGGCAGTGGGGAGTCCTCCAGGGGAGGAGGAGGGGGCTGCCAACGGGGAACTCAGAGTCTTTGGAGGGGGGAGGTGTTTGAGTTAAGGGGAGAGCTCCAGAAGCCCAAATGGAATGGACGTCTCCTTCCTCTTCCTTTCCTGCTGGATCATTATGTTCCCAAAATGAAAAAGTAGCTCTGGAATGAGAGGACTTGGGTTCCAATCCCCCCTCTGCTACTTCCTTCCTCAGGCCAGTCAATTACCATCCCTGGGCCTAGTTTTCCAAGCGTGTGGATTGGGGGTTCCCTAGGCGGCTTCTGACGCTCCTTCTCGTTCAGAGCTGGGATCCTCAGAGCTTGGGGCTGCGGGGAGGGGCATGCACTGGAGGTCAGGGGGCACATCTGAGCCATCCCTTGTGATATCTGGAGCATGGTGGGGGATGGGGTGAGGCAAGAGCAGGGATCTCTGATGGACAAGCCAAGGATGGTCCCGCCCAAGGAATGCGCCCTTCCCCATCCTCCAAGATGGGGTCAATGGACAGCGCTAAAGCATGAGCCTCGTCCTTGAATATGAGCCTGGTTTGGACTTTCAAAGGCAAGGGCAGCCTTCTCTAAGGTCCTTCTCCACATCCCCCTCAAATCTGTGTCCTCCAGAAGCTCCAGGGAACTTCCGGGCCACTGCTTCTGACGGAGGAAGAGAAACGTACTTTGATTGCAGAGGGCTACCCCATCCCCACCAAACTCCCCCTCACCAAAGCTGAGGAGAAGGCCTTAAAGAGGGTCCGAAGGAAAATCAAGAATAAGGTATGTGGTGACTTCAGGTCCACCTTCGGGAGGAGGAAGAGCACCCCCCAGGGACAGTCCTCACGGAATTCCTGCTCTGACACTTACTTCCTAGGTGACCCTGGGCCTCAGTTTCCTCATCTGTAAAATGAGAGTGTTGGATACAGTGGCCTCTAAGATCCTATGAACCCTGACCAGCCTTCAGGCTGGGGGCTGCCCCTAGGGGTGCTGCATGGAAGTGGGGGGCTAAGGAGTATCTAGGGCAGCAGCATTCCCCACCCTCACCCCCTTGTGGGTCCTTTCCTATCAGATATCTGCTCAGGAGAGTCGCCGGAAGAAGAAGGAATATGTGGAATGTCTAGAGAAGAAGTAAGGGCCTGAGTTTCTTTTTATTCCTTTTCATTTTTCAACAAGGAGGGAGATGAGAAGTAAAGACAATAGATTTTTGTTCATTGAAAAATACTATTGCTGGTTTTTTAAAGAAATAAGGGCCCGTTGGAAAGGGAATTCCTCCCTGCTGGGGCTGTGTGCTCTTACACAGGGCCACCAGAGGTCAGAGGTGGGGTCCTGGGAAGTCTGGGAGGGATAGAGAAAGAAGGAGCCAGGATGATAAGGGGAAGGAAGGGAAACCTAGTGGAAGGGGGCCTCCAGGGGAGAGAAGAGCAGGGATGGGTGGCCCCAGGGGGGCAGCAGCCATGGCCCCAGTGGGGTTCTCCCCTCCCTCTCCCCCCCAACTCTGAACCTGGTGTCCACTTGACCCCAACAGAGTAGAGACATTCACATCAGAGAATAATGAGCTCTGGAAGAAGGTGGAAACCCTGGAAAATGCCAACAGGTAAGCAGTGCCCCTACCCGGCCTTGGCCCCGGCGCCACTGTGACTCCTCAGGCTGGGTCTGACTTGGTCACAGCCTTCAGTGGGGGGCACACATCGTGGCGCTGAGTTCCTTAGGAGGCAGTGTGGAACAGTGGGTAGATCATTGGGCTTGGAGCCTGCAAGACCTGTTCAAATCCTGTTGGTAGAGTAGTTGGACAAGCTTCTTCCTAACCTTCCGTCTCCTCAGCAGTAAAATGGGGACGATAATGGCACCTTTGTTGTTGTCCAGTCATTTTCCAGTTGGATCCACCTCTTTGTGACTCCATTTGGGGTTTTCTTGGCAGAGATACTGGAGTGGTTTACCATTTCCTTCTCTAGCTCATTTTACAGATGGGGAAACTGAGGCAGACAGGGTTAAGTGACTTGACCACGGTCACGTAGCTAGTGTCTGAGGTCAGACTTGAACTCAGGTCTTTCTGACATATAAGTGTTAGTTATTATTATTAGGTCACCTTGGGACTGGTTAAGTGACAGAGTGGGGAATATGGTAAGACAGTATGAGGAAGCAGAAACAGCAGGGCTGGAACCCTGTCTCCGCCCCCAGGTAGCCATGTGCCCCCTCCTCATCTTGGATGGAATGGGATGGGACGGGGTTCTAAGAGGTCAGCCCCAGGTGCTGCCTTGGCTCAGGAGTCGGGAGCCTGGGGTCTCATCCCTCTCTGCGCTGCCTAGTGGGTGACCCCTCCCCGCTGGGCCTCAGTTTCCCCCTCTGTCCAACAAGGGGCTTGGGCATCCCAGGGTCCTTGGGGGAGTCTGGACCAGGGATGCCAAGGTGTGAGCCTTCCTCTCCCCGTTCTCCCAGAACGGTCAGCTCCACCTTCTGCCAGAGCTGGCACTACTCGGGGGAAGGGGGAAAGAGAGAGGAATACCTGGGGACAGCTCCCACTGTCTGCGTCCTGGAGCCCCAAGCCTGGCTCAGTCCCAGGCAGGGAGCACATTGCTGGAGCTGTGCTGCCACCTGCTGGACACCGGGAATTTCAGCACCACCTGTCCACAGCCAAGCTGGGAAGTGCAGTCTTTCTGCACCAGCTCCTGCCAAGTCACAGATGAGGAAACTGAGGCTCAGGATAGTGATTTGCCCAAGGTTTTTTTGTCCAATCCTTCAGTCATGTTCAGCTCTTCGTGACCCCTTTTGGGGTTTCCTTGGCAGAAATACTGAAGTGGTTTGCTGTTTCCTTCTCCAGTTCATTTTACTGAGGGGAAAATGAGGCAAACAGGGTGAAGTGACTTGCCCAGGGTCACACAGCTAGTTAAGTGTCTGAGTTAGAATTTGAGGTCCAGTCTTCCTGACTCCAGACCCAGGACTCCCTCCATTGAGCCATCTAGCTGATCCTAAGCAACAGTATTTAAACTCAAGTCCTTGGACACAGGCAAGCTACATATGGGATATCCCTGCTATTGATGTCAGGAAGTCCTGAATTCAAATCCTGCCTCAGACAGGAAGGGAGTGGAGGCGGCTGAAGGTCATGCCCCCCGCTGTGAAATTTATAGAAATGTTCTAGGTGGAGACTGAGGAGTTGGACACTGAAGGAGGCAAGGAATAGTTAACCCTTTGAGTCATTGGCTCTGCCTGGGTGCCAGGGTAGGGCGCTGGGCAGGGCCATTCATTCTGGTGACCTCTCGATTGTGCCTTCCTCAGAACCCTGCTCCAGCAGCTCCAGAAGCTCCAGGCCCTGGTGACGGGCAAGCTCTCCAGACCTTACAAGATGGCTGCCACCCAGACGGGGACCTGCATCATGGTGAGTGGGGCCTCCCCCCCTTCTTTATGCTCTTAGGTTCCTACTTCCATTCCTCTGACCAGGGCCAGATTGCTGCCTCCTGGGAGCCAGGGCAGATACCCAAGATGTTGGGGGTGGGGGCTGGGGAAGGAGGTGGGAAGGGAATGTCTCCAAAGATTGATGACAGGTCCAGTGAGGGCACTGGTGGTACCCATCTTCCACTGGGTCAATGCCCCTCCTCCCTCAGGACAGTCCTCGGGTCTCTCTAGGGATTCTCTTTATGGGTGAGGATGGGCAGAATCCACAGTGTTTGTGGGAACCAGGGCAAGGGGACAAGTGACAATCCATCCCTTCCAGAGGTTGGCCCTTCAAATCTTTATTTTATTTATTTCGGGGTTAAGTGACTTGTCCAGGGTCACACAGCTGGTAAGCATCAAATGTCTGAGGCCGGATCTGAACTCATATCCTCCTAACTCTAGGGCTGGTGCTCTATCCACTGTGCCACCTAGCCCCCTTCTTCCTTCAGGTCTTTAAAAGGGGCAAGACAACTTCCAACAAGCTGGCCAAGCGAACCATTCTAAGTCTAGGAAGCTTAATTGCTGTTCCATTCTATCCCATGGAAAAGCTGGAAAATGGATTTATGCACACATACCTCAGGGAGCCACCAGGCAAAGGCTCCCTCACCCACCAGTTAGACCATGCTTTGACCCTACCAGCTTTGACAGCCACCCTTCCCCTGGACCCTGTGGCTAGAATTTAGGATTGTAGATTTAGGCTGGAAGAAACCTTAAAGGACATTGAGTCCAGATCCTTTATCTTACATATGAGGAAACTGAGGCCCACAGAGGTAGAATAAATTAATTGCCCAATGTCATACAACCAGTTAGTTTCTGAGGTAGGATTTGAATTCAGGTCCTCCTGACTCCATTCATTATGCCATCTAGCTGCCCCTTGTCTTCCTGGGAGTCATTTGGGGTAGCAAATATTCCTGCAGGTGTCCTACAACAAAAGTTTTACCTGTTCCCTTCTCCATAGCTGGGATGTAGAATCCAAGGAGCCTGCCAGCTTTGCCTTTTATTACTTGTATGACCTTGGACAAGTCACTTCCTCCCTTTGAATCTGTTTCCTTCTATCTAAAATGAGGGTGGGGAAGAATGCTGGCCTTCTAAATTCATGATCTTCAGAGCGTTTCTCTTCCAATATTTCCCTGCCTGGTGGTCACCCACACAGGCCCCTTGGGTGGTGGCAGGGATAACTTATGTTCCCAGCCCCCCAATATTTTTTTTCTATCAGCTTGGCTCTGAGAGGAAGGATGGATGCCACCCATGTAGCCCCTCATCCCTGGCAGCCCCCCATCTGTCAGGACACACAGCTCTTTCCTCTCCATGATCCCCCAGGGTGCTGGGGGCTGGTCTTCACCTTCTCTCTGGTTTCCAGGTGGTGGCATTGTGCTTTGTGCTGGTGTTGGGCTCCATCATGCCGTGCCTCCCAGAGTTCTCCTCCATGTCCCAGACAGTGAAGGAGGCTCCCCTCCCAGCTGCCAGCGTCTACACAGACAGCCAAAGTGAGTGTCCTGCTTGCCCAGCTCACCCTCAATTTGTCAGGCCAAGTCATGCACCGAAGTGAGGGACATAGGGTCAGTGGGACACAGTGCTCTCCTGGGGGCCAGTCAGAAAGCATTGATTAAACACCTACTATATGCCAAGCTAAGTTCTGGTATACAAAGAGGCAAAAGACAAGTCTGTTCTCAAGGATCTCACAACCCAATAGGGAAAACAATATACAAATAACTGTACACATGAGTTCTAGACTGAGTAAGTTGGAGACTATAAATAGAGAGAAGTTAATAGCATTAAAGGGGATTAGGAAGGCTCCTTCTTGAAGATGGGATACGATGAAATGGGAGAAAAGACCTACATGAAAATAATTATGATACAAGGAAGGGTTAGAAATATTCAGGGAGTGGGAGGGGTCCAGGTAAAGTGCTTTGAGGAATTCGAGGAGGGGGAGATAACATAGGAAAGGCAAGGCTACACAGTAAGTTATGTGAAGAAGATCTAGGGATTCCAGTGGACCACAAATTCAACATGAGTCAACAGTATAGCATAGAGACCAAAATGTGCCCAATGAAACCATAAGCTTCATTAAGTGGTCTGGGCTCCCAAACATGATGTGTCCCTATACTGTGCTCTGCTCAGTCGATCAACAAGTATTTATTAAGGTTGCCTATTTGTCTTGCTCTCTGTTAGGGCTGGGGATACAAGAACAGAGAATAAAACAATCCCAATTTGAAGGGAGTTTGCATTCTATTGGGAAAGACCTGCAATGTACATGTAGAAGTATATACAGTATATGCACATGTTTAAGTGTATATAGTATAAATACAAATGTATACAAAGTGATTCAATTCAAGGTAGCTTGGGAGGGAAGGCGCTAGCAGCTGGGCGACCAGGAAAGATTTTGTGTAGAAGGTGATACCTGAGCTGTGTCTTAAAGGAAGAGGGATTCTGTGAGATACAAGTGAGGAGGAAGGGCATTCTAGGCATTGGGTACTGTCATGGCAAAAGCATGGATGTGATAGATGGATCACTGTGTCTAAGAAGCAGAAAGAAGGCTAGTTGGCCTGATCACAGAGGGAAGGAGGTTGTGGGACATCCAATGGGTTGGGCGAAGCTTGTGAAGGGCTTTCAAAGCTAGACAGAGGAGGCAGTCAGGAGAAGGGAAGTGACCTGGTCAGACACTGGTGCATCGTGTCCAGTTCATTTTAGGAAGGATGTTGATAAGCTGGAGAGCATCCAGAGGGGGCCAGCCAGGACGAGGAAGGGCCTTGAGGATCTGCTGGGGGCAGGGCGGGGTTGGTAACCAGTCTAGAGGAGACTGGAGGTTACAAGAGCTGTCTGCAAGCGCCTGAAGAGTTGGTGAGCAGGGAAAGGGATTAGCTTTGTTCTACTTGGCCCTGGAGGGCAGAGCAAGAAATTACAATATGGTTTTGGGGAATCAGCCTGAAGTGGATGAAAATCAAGCAAGAGACTGAGAAGGAATGAGAAGACAGGTAGGAGGAGATGGTAGAGAGAAGGGTGTATCAAAAAAAGATGATTAACAGTGCCAAAGACTTCAGAGAGGTCAAGAAAGGTAAGGACTTGGGGCAGCTAGGTGGCGCAGTGAGTAAGAGCGCCAGTCCTGGAGTCGGGAGGACCCAGGATCGGTTAGGCCTCATATACTTAACACCCACACAAAAAAACTGGCTGTGTAACCTTGGGCAAGTTACTTAACCCCAATTGCTTAAAAATAAAAAAAAAAAAGATGAGGACTCAGTTGTGTCTTAATTTGGCAATTAAGAGATAATTGTTGTTCAGTTGTGTCTGACTCTTTATGACCCCCATAGACCATACTATCCATGGGATTTTCTTGGCAAAGATACTGGAGTGGTTTGCCATTTCCTTCTCCAGTAGATTAAGGCAAACAGAGGTTAAGTGACTTGCCCAGGATCACATAGCTCTGAGGTAAGATTTGAACTCAGGTCTTCTTGACTCCAGACCCAATATTCTATCCATTGAGCCACCTGCTGTCTCCTAAGAGATCATTAATAACTTTGGAAAGAGAAGTTTGGGTCAGATGATGAGGTTGGAAGCCAGACTGCAAAGAGTTAATAAGAGTTAGAAGAAAGGAAATGAGGGCCTTGATTGTAGATGGCCTTCTCCAGGAGTTCAGCTATAAAAAGGAGAGATATGGGACATAGCTAGCAGAAATGGACAGATTAAATGAAGGGTTTTTGTTTTGTTTTAGGAATGAAGAGACATGGGCATGACCGGGCACCAGGGAAAGAACCAAAAGACAGGGAGAGATTGGAGATTAGTCAGAGACTGGGAATGAAAGGGGGAGGGAAAGAGGATCACTTGTGCATGTAGTCCCTCCACCTCTGTTCAGCCTCAGTTTCCTCATCTGTAAAATAAATATAATAGCACCTACCTCGAAGTGTTGTGGTGAGGATCAGATAAGTAACAAATAAAGTGATTTACAAACCGTAAAACATTCTACAAATAGTTCTCATGATGTCTTAAAGGATTGGAAGGACTTCAGCATCTAGGGAAGTGAGAGAAACAGATTCCAGGTGTGGGGAGTGGGAGTGAAATGAGCAAAGACACAGAGGTGGAGAGGGCAGAATGAGAGCAGGGGTCAGAGAGTAGGCAGTTTGGCTGGAACACTGTCCTTCAAGAAGCACAATAGTGTGAGGTAAGGCTATAGAGGCAGGCTGGAGCCAGACTGTAGAGAGAATACTTATGGTTTCTTGGTTTAAAATACTTAATTCAGTAGTAACTGAGGAGCCACTGCTGGTTTATGAGGAGAGGAGGGACCCAGTGAATGACTTCTGAAGGTACAGTTACTGGGCTTCTCCTAAGCACCACCAATGGATGGGTGCTCTTCTGATCTCAGGCTCAGATCTCCTTTCAGCTTTGGTGAACTCGGAGGTGGAATGAAGAGGAGACTTTGTGTGGGTAGGGGGTGAGGGAATAAGAATCCACCCAGAGGGCATAGGGCATCATCTTGGTACAAACTGCAGTGTGAAACCCAGCAGCCTTAGGAGAAATTGAAGTTGGACTCAGAACTTCCTGGCTGAAAGGGCAACTTGGATTGATTGGAAGTGATATTTGAGTACATGTCTGGACTAAGTAAGGGGAGAGGAACAGGAAAGAAGTCAGATGTGGCCTGATCAGAGAGGGAAAAAGAGAAAGCCTCCAGCAATGTCACAGAAGGCAGGGGAAGGACCTTATTACGTTTGGAGTCAGAAAACCTCAGCTCAATCCCTGCTCTCCCATTCTGCCATGAACTAGAGGTGTGAGCTTGGACTAGCCAGTCATCCCTGAGCCTCAGTTTCCTATCTGTACAGACAGCCCCTTCTGGGGCCACCCCACTCATACATAGAAAATGAGAAAATAATTGTAGACTTCTGAGTTTCGAGAAGGAGGGGTGAGTCAATAATGTCACATGTCACTATGGGGTCAAGGATGATGAGGAAGGAGAGAAGGCCACTGGAGAACCTCAAGAGAGCAGTTTCAGCAGAATGATGGAAGCGGAACCATCTTTAGGGTCAAGGGGTGAGTGGGTGGGAAGGAAGTGGAGACAGCTGAGTAAACTCAAGTGAGAAAAGGAGGTGAGAAATAAAACAACATCAAGGAGTAAGAGGGTCAGGCCAAGTTTGGGGGAAGCAGAAGGGAAAGAAACAGTGAAGAAGGAAGGGCAAAAGATGCCAGAGGGGACAACCCTGAGGAAACTAGAAAATACGACAGGAACACACACACACACACACACACACACACACACACACACACACGCTAAGCCTGGGTTCAAATCCCAGTGTCTGGCTTTGGGAAAGTGTCCTCGATTCCCACACCTCTACGGTCCCTCCCAATGAGATGATCATGTGACACCAAACCAAACCTCTCCAAAAATCCCCGCTGCTCTGCGCCCTCCTCCCACCCCACCCCTGCCCAAGTAAGAGCTCACCTGGGGTTTGGTTCACTGACTTGGAAGGTAACTAGTTCCACTCATGGTCAGACCCAACTGTTAGGAAGTTCTTCCTCATATCAGACTGAAATTTGCCCAAGCCGCTTCCAGCCACCCTGGCCTCTGGGGCCAACTTTGCTAGTGCTTGAAGACAATTATATCTCACCCAAGATGTCTGGGTACAATTGCTTACCTTGGCTTTACACTCTGGAAACATTATGGATTTTGGAATGAGCTGGTTTGAACTCCTGAGAGAAGCAGGAGAAATGTGGGACAAGGGAAAGAGAGGGCCCTTGACTGGGGGGCAGAGGACCTCGGGTTCAAATTCCAGCTCTGTTACTACTGCCTGTATGACCTCAGTTAAGCCACTTAACCTCAGTTTCCTCATCCATAAAATATTGGTCTTAATCTTAATTGTTCAGTCATTTTTCAATTATGTCCCACATTTTGTGACCCTAGTTTTGGAATTTTCTTGACAGAGGTACTGGAGTGGTTTGTCTTTTCCTACTCCAGCTTACTTTACAGATGAGGAAACTGAGGCAAGCAGGGTTAAGTGACTTGCCCAGGGTCACACAGCTACTAAGTGTCTGAGGCTGGATTTGAACTCAGGATCTCCTGACTCTAGGTCTGGCTCTGTTTTCACTGTGCCACCTAGCTAAGGGTCATTTAATTCAACAAACATGCCTTCCAGCTGTGACGTTTTCTGTTCTAGAGGTCCTTCTAGCACCAACATTCGATTTTCTTTTGATAGATTGTTAAGTTCATGAGGGCAGGGGCTGTGTCATTTCGGTCTTTTCATCCCCAGGGCCCCAAAGTAGGTGCATGACCAATGCTTGTTATTTGATTGATTTCCAAGGACCCTACCGGCTCTGACATTCTAGGATTCTGCTGAGAAGGAAGGATAGTACCCCAGTCCCATGCTAGTGAACAGCTCCTTGGTGCCCCAGCTCCCCTGCTCAGCATTGTCCCTTCTCCTCCACCCCCGTCCCATCGTCATTGTCTGTCCTGTAGGTCATTCACTGTATCCTCTTAATGTCCTATAGTGCCATCCCGAAGCCTCCTGTTCTATGATGAGGGGGCCAACTCGCTGGAGGATGGCTACAGCTCCCTGCTGTCTGTGGAGCCTCCGGAGGGCTGGGAGACCAAGCCAGGTACCCCTGAGGAGCAGCAGCCCCCAGATCATCTCTCCCATGGCCACCTGGCCAGCTCCCATGAGGCCACCAAGTACCTGAGCAAGTCCCAGCTAGAGGCCCCGGATGGGAACAACACCCGCCCTGACTTCATCCACCCCAAGGAGCGGTTCCATGAGAGGTTGGTGATTGAGCCCTGGGGTCTTTAGAATGGGATCCACTGCGGGGGGTCCAATAAGAGCTAAGAGCAAGGCCACTGGCTGATTACTCATCGTTTCTCAGGCCATTAAAAACCCATTGTAAGTCAGCTGCTCTGAATACTAGGCAAGCCACTTTGTCTCTATCAGCCTGTTTCCTCATCTGTAAATCGAGCTAATTTTACTTGTATAACTGACCTCAGCGAGCTGTTGTGGAGAAGGTGATTGAAGAGTTATACGGGGTGCCGTTGATAAGCTGTTATTATAATCGTAATTAGCGTCAGGCAAGGGGGCAGTAGGGCCAAGGTCTCTCACTAACCGCCCACTCCCATCCTTTCTTGCTTCTTGCCACCAGAGAGACGCATCCGAACGGCACCACAACGTACTTGTAGCACCCACCAGAGCCCAGGATACAGCCTGGACCCCAAGCCACTCAGAAGAAGGGGAACCTAATTCAACACTCCTGATCTGATCCATATCCCTGCCCACAACTAGCCCCTTCTCTTCCCTGGTGGGTCCTGCCCATCCCAGGCAGGAGATTCTGGAAGGATGGCACTGAGGGCGGGAGCAGGGGAGAGGGAGAAGAGGAGAGAGAAGGGGAGCCCTCCTCTTCTTCCTCTTCCCATCCTGGCCTTGGAACATGTCTCTTTTCCCAGGACCCCCACAGCCTCTCATAGGTGGGGGTCCCCTCACACCCATCACCACTACAATTGAACTGTCCACTAGTGAGGAGCTCTCAGTTTTCTCTCCTCCCTCCATCCCTGGTTCACCCTTGATGTTCCCTCCCTCCTAGACCCAGGGACCCTGTCCTTAGGGCCAGAGGGGATGGGCATAAACTCTCCCTCTGGGGCTGGATTGTACATAGGCACCATCATCACCTTCCCCAGCCCTCCTCCCTCTCCCTTCTCATCCCTGATCCTTCATCTCACGCTCTAGGTAGAAGAGGGTTGGAAAGTGCCCATCCCTCCCATCTCTTAGGCTACTTTCTCTCCCAGGGGAGCTTCCCAAATCCACTGTGGCAGGGAGAAAGGGAGGCCTGCCCAGAGAGTCCTTTGTGGCCTTAGAGATGGAATGGGACAAGGTAGGTCCCTTCCCTCCCACCCCCTGGCAGCCTCTTGGAGAACTCCTGGGCAAAGCTTCTCCCTTGGATAAGGGGGGAGCTTCTCCTAGTACTTCTCTGAGCACCTATGCCCTTCTGTCTCCTCCCCCATTTCTTTCTTTATCATCCCTCCCCACCCCCATGGCCCAAAAAACCACTGCGTCATCAGAGCTCCCTTGTCCCCATCCTCCCAAAGCCAGGACAGGGGTCAGGCCAGGCCCCACTTGCCCCCCCACTACTGTACAGAGACCAAGAGCAGAAATTGTTTGTAAATAATGAACCTTATTTTTTATTACTGCCAAATCCCTAAGATATTGTATTTTAGAAGCCACTCCCCCCCCCATGCCCCATTTCCTCCCCACCCCTTTTTTCCGTTTTGTATTTTATGAAGTTAGTGCGGGCTTAGCTATTCCTCCCTCCCTGGAGGCTGGGGGGAGGGGGACCTGCTCCCCACTCCCCCTTCCCCTGGCCTCCCCATGCTGCCCAACTGCTGGGCTTTTTTAATTGCCTCTCTCCCCACTCCGTCAGCTGAGCACACGCTTTAGAGAAGCAAAATTAAAACAAAAAAAAAAGATTCAGCATCAACCTCTTGTCCACGTGCTTTTCTCCTTTTGGGGTTGTTGGGGGAGAAGGAAAGGGTGGTAGGAAAGGGAATTAGTCCAGCTTTGAGAGGAGGCCCATACACAAGCTGCCTTCAAGGGCCACCCAGGCTTGCTTAATCAACAAATATTTATTAAGCTCCTACTATGTGCTGGGCATATGTGGATACAGGTGAGAATGTACAGGTCCCTTGCCTTAGAAAAGTTTCTAGTTTAGCTTGGAAGTCAATTCAATTCAACAAGCAGTGAATGAGTGAATGAATGAAAGAATGAATGGCATTTATTTATTTATTGAGCACCCTACTATGTGCTGGGCAGTGGGTCTACAAAGAAAAAGAAATGAAACTACAAAGAAAAGTTCCTAAAGGAACTGGAAAGTCAATTTAACAAGGTTGAATTTCCTCAAGCCCCTGCTTGGGGCTAGATAGACCCTGGAAATAAAAAGACAAAAATGAAGCAGGCAATCCAGTTCCTCAATGATCTTATATTCCACAAAGAAGAAATGACATCTGTGCCCATGAGGAGATATTGAATACATGCAGAATTGGTTTGGGTTTTTTGGAAGTGAGAGAGCATGAACACTTTGTGTAGGAGGGACCAGGAAAGACCTCAGGGAAGAGGTGGTCCCTGGGCAAGGCTTTGAAGGAATCATGGGATTCTGGGAGGAGAAGATGAGGAGGGACCTCATGCTAGGCCTGGTGGAAGACACAATGCATGGACGTGCACGCTAATATTTCATTCCACAAACATTAAGCTCCTACTACGCACATGTTTCTGTGCCAGGAACTGGGGGCACAAAGCTAATAAAGGACACTCGCCCCACTGTATCTCCTACTAACTTAGTGATGTTGGCCCAATGGAAAGAGATATGGTTATGGTCTGCGGGGACTTGACTTTGAATCCAATTTCTGACACTCCTTTTATAGCCAAATGAAAGGGACTCAACCTACCCAGCCTTGGACATCCCTTCCAGCTCTGAGCCTCTGATTTAAGAGCTCAGGGTCTCAGTGACCTTTGAGGTCCCTCCAGATGCAGCTTTGAGGGTTCTGTCACTCTCTCAAGCAGCTTATGATCTGAAAGCGAGTTTAGAAGGGTGTAATAAACTAAGATGGGAAAGTAGATTAAGGCCTTGAATGCCAGACTGAATAGTTTGGACTTGACTCTAAAGACAGGGGAGCCACTGAGGGTTCCCAGACCCTGTACAGCTTGAAGGAAGAACAACATCTGGTCAGGCAGCCACAAAGAATAACAAACAGCAGCCTGGAATTCTTTTCTCCTCAGGAGAAATAAACTGGTCCATTGATCAACCAACCATGTTGATGGTTGGGGGGTAGGGAGTGAAAAGTCCCCGTATTATGGTAATATGTCACCTAAACAGTGCAGAGGAAAGAAGGATAAACTTGGACCTGGGTTCAAAGACCTGAGTTTGAATCCCAACCCTGCTACTTACTGCCTATATGACCTTAGCCAAATAACTTAACATTTCATGCCTCAGTTTCCTCATCTGTAAACCGAAGGGGCTGGACCAAATAATCTCTGATCCTGTAATCCCTCCCATAATGCTGAGACTCTACCAGAGGTTCCACTCAGATCTCACTTTCATCCATCGACAAGCATTTAATAGGCACCTACTGTGTGCCACACACTAGGTATACAATGAATGGAACAAGCCATAGTCTCAAAGCACTTAGAGTGTCCTTCCAGGCCCTGAAGCAGTTTCCCCTCTCTTTGCCTGCCCCTAGCAAGTCCTGGCCCTGAGGAGGGAGCTGGAGTCCGACAGAGACTAAGGTAAATCATACCCACTACCTTGGGAAGATCCAGGAGTTCCAGGGCCCCGGGAACATTCCATGCTATTCCTGCTATGTTGGTTATACTCCTATAGGCAACTAAGATCACTCTTGTAGGGAAAAAAATCTGGCTGACAAGTAGCCAAAACACCAGCTTCTGAAGATATTGAAGGGGAAGATATTGAGGCAAGAGGACCCGAGTTCAAATCCTATCCCTCCTACTGTGCGACACTGTAGGCAGATTGCTTCTCCCTGGGCCTCCGTTTCTTCAGCTGTGAAACAAGAGGATTGGACCAGATGGCGCCAGGGGTCCTTTCTGGCTTTAGAGTTCTGACTCTATGTTGTAATCATTCATTCAATATTCAACACGCATTTATGAAGCACTTACTATATGCCAGCTACTACGGTAGGCACTGGGGAAAGAAGGCAAAAAAATACAAAACAGAATGATTTCCGACCTCGAGGAAATTATCTTATTGTGGAGAGGAAATAACACGTCCCCGGATGGACTCTACAGACAAAGTCATTTCTGGGTGGGGGAGGGACTACTTGGGAGGTGATGAGGAAATGCCTCATCATGTGTGGGAGGTATCCTGCTGAACCTTGAGGTGAGGTAAGAAGCTAGGAAGGCATGCCCCATTTGAAGGACAGCCTGGGCCAAGGCCAGTGGGACAGATCAAAAGTCATGTACGGAGAGCAAGTTGTTGAGCTTGGCTGGAAGGGGAAAGGAGGGGAAATTAGCTCTGATGAGAGAGTGGAGCCAGGCCGGGAAGGGCTTTCAATGCCAACCAGAGAGGTTTGCATTTGATTCTAGAGGCAACAGGCAACATTCATCAGAACTTGGGGGCAGGGGGAGGGCCATGTGTGTGTTAGACCTGATTAGCTCAAGGACCAAGGAGTCATGTGGCAATGAAAAGAGGCCTGACTCTGAAGTCAGAGGCCTTGGATTCCAATCCTGGCCCTGTGGTTCCACCTGGGTGACCCTGGGCAAGTCACTGCAGGTTCCTTTTTTGTAAAACAAGGGGGTTGGACAAAATAGCTTCTTGGATGTTTGGAATCAGGACCTTCTAAGTGTCCATGGCTTAAGCATCTGTGGATGCTTGCCTCACTTACTCAGGCCAGAACTATACAACAGGATAGGAGACAAAGCAGCACCCGACCTGGGATCAGCATTCCATATCAGAATGACTTGACTTCCTGGACTCCTGAAACTTGGCTGCCCTGACCTCTGAGGCTCAACTCCTCCCTCCCACTCTGCTTCCTGACAGCCACAACCCATGAACTCCCTGTCTAGATCTCTGAGTCCCTGACTCGGGTCAGGTGTCAGTTGCCCAATTCTCTCCCAACCTGGCCCTGTTAAATTCTGCTGCTGCTGTTGCTGCTGGCATGATGGAGACCTTAATTACCCTTAGGATTTTTGGTCAGCTCAACATTAGGGATGTTTAGCCTGAAGAAGGGAAAATTTAGGAGGAAATAATAATAACAAATTAAATAAATAATAAGAAAGATAAAAATAATAATTAAAATACTAATTTTTAAAAACTTAATAAACATTTGTTGACTGACTATATACAAAGGGAAGGAAGGAAGTGGGCATTTATCAAGCACTGTACTAAGCACTTTACAAATATTGTCTCATTTCATTCTCACAACAACCCTGGGAGGTAGAAATTATTATTATCCCCACTTAAAAGATGAGGAAACTGAGGTTAAGTGACTTGCCTAGGATCACCTATCGAGTGACTGAGGTTAGATTTGAACTCAGAATTGGGGGGGGGGGGGGGGAGGAGGAGAAAATTTGAAATTCAAGGGACTGTGGAACTGAATGTTGTAAACTAAAAGTAAACAAACAAACCAATTTAATTAAAAAAAAAAGATTTGAACTCAGGTCTTCCTGACCCTAGACCCAGTCATTAGCTGCCTAGGAGATGATGGGGCCCCCACCACCAGAGGGAGGGAGACTTTCTTACAGTTAGAACCATAGATAACTAGTCCTGCCAGTTAGAAGGACTTGAGTTTAAGTGCAGCTCAGACACATCCTAATTATGTGACCCTGGGCAAGTCACAGTCCTTTCACAGTCCCAGGTAACTCTTTGAGTTCTTAAGTGGCAGAGCAGGTAGAGATTTTCCTTCCTGGTAAGTCCATTGTACCAATGGAATCATAGATTGGCTCCAAAAACAACTTTAAGAAGAACTATCCAGGGGCAGCTAGGTGGCACAGTGAATAGAGCACCAGCCCTGGAGTCAGGAGGACCTGAGTTCAAATACAACCTCAGATACTTGACACACTTACTAGCTGTGTGACCTTGGGCAAGTCACTTAACCCCGATTCCCCCCTCCAAAAAGGAAAAAATAATGTATAAAAAGAACCATCCAATGGGGAAAGGGACTCCCTCCAGAGGCAGTGAACACCCCTTTCCTGGAAAACTTCAGGTGAGGCTGGAGAGAAACATATTCTAACAATTAGAAGGATCCACAGGAGAATGGGCCTGACTCACTCGGTTGTGCTTCCCAGCCTTGGAGATCTGGGCCCCGACTGGTCAGGAAGGTCACCTGCTGGGTTCTTGTCAGGGCACAGATGCACAATCTTGCCAGGGCTAGATTCAGAGCTAGGCAGGACCTTGGAGGCCATCTAGTATACCCCCTCATCTTACAGATGAGGGAACTGAGGTGAAGCCAGTTGCTGCCAGAGACTTCTAGGCTGGAGTTGGGAAGACCTGCCTCAGATACATAGTGACTGTGTGACCTTGGACAAGTCATTTAACCACCCCAGCCTCAGTTTCCTCATCTGCAAAATGAGAGTCATAATAGCATTCCACTTCACCAGGTTGTTGTAAGGATCCAACGAGATGAGGCTCTTTGCCATGCTCAAAGCTCTGTGTCAATGCTAATTGGAATGGAAATGTCACAGGCCCTCTAATCCATTGTCCTCAATATTATTGGCTGGGGTCCCACAGCTAGTAAGGTCTCTGTCTCCAAGTTTCTATGATTCTCCCCTCTCTTTTCCCTCTCTTGTATGTGTCCCTGGAATCTTTTCTACCAGGACCAGAATCAGCTGCTTCTTTGGGTCTGGTCTGTTGGCCAGAATCTGCCCTGGGTGGATCATTGCTCCCCTGGGACAGTCTCAGAGCTGCTTTCTTCCAGCCTGTTCTGGGCCTGGCCTTCAGCACTGCTGGGGGGGGAGAGGGAGGGAAGTATACTGCAGGCCCCGCTATTGACATGCAACTTCAGCTGCTTTTGTTCCAGTGTTGGGACCCATGCACAGCTGCAGAGGTGGCATCATCTCCAATTACAGGCCCTGTCACCCTTACAGACAGGTGACTGTTCCTTAAATGCCAGCCATCCTCCCCCAAATTGACACAACAAATCCTTTGTTGGAAATGTATGCCCCAGGCTGTCAGCACAAGGGGGACCAGAGAGAACAGATCAGAGGCCCCAAGAAGTCATTTTCCCAGCAGGTCTGATGAGGCCCTGGTACAGTTACAAGGGAAAAGGCCTCTTTATTCCTTTACCAGGAAATCCTGAGCTAATTGATTCAAAGCAGAAGATGACCTTCTAGAATGAGGTTTTTCAGTTTTTGTGTGTCCTTAGACCACCCCTTTGTCAGTCTGCCAAAGCCTATGGACCCCTTCTCAGGATAATGTTTTTAAATTCATAAAATCTATAGGATTACAAAGGAAACTATATTGAAGCACAGCCACCAATTTTTTTGAAGTTCAAGGACCCTAGGTTAAGAAGATCATCTGGTCCAACCATATCATTTTACCATTTCCAAGCCAATCCAATCAATACTTACCAAACACCTACTATGTGCCAGTCACTGGAAATACAATTAATGAAAAGAAAGGCAGTCCCTGAGCTCCAGGAGCTAATCTAATGGGGGGAGAGGGGACAGTACACAAAGGGAGGCAGGAAAAGGGTGGGGAGGGATGAGGTTTCAACTCCTCTGGGCCTCAGTTTGCACATCTGTAAAATGCTGAGGTTAGCCTCCATCACCATGGAGGTCTGCTGAGCTCTTAACATGTGTTCCTTTAAGTCGTGACCTGTTTTGTGAATCTTGGCCCGGGCTTCCTGAAGGCCAGCCTGTTGGACTGTCGTTCCATCTGCAAGTTGGTAGCAAAGAGGGAAATGGGAACTGGGGGAAGAGAAGGGAGGAGGGCACTCGGCTAGCTGCAGCTCGAATTCCAGTCGTGACCCTGGGGAGGGGGGTGGGGCATGGGATAATGCAATCAGCAGATGATGGTAAAGGGTGAAGTGTGAGGACAGAGGAAAAATGTACAAAGGGCCCCTGAAGGCTTAGAGAACCCAGCAGGAAAGAACTAAACAGGAGTCAACGGGGAAACCCAGCAGCTGATCCATCTGGGAGAGATAATGACAAAGCCAGAAGTACCGTAAAGCTTGGTGTAGGAGGCTGCCAGGTCAGGAAGGTGAGGCTGAGAGCCTCTGACTTGGGGGCCTAGGGGAGCCTGGAGCACACAGTGTAGGGGATGGGCAGCCCCTGGAACAGTGGCCAGGGGAGGGGGAAGCTTCTTTGGAACAAGGGAACCAGGGTAGGGTTGTAGAACTACAGTGGAGGGTCCTCAGAGTCCGACCCCTTTACTGATGGATGACAAACTGAGACCCAGAGAGGCTGTGACCAGACCAAGGTCAAACAGATAATAAGAAATAGAGCCAGAATCTCCACCTAGGTCTTCTGATTCCAACGCCAGTGCTCTGCATTTGGAACCAAAGGGCCTCGTTCGAATCTCGGCTCTGCTACCTCTACAACCAAACTTGAGTACCTAGAGGGCCACGGTGTCCCTGAGGCCGAAGCTTCCCCAACCCTGGGCTAGACCGTTTCTAGTGCTCAATCCTCAGACTGTTTTAGTGATCTCTGCACGTTGTGAAGATAACCAAGATGTGAGTCTTGCCTTCAAAGAACCAACAGTTTCATAAAGGAGACAGGCAGGTACTCAGGAAACCACAGTCCAAAGCACAATATAACCAGATGCCCGGAGGTCCGAGCAAAGGAAAGTGCCCATCTATCTGGGAATGACTGTAGAAGACTGTAGAAGGAATGGGGTAATAGAAGACTTGAAGGATGAGAAGAATTTCAAGTAGAGATAAAAAAAAAGGGGGAACAGCAGGGACAGAAAAGAGCAGGGGAGGTGGACGAGTAGTGTAGCTTGGCTGGAGGAGAGTCATGGGAAAGAAGGCCAGAATGGTCCTACCATCATAGATCTAGGGCTGGAAGGAAACAACGGTCATCTGGTCTAACTCTCTCATTCAGCAGATGAGGAAACTGAGGCAGAAAGAGAAAGTACTCACCTATGTCACACAGCTAATAGGACTCAGAGCTAGTATTTGAAGGCAGTTCTTCCTGACTCCAAGTCTAAACCTCCATTCACTGTGCCAGGGCAAGGTTAGAGCAAGCCTTGAATGCCAGACTAAGGAATTTGTCCAAATGAAGAGTTAAGTGAAACAAATACTGGCATTGGCCATTGAACCGAACTGGACAGTTAAGGGAAAGCCCACAGTAAGGAGATTTGGTTTCTTGACCAGGTTCTGCTTTGTGCCCTTGGGCAAATCACTTTTTTTTTTCCCCTCTGGGTCTCAGTTTTCATATCTGTATGACGGAGATACACATACTTGTACTTCTTACAAGGTTGTGAGCACTGCACTGTTCATCTGTGAAATGAGGAGTGTAGATCTCTCTCTCTTTTTGGGGGGGGGAAAGGGGAAGGCAGGTTAATTGGGGTTAAGTGACTTGCCCAAGGTCACCCATTAAGTAAGTGTTAAGTGTCTGAGGCTGGATTTGAACTCAGGTTCTCCTAACTCCAGGGTCGGTGTTCTATTCATTTCACCACCTAGCCGCCCCAACCCCAACGGAGAACTCTTAAAAGTCTGAAACTTAGAGAGGGAGTGACCTGAAAAGAGTTAGTTACTTTAGGAAGACTAATCTAGGCATAGGATGGATTGAAAAGGAGAGAGACTAGAAGCTGAAAAGACAGCTAGGAACCAATTCAGTTTCATTTATTTCATCAAAAGTTCATTAAGCGCCTACTATGTGCACAGACCAGTGAAAAAGGACCATTTACTAATCATCTATGATATGCTAGGCACTTTACAAATATTAGCTCATTTGATCTTCCTAACAACCCTGAGAGGCAGCTGCTGTTTTTATCCCCATTCTACAGTTGAGAAAACTGAGGCAAACAGAAGTTCATTGACTTGCCCAGTGTCACACAACTAGTAAGTGTTTCAGGTAAGCTTTGAAGTCAGTTGTTCCTGCCTCCAAGCCTACCTAGATACCAGGTTTGCTGTTGTTGTTTGGGTTTTGTTTTTTGTTTTGTTTTGTTTTTGTAGGGGAGAAGGGATTTAGGTAAGATATGGTTTCTGCCTTCATGAAGCTTACAGTCTAGTAGCTATTATTCCGGATTGTCAAGGCAAGCTGTAATGAGAGTCAGAACCAGGTGTCGCATGTAAGAGTGGAAAAGAGAAATAAAGAGAAGGCACCCCGGGGAAAATGAAGGGGTCAAAGGTGGCTTTAAAGTTGCTCTCCCCTATTCATTCAGCCTCTAGCCTCAAAGAGTGAGGACTCTCTGAGAAGTCTGAACCCCGAGTTCTGAGGCTCCACAATCCAGAAGGCAAAAGCAACAGCTCCAGAAGGCTCCAGAAACGGTCTGCGCTTGCCACGACCTCATGATGCCTCACCTCTGACGTCTGTTCGGTTTCCTCCCTCCCTCCCCGACTCCTCACATTCCAGATGGCACTCAGAAGATCCCTGGAGTTCAAGGGGTTAAAGCCAGTTCCAAAGCCGAGCCTTTGTCACCCGCCCCCGCCTTCCTCCGCCGCCCCACACACACACACACACCCCCCCCGCCCCCCGCCCTCCACCTGCCTGAGACGGGCTGCAAATACCAGGACCGGAGAGGTTGGAGGGGGGGGGTTGAAGCTGAGGGGGCACTGGTTGACAGGGCTGCTCGCTGAGAAGGTGGGAGAGATTGACAGCAGCCAGAGCTGAGGGGGCCGGTGACTGGCAGCGGCTGCGCCGCTGGGAAGGGGCTCCGGCGGGCAGGCGGGGAGGAGCTGTCGGGGCGGAGGTGGCCCGAAGCAGCAGAGCAGAGCTCACTCTCCTCCTCCTACGGGAAGGCTGGCCCTGGCTGACACTCCTCAGGGCCCTCCGAGTGCCCTGGTCGGTCCCTGACGGCAGCCTGAGCCGGGGTCCTTGTCCCGGGACAGAATCCGGCTGACTGCGCACAGGAGAGCTGCGGGGGCAGCGGCGGCGTCGGTGTCGGTCGTAGGTCCTGGTGGCCGGCTGTTCAGCGCTGCGCTCCGGGCTCTACAGGGTTAAGTGGCGGCTTGCTAGTGTCTCTAAGGTGACATTACAGCCAGAGTCGGAGAGTGGAGAGCGCAGAGCGCAGAGAGAGCTCGGCCCCTTTCCCGCCGCGCTCCGCCGTGCGCTGCCCCGCATCTGCCGCGCATCCTCCCCGCCTGCGCGCAGGGCCACCCAAGGGCTCCCGAGGGCCTGCGGCCCGCCGCAGCCTGCCAGCCCGCTGAGGCCCCTCGGGCTGTAGCCTTCCCACTTCCCGCTCCCTCCCTGCCCCTGGCTCGGGCTCCAGCTGCGTGCGGCTCTGCCTGCTTCCTGCCTTGGCACACGTGAGGGTCTCCCAGGGCTCATCGCCTTCTGCCCCCCTTTGCAGGGGACCACACCGCCCCATCTCCCCCAGAGCCGCGTTCTCCCTGAGAGGGGAGATAGGCTGAGAGAGATACGTGAACTTGGCCTGAGCGGAGGCCGCGGGGTACACTTGCTCCCCGCCCCACAGGTGGCCCAGCCGGTGCTCAGTGCCCAAGATCCCCAGCTGGGAGGGAGGCCGGCAGGATGGCTGAGGGGCCCAGGAAGGGAGGAGGCTCGGTCGCCGGCGGCGGGCACCCCCGAGACTGGACAGGCCTGAGCCGGGGAGCAGAAGCCGAGGAGGAGGTGGTGAGACGGCGGTGCTGGCGGAAGGAAGGGGGCGCGGCGCGGCCAGACTTGTCACTGCCGAGGCTGGCGTGGCCCCGGGGCACTGCCGAGGACTCCCCCGTGGAGGAGCAATTTCACCAGCTGAATCTCAGGAAACAGGTGTCTTACAGGTAAGGTCACATGCAGAGAGTGGGGAGGGGGTATGAGGAGCCTTCTATCTAGGACCCTGCAGCTGAAATGCGGCCTCGCCTTGCACCTACAGTCAACTAAGCTAACAGTCTATCCTTCCCAGGATTTTACCATACCCTTAACCCCCTTTCTAATCAACCTTTGTCCACGGAGGTGAGAGCCTCAGCTCCCCCTAATGGGGGTGATGGATTCTTCTGGACCATGCAGGCACGATCTAGCAGCGAACTAGGGAACCAGGCAGCATTCTCCTTTTGGGTCATGACTGACACTTGGCATGGGGGGAGGGGGCAGGGGGGGCACACAGAGCAAGGAGATGCTCCACCCCCTTCTCTGCCCGTGGTGGGGGAAAGGGGGCAGATGGGTACTCAAGCATGGCTCCTCCTGCACCTCCCTCTGCCTCCCTGCCTCTCCAGTGTCCTATCCCCCTCCCAGGCTACCCCAGGCAGCTGAAGGGGAGGGACTCAGATTTCGGTATTTGCCCCCTCCTTGCCCATCAGCAGAGATTGGAGGAAACAGTTTTCTGTCAATATGCAATCGAATTTTTTTCTATTACTTGGCTTAGTGAAGAGACACATGGGAGAAAGGGGTAATTATGACATGAAAAGAGGATACAGGAACCCCATCTCCAGCCCCAGACGTGTGCTCAATGAGGTCAGGGGGAACCTGGAGCTAGGAGAGACCTTGGCGTTAATGGAATCCACCTCACTCACTGTACAGATCAGGAAACTGAGTCTGAAGGAGAACTAAGTAATTTGCCCAAGGCCACAAAGATAATCAAACATGGCCCTTCAACTCCAGATCCAAAACCTTTTCACTGGACTTCACCAAAAGTCAGAAGACAGGGGAGCCTGCCCTGGCTGAAGCAAGGACTGCTGGGAAGGAGCTTCATCAAAGCAGCCCAGTCCTGGGAGTGTGGACAATATACTAAGCCTGGCAGGCAGCCTACCCCAACCCCGTTCATCATCATCTCTCCTTGTCACCTGCCACAGAAATGTGTGTGGTTGGTGCTCACCAAAGTGGCACCTTTCCCACAGGGAGGATGAATGAGTGAGGGAAAGAATAGAGTTCACCAGGGCACAGAATGGGCTTGAGGAAATAGCTTGAATTCTGGCGACATCCTCTTTGATCCCTTAATATTATAAGGATACAGATTCAGAATGAGCAATCTTGGGCTGAGGCCAACTTGTGTGCTGGCCACCTGGGGGTGGAGGGAGTCACCAGCAGAACCTGGGTCATGAGCATCACCAAGGAAGGATAAACAGAATTGGGAGAAAGAGCTTGGCTGGGGAGGGGAGGAAAGAGGAGGATGCCGGAGGATGGAGGATGGGATGGAACTTGGGTAGAAAGGCTGAGATGGATTAGCTAGGCAGCCCTGCAGAGAGATGGGCACAAGGTGCCTTTGATAGGAAAATTCAGCCCTTTGGGGAATGTAGACTGAAAAGATCCAGGATAATCAGGTTCTTTTCAGCCTGGGGGGGGGGTGCGGTGAGATGGGGGTGAGGGAGAGGTATCCAGGACAGGAGAGCTAGAAGGAGCAGAACAAACCCTCCATCGTGGGTGACTTGGGAGCTGTGTTATATATGTCTCAGGTGCTCAGGCATTCAAAGAAAGGCAACAGTAGTAATAGTAATAATAGCACATTTACATAGCACTTTAAAGCACTCCATATATACATATATAAATATATATATATATATATATATAAATCTCATTTGATCCTTACAACTCTGTGAGATGGGTACTATTATTCTATTTTTAGGGAGAAAAAAACCTAGGGTGAGATGAGTTCAGTGACTTGCCCAAGGTCATACAATTAAATAAGTTTCTGAGACAAAATTTGCACTCTGGCCCCAACTCCAGCTCTCAGTGCTCTTACCTGTCTGAAAGAACACTGTCCCTGCCCTCCGTGAGCTCCCCTGCTAGTAGTGATGAACAAGTCGGTTCATATAAGCTCTGTACAGATGACCTCAGAGAGGTCCTGTGTTAGCAGGAGGTTTGGGGCAGAGCTGAGAAGAGGAAAGGCCTCCCTCCCAATGGAGGTGCCATGAAGGGGCCGGCTTCACCTGGTCAGAGTTAGGTCATCCCATCTGTGGCTGCCCCTCCCACTCACTGGGAGGCCTCTGACTGTCAGGGGATAAGTGATTTGGAAGGAATCAGCATTTATGCTGCCTATTGTGGGCCAGGCACAGTGCTAGGTGCTTTGTGAATATCTTGTTTTATTGGAGGTAGGTGCTATTATGATGTCTACTCTTCAGTAGAGGAAACTGAGCTAGGGAGGGATTAAGTGGCTTGCCCAGGGTCAAACAACTAGTAAGTAGCTGATGGAGAAGCTGAATTTAGGTCTCCCTAATGGCAGGCCCAAAGCTATATCCACTGTGCCACCTAACTGCCAAGGAGAAGTGAGGTCCTTGTCTGGCCTGGTCCTTGGAATTACAGGGAACAGGAATGAGACAGGGCATCAGAATGGGAGAGGAGCTGCCCTAGAGAAGAGGAAGACATCCCATCTGGGCATCTACTCTGGGGCTGGTCATAGAGCCCCCAAATCAGGGAACGCTGGGCACCTCAGGACTTTCTCAAGAAAACCAGCAGTGATGCCTCATCCATGTTGTGCCCACTGATGGCACATTCCTTAGCTCCTTCTGACCCGAGGGAACGCAGGATTAGAGAAGAAAGTCACTCTTCTGGTCCTGGTGAGACAGTATGGGACAGTAAAAGTAGTCATGAATTCAAATCCTGACTAAACCACCTTAGGTGGCTTTAACTTTTGGCCTTAATTCTATAATCTATAATGACAACTCTCATTTCTGAAGCACTTTAGGGTTTACAAAGCTCTTTTCTCCCAGGCAAATGTCCCCAAATTTAGGGTAAGGGTTAGTTAGAGCTGGGCCCAAATAAGGGACAGATGGAGATGATAGATGAGACCCAAGCCCCTGACTTCTCCAAGTTCCTAGTCCAGAATTAGGATCCCAGTGTCTCCGGGTGAGGGCATGCTCTGTGTTAAATCTCCCTACCCACCCTTCATGAAGGATTATCAAGAGAGATGAATGAAAAGGAGAAAGGGCTGAGAGAGATTCCAGAGCCGGGGATGGAAGGGGAGGAGGGCTCTGCCTTCCATATAAAGTGGGCCTGAAGATTTGGATCAGGGCTGGAAGCCTGCCAGCTCCATTTTGAGTCATGTGCTAAGTAAGAAGAAATAGGCCAAGCAGCTACCCGGCCCCTGCACCCAGGGACCACCTCTTGGTCCTCTCTAGCCAGACTCAATAGTGCTTGTGCACTGCTCTTAAAAGAAATGGTTTCACTCTCCTTAGAACCCAGACAGGTGAGGTCAACCTCAGAAAAAGGAACAACAGAAGGGGTCACAGGTTGGGAAAAGTGAAGGAAATGTGCAGGGAGCTTCAGACCCCTTTCAGCTCACTCAGAGTTTATTTACAGAGCACCAGGCACTGGATTGGGCCTTGGGGAGACAGACAAAAATGAGAGTGGCTGTCCTCTCTGAGATCACCTTGTCCTGGGGTTAGAACAGGCTGAGATCACTGGTATACAAATGAATCTTTTGGTTTGGGGGTTTTCCATAAGCCAGGGAAGGGGGCAGAGAGGAAAACCTAGACCTGTAGCCTCAGGTAAGGGACTGTTGAATGTCTCTGCCCCAACTCTCACTCCCATCACCCAGGTCCTAACAACATGAGGAACAGAGTTGTGTGATAAGAGGGACAGAATTTTAGCCTCAGAGGGCAGGTGGGTGTAAGCACAGAGGGAATGACCAACCAAGAGACCGGCAACATTGTGGCTTGTAATCTGACCAGTAAATACAGCTAGGAGAAAAGGTGGGGAGGAGAAGTAAAAATAAGTCTACTGGGACCATTCGGTTTTGGAGGGCTCCGTAGACTGACACAAGGTGCCTGGTCACTTGGTACACAGTGCCACCAATAGTAATGCTCATTTATTCATTCAACAAGAATTTATTAAATGCCTGCTCTATGCCAAGTACTGGGCTTTGCACGAAAAGGAAGCAGTCCCTGACTGTAAGAAACTTACATTTATTGTGGAAATCATCATGTCAGAGTTTGAGCTGAAAGTCGGATAGGTGTTTCAGTGGATTGACCCGAGTTCAAATTTGACCCCAGACACTAGCTGTAAAATTGAGATAATAGCACCTACCCCCCAGAGTTGTGGTAAGGATTAAGTGAGCTAATATCTGTAAAGAGCCAGTTATCGTGCTATTCTTGTCTAGTCCAGCAATTCTCAAAGCGTGGTCTCCAAGAACAAAACTATTTTCATAATAATACTAAGATGTCTTCATTTCTAATGCAGTAAATATCGATATAAACCCACATGACCAAAAGCTCTTTGGAGTCCTCAATAACTTTTCAGGGTAAAGGAGTCCTGAGACTTCAAGTTCTGAGAACTGTTAATCTAATCAATTCCTTCATCTTACAGATGAGGAAATTGAAGTCCAGACAGGTTGAGGGACTTGCCCAGGGTTCCACAGGAAGCAGGTGCCTGAGTTCCCCAAGTCTTCCAATTCCAATTTAAGTTCTCTTCCCATCACACTGGCCACCTGAGTCAGTCTCTAGGTCCCTCAAAAGGTCCCTGCTGTGTCTAGGGGACCCTGTACTGAGAACTGAACAAAACACATACAGAAGGAAGAAATTACAGGAAGCTGCTGGGGCTGAATTACGTGCTCTACTAATTAATAGTGTTTCTAAGGAGCCTTAAGGTTCACAGATGGCTTTACATAACATCATCTTATTTCAACCTCACAGCAAACCTATGAGGTAGGTACTCCAGGGGTTTGTTAACCCATTTTACAGATGGGGAAACTGAGGCTCAGGGAAGTGAATGGGACTGAGAAGGGTTAGAGTGTGATTTAAAACCAGGCGTCTCCTGAACTCCAAGGCCACTCCACCCAGCTGACTGTAAGCCTTCTGGTGAGGCAGTTTGGAGAAAAAGAGTAAGATCAGAGACTCCTGGACCTAGAACTCAAAGGTCATCTAGCCTGACCTCTCATCTGATGGATGAGGAAAGTCCCAGGTGAAGCAAGTCCCTATGACCTCCAGGATCAAACAGAAAATCCTCTGCTTGACATTTCAAGCCCTTTATAACGTGATCCCTCTCTACCTTTCTAGGCTTCTTACATGTACTAACCCCTTCTTCCCCATAGCTGGTGACGCTGTTCCTCCCCAAGGGTATTCCTTCTCCCAGCTCTACCATGGCTCACCTGAAATGCCCTCTCCTCCCCTCCCCTCTCCTTCCATGGCTGCCTTTAAGACAGCTCAAAACCCACCTTCTGAAGTAGGTCTTTCCCACCTTTCCCTCTGGGCTTACCTCCCATTTACATTCATCCATTTCAGTCACGTCTAACTCTTTGTGGCCCCATTTGGGCTTTTCTTGACGTAGATACTGGAGTGGTTTTGCCATTCCCTTCTCCGGCTCATTTTACAGATGAAGAAACTGAGGCAAATGGGGTGAAGTGACTCACCCAGGGTCTCACAATATATATCCTGTATTTACAAGGATGGCAGGGATTGGATTTTTGCGTCTGTATCCCCAGGGAGCACTTCAGAGATGCCACAATAACTTGCCCAAAGTCACACATGTAGTGAGCATTAGATGTACAATTCGAACCCAGATCCCCTGACTCCAGAGTTGTGCTTGTCATCCTTTGTACATGGAGTTGTTTTGTTTGTTCCCAGAGGGAAGAACTTGGAGTCCAGAGAGGAAATCGCAGGGAAGCAGGTTTCTGGGGGATGGGAGGGAAATCGCTCCTCGTAATTAGCGATCCAGAGGGAATCGGCTGTCTCTAGAGGAAGGGAGTTCCCCCCATCACGGGAGGTCTCCAAGCAGAGTCTTAACCATTTGTCAGCAACATAGTCGAGGAGACTCAGTTCACTACAGATTGAAAAAGATGGCCTCTGAAACTCCTTCCAACTCTGAGATCACCTTTGATAAGCATCTATTAAGTGCCTACTAAATGTCTGACTCTGTGTTAGGTTGTGGGGGTAAAAATACAAAAGTGGGGGATACACTGGGGATATAAAAACAAATATACTTTGTGCCCCCCAAGGGGCTTACACTCTACTGGGGGATAGAACATTGAAATAAGTATACACAGGATATATACAAAACATACAGGGATGGGAGGGGGTGGGGATGCTAGCAATTGAGTGTATCAGGAAAGGAAGCTTGAAAGATCTGGAACTTCAGCCCTGCAGGGAGCTAGGAATTCCAAGATAGGGAGGTGAAGGGGGAGTGCCAAGGCTTGGATATGGGAGACGGTTGGTTGTGTCAGAAGAAGGGCAGGTTGGGTTAGAAGAAGAATCATTCTGAAAAAGCAAGGTGGGGCCAGCTCGTGAAAGGTTGTGAATGCCTACTGATGAGTCTAAGGGAGAGATTAGTGTAGGCTGGGATGACTTGAGAAGCCTTTGTGTAAGGAAGTGGGACTTGAGCTGGGCTTTGAAAGATGGGTAAAGAGGAGGAGGAGGAGGAGAGAGCTGACCCCCCGACTCTCCCTCCCAGAGTCCCCACTCATCGCTCCCGCAATCTCCACCAGGCGGGGCATCAGCTGCCAGGGCACGCAGGGGTGGATGGCCCCCTGCTGCGGGCACACGGCTCCTCGTGGGAGGGGGCACCTGATCCAGCAACCTGGCTGCTATTTACCAGCCGCTAAAAATAACCCACAGAGTGACTGAGAGATGGGGCCGATTTGTAATTTAAATAGCAACAGGATAAAGCAGCAAGCTGGGAGAGATCACATACTGTCCCGAATTAAAAATGCAAAACCTTGGGGGCAGGGAGCTGGGAGCAGGGAAAAGGCATGGGGAGCAGGATCCCTCCTGGGGACAGCGGCTGACTGCTGGAAGAACAGGAAGCACGGGCACTCCATCCCTTCAGCCTTCCTTTGCCAAGGGTGGGGTTCAGATTTTCATTGTTTAGCCCTCTCCTTCCTACTTCCCCTGGGCAACATTGCCTGATCTCCTTCCTAAACTAGCATGGCACATAGGAAATTGCCCTGGATTGTGGGGGGTGGGGTTCTGGTGCCAGTTCTGTCTCTGTTTGCTGTATGACTTTTCATGAGCCATTTTCCACTGCTCCAAACGAGGGAGTTGAGTTAGATGATCAGGATGGGGTCCCTAACGTTCAATTACTAGTTCTCCAAGATTATAACAGTCCCCACCAGCCTGTTCCCAGGGGACAGGGTCAAAGGCATAAGCTGTCAGTTTGCTGAGCAGCCAGTCTCAGAGGGAATCTGGGGGAAAAGTTTTCGGCATCAGAAGGTAGAAGGCAGAAGCTGGAGCCGTAATAGAGGGTAGCAAACTAATTCAGTTCAACAGGCATTTAAAAGCCTGCTTTGGGCAAGGCAGACACCATCCTAGGAAATGAGGACATAAAAGTAAAAAGCAGGAGAGAGTTCCCAGCCTTCATAACTATGTTCTACTGAGAGATAAAAGATGGTCATTTGTGCCTTGATCTGTGATTTCACTAGTCCAGGGAACTCTCTGGAGGGGTACTGGACTCTTTCTGCCACCACAAAATTACAGCTTTTCCTTATCATTGTAGAGAATCCACTGGGCCACTGAGAGATTAAGTGATTTCCCCAGGATGGGGAGTCAGGGGTCAGCGTCTCACAGCCAATAGATGTCAAAAGTGAGAACCAAACCTAGGTCTTCTTGATTTTTTGACCCCTCTGTCCAGCATTCTAGGCTGCCTCTGGAAACAGATTTGAGGAAGGAGCTTTGGAGGTCCAACCTCAGAAGAATGTAAATGTCTTAGGGGGCAGGGACTGTTCAGTCTGTCTCCCCAACACCTATCACAGCACCAGACACAGAATAGGTGCGTAGCATAATGAATGCATGATTAATTTTTTCAACCCCTAAATTTTACTGAGAAAATTCTGACTGAAGTAAAATGACTTGTCCATGGTCATGCCAGTAATGAGGAGCAGAGCTGGGATTCTAACCTAGTTTCTCTGAATCCAGATCCAGCCCTCTACCTATCACTATATCACAGACAGGTAGGTACCTCCAGGAGATCTGAGGAGGGAGATTTTCCCTGAGGGGATCAAGAAAGGCTCCCCACCAGAAAACCTTGAAGAAAGCTAAGGCTTCTAAGAGGCAGAGGTAAGGAGGAAATACATTCCAGGCCATTTCAGCTGGAATATAGAGCTCATAAGGAAGACATATATGAAAAGGCAAGCTGGAGCTGGACTGTGAAGGGCTTTTTGTGTCAGGCTGGAGAAGCCTGTACTTTATTCCAGACATAAAAGGGAACACGAGACTAACAAGATGAGACCTGTACTTTAGGGAGGTTAGCTGTGAGGAGGATGGATTAGAAGAGGCAAAGACCAGTTAGGAGGTGACTGAATGAATGTAGTAACCTTGGGAGCAGAGGGAAAGGCACAGATTCTAGAGATGTTTCAGATGTCAGATGTGGAATCAGCACGACCTGGAGACTGAATGAGGTAGATGACGGAGCAGAAGAGTCAGAGATGGCTCCAAAGTTAGGAATTTGGTGACTGGAAGGATGGGGCTGCCCTTGGCAGAAATGGGGACGTTTGATCCAGAGGTGAAAGATGATGAATTTTGTGTTGGGCGTGTCCCACTGCAGAAGCCGATAGAGCATCCAAGGGGAGGTGTCCAACAGGCAGCTGGACTCTGGAGGGAGACAAGGGCTGGACACCAAAACCGGCATAAAAATGATCATTTAACCCGTGGGAGTAGATGGGATCATCAAGGGAGAAAGTACAGAAAGAGAAGGTCCAGGGCAAATATCGTTAGGACAACCACAGCTAGAGGGCAGAATACAGAGGACGGCTCAGGAGAAGGGGCTGAGGAGGGGTCGGAGACGCAGGAAGACACTCAGGGCAGAGCAGCCCATTTTGACAAATGGGGCCGGGGACGCCTTCCACATTGGGTCGGTAAAGCTCCCCTTACCTCCCAGGTAATCAGAATCATTCCATTTGGGTGGAATTCAGATACAGCCCTCCTAAAGGCGTTAGCTGCCGGCAAATCTTGTCTTCTCTCTAGGCTTCAGTGCCTTTATGTGTAAAAATGAGGGCTTTGAATCAGCCATTTATGAGGCTCCTTCCAGCCCTGACTTTGTCTTATTTTCTTAGCTCTCTTCCCAATTCTAACATTCTACGTCCAGATTGCCTTCCAGCTCTTGACATTCTTTGTCCTAAGGAAACTGAGAGCTCTGCCATTCTTCTTCCAAGGCCTCTCCCAGCTCTGCCATTCTATGTTTTTAGGGATCTGCCAGCTCTGGACATTCTAATGAACATTCCGAAGGAATTAGATTGAAATTTTGCTTCTGGTTTCCCCATGCTCAAGTCAGGCCATAAAGAACTAACATCAACAAGCCAGGATCTCAGGAAAGAGGGATGGGTGAAATCAAATAGGAGTAATGCATAGGATCATCCACTGTGAGCTGGAAGGGGTCTAGGAGTTCATCTGATCCAACCCCCTCACTTTATAGATTCGCTCATTCATTTAATAAGAATTTTTTAAGCACTTCCTATATGCAAGGCACTTTGCTATGTCCTATGGATAAAAAGACTAACATGAAATTGCTCCTACCCTGGAATCAGAAGGACCTGAGTTCAAATCCAGCCTCACACACTTAACACTTACTAGCCCTGTGACCCACTTAACCCCAATTGCCCTGCCCTACCCCCTACAAAAAAAAAGGGAAATAACATGTATGCAGACAGAAAACGAAACACAAAAAATAAACAAAGTAATTTCCACAAAGAGGGCAACAGCAACTGAGAGATCAGGCCAGGCTGCCTGTAGGAGGTGATACTTGAGCTTTGAAGGAGGTGAAAAAGTCTAAGAAGCAGAGGTAAGGAGGGAGTCTATTTCTGGCTTGGGGAAACTGAGGCTGTGATAAGTTAAGTGATTTATCCAACGTCACACAGATAGCTTCTGCTCAAAAGGGCAATGTTCTCTTTAAGAAAATGGCATTGAACATTAGGGTTAAGCCATAAACTCCTAGAGCTGGGCTTCCTTGGCAGTCTGGGGGAGAGTAAGGACTCTGGTTGGTTCAGAATCATGGTTTTTAAATAATTGGAGAAAAAGTTACATTTCCATTAAAGGATAGTGAACATAATGATGAAATATAATTTTTCCCATCAAAGTTCATGAACCCCCTGAAATCTAAGGGCACCTGGAAGCAGGAACTGCTGTCCAGGAGGGGAGACCTGGGATTGTTTGACCAACTGCAGACTGTGCTATTTGCTATTGGTGTGATCTGGGGCAGGATCATCTCACCTCCCTGGGACTCAGTTTCCTCAGCTGCAAAATTAGGGGCTGCATTAAATGATCTTTAGGGTCCCTTCTGCCTCTAAATCTTATCATTAGAGGCCTTGACTCTGGGCTAGGTGAAGGAAAAAATTGGTTGGAGCTGATCGACACTGGTTTAGAGTCCTGAAAGGCCCAGCAGATTGTGGGGCAGCAGATAGAGGGCTAGGTCTGGAGTTAAAATCCAGCCCCAGACACTTACTAGCTGTGTGACCCTGGGCAAGTCACTTAACCTCAGTGGGGATAACAACAGCCTCTTCCTTGCAGGGTTGTTCTGAGGAACAAATGAGATAATAATTGTAAAGTATTTAGCACAGTGCCTGGTACATAGTAAATGTTACATAAATGTTAGCTATTTTAAGAAGTTATTATTATGGCTATTATTAACCCACCTTTTGGTCAGAGCTTAGCGATCCCTTGGGAAAGGAGGTGGGGATTACTGTCCTGTGGAGGACAGAAGGATGTGTCAATGTAAGGGGGCTGTGTTTCTGACTTTCTTGCTAACTGTGAGGGGGGAGGGTTGGAAGGGTGGGGGTGAGGTGGTCACTGGCCACACCAGCTGACTCTCTCCTGCAGCCCTGCTGACCAGCTAATAGCCTTAATGAGGCTCCACATAAGCTGGCTAATAAAATCGTGTCTCTTTCCAGCTGGCATGGACACATCTGTCTCCTCAGCTGGGGGGAAGAAGCTGGGCCCTGGGGCTGTGAGGGAGGCTTAGAGATCAGTGATGAATGGAAAGTGGGAGGAAACTCAGGTCTTGGGCAGCAAGATATCAGTGGGTCTCTCAAGGATGGCCTGTGCTGCCTTGTCGCTAGGGGCCAGGAAGGCCGGATGTCGGGGGGAACCCCTTTGTCTCACCCCTTCCGTTCCTGCAGTCAGGAAGCCAGCTTCCCTCCCCTTTGTGAAGACTTCCGGGCACCTATATCCAATTTGATTCGACAAAGATTGATTGAACGTCTGTTACATGCCCAGCCCTGTGCCAGGTGCTGGGGTGGGTGAAAAGAGGAGGGGGAAGGAAAGCCGGAGCCCTGGCCTCCTGGGCACCCAAGTTTGAGGCCCCTGAAGCAGAGAACCTTAAGAAAGAATGTCCAGGGACCAGATTGCTTGGTCAGTCTGAGCTGGGGCTTCTGAAGCAGGAAGTCAGGAGAGAGAATCTTGCCACCAACACTTATTATCACTGACACCCTGGATAAGTCCCTTCTCTCCAAGACTCACCTTGCTCATCTACAAAAAAAGAACATATTTTTTTCTTACAGAAAAGCATTAGCTCTGACTACAGCTAACTTACCACATGACCTTGGGCAAGCATCTTTCTTCCCTAGATCTCATTTTTTTTTTCACCTAAATAAAACACTTCCAGTCAATCAACTTTTATTAATCTATTAGAGTGCCTACTAATGCACTCTGAAAACTGTGCCAAGCCCTGGTCCTCATTTCCTTATCCTAGACAGGTTCATAGAAGGGATTGATTTATCCAAGATCACACAGAAAGTTAGTGACAAAGCTATGTTGATGCTGCTCTGAAATTCTGAGATCTCTGGTGAGAGAAGGTAGAAGTTGAGTGGGATCTTGAGGATAGAGTAGGAATTTTAAATGAGAGAAGAGTTCTGAAAAATGATTTGTAAGCATTCATTCATTCACTCTACAAGCATGCCTAAATTGTTCATACCCTCTGATCCAGTAAATTCACTACTGGGCATAGATACCCTATATACCCCAATATACCCAAGTGAGTATATGCCTCACTACTAGGCATATACACTCATCTGCCCCAATCACAGAAAGAAAGATGTTATAGGTAACAAAATATCTGTAGCAGAACTGTTGTGGTAGCAAAGGCAGCTAGGTCAGGAGGGCCTGAGTTCACATCTGACCTCAGACACTTACTAGATGTGTGACCCTGGGCAAGTCATTTAACCCCAATTAGAAAGAAAGAAAGAAGGAAGGGAGAGAAAGAAAGAAAGAAAGAAAGAAAGAAAGAAAGAAAGAAAGAAAGAAAGAAAGAAAGAAAGAAAGAAAGAAAGAAAGAAAGAAAGAAAGAAAGAAAGAAAGAAAGAAAGGAAGGAAGGGAGGAAGGGAAGAAGAGAGGAAGAGAGAGAGAAAGAAAGGAAGAAAGAAAGAAAGGAAGGAAGGAAGGAATAGAGAGAAAGAGAAGAGAAAGAGAGAAAGAGAAAGACGGAAGGAAGGAAGGAAGGAAGGAAGGAAGGAAGGAAGGAAGGAAGGA